>NW_024044237.1:18877587-19425203 GCF_014851395.1 Micropterus salmoides
AAGACAGAGAGAAGGAATGGAGAGAGGGATAAGAGTCAGGATCAGGGTTGTTGCATTGGAAGCAGCATGGGAAAAAGATGAAGTTAGACAGAAACCTGATAGGAAAATTCTCAGATGATTTTCTCTATATTTAAACATAATTAAAATACATGAACAAACGTCCTCAGGAGCAAATGTCATCACCTGATAGGCAGTATTAAATAAGCATATCAAGTTAGTTTCAACATTTATCACATTACATAGATAACACATCAAATATGAAAGGGGCTTAAAAGAAGAGGCTGGCCATATTCTATATATCTAAATCTTTGAAAACAGGTCAGTAGTTATATACACACTTTCCTTAAAAATGGAAACTAGTTTTTCTAAAACTTTAGTTTAAAGTTACCATAATTAAAATGGAATAATAAGAACAATAAGTACAAGTAGAAGAAGTAGAAAAAGTTGAAGAAAAGAAGACAACATACTTTATTAATCCTGCTAGTGGAAATTCAATTGTTTCACTCTGTTGTTATTGTTATTATTATCACCACCACCATCATTCACAGAGGTCCAAAATACACACACACGGACAAACAGGATCTATACACGTGCATTAACACATGGAGAGATTTCAGAGTGAGAGAGCTGCCATGTAGTCAGGCGCTCTGAACAGTTGGGGGTTCAGGGACTTGCTCAACGGCACTTTCAGCACTGCCCAGGAGGTACCTCTCCAGCTACCCATCCACACTCCACATGACTGATAGGGTGATGCACACTCGAACCAGTGACCTTCTGGTTCCCAAGTCAAATTCCCACGGACTGAGCTAGTGCTGCCCCTAATAGGAGTAAATAGTGCATTTATTGGGGACAATAAACACAAAACACTTGTGGTACTGCAAAAGTAGAACAAAAATCGCTGGAGTAACCCTTTAACACGTGGCACTTCAAACATAGCAAGTTTTTGGATATGACCCACATGCTGAGAATTTCCTGTGATGTTGACTAAACGATCCATGCACTTGGCATGAAGCCTGGTGTGTGCAGTAGGAAATGAGACGTCAGGACTCACAACAAAGACTGTTTAGGTCTGTTTACTGGTGGGAGTGAGACTGAATGCACACTGAGGGGCGATCAGAGGCACAAAGAGTGTGGTGAAAAGATCATCTGTAACACATTACACTCCAGGAGATGCAATAATGACTACCTAATGAGGGAAAGAACGCTTTGTTGTACTGTATGTGACTGCTGCCCTTATGAGAGGAGATAATTTGCAGACAAGCTAGCAGAGGGCAGGCTGGGACCAGAAGGTAACGAGAAATAGCTCTGAATACCCACATCTTGCCTACCGTGCACCTTAATGAAGGGGAGATCTGCATGGTGTAAGGAAGGAAGAAGCCATCTTTATGCTCTTGGTTTATTGTCAGTAGAGCAGCTGCAGCAAAGCCACAGCCACATGACAACATGGTAACAGTGCCACGACTAGCACGATGGAATATTTGCAGATGCAGGCTGAACCTACATCAGTGTCTCCAACTTAGCAGGGACTTATATCACCCTCCTCAGGCCACACTGCGTATCACACCTGCTCTACACTAGAGGACTGTGGGAAAGAGTAACGTCATCTAGCACCACTACTGGCTTGTGTCTGTGGGTTAGTATTGATGCGCAAGCTCAACTGGTGCACATCTGTGGCTTTCTGGTCTGTATTGTTTCAGTGGGTGTTAAGTATGCATGTGACATCACCACTGCATCAGCAATGGCTTGATTGATCAATGCTCTCCTATTGGTCTGAATTATCTCTCCTGTGAGAACATCTGTGAAAGCAGGATCTTTGTAGGGGTTGTCTTGTTCTTTTGTATGAGCAGAGCCTCTGCAGAGCCAGCGTGTGCCTCTATTGTTGCTATCCCCTTTATCTCAGTCTTTCTGTTGTGACTGGTTCTTTGTCAACTTGTTGCTACTGTGATGGGTTGCTCTGGAAAGGGTCATGACCCAGCAGATGGGTCCTATAGTGAGTGTTTAGAAACGTCATTCCTCTACACACGAGTGCCCTTAAATTGTTTTAAACACGTACACACACAAATTAGCCTAATGTTGCCAAGCTGACAAGACTGTATTCATACAAAACAGACCATAACTATCTAAAGTAGAGAGCCAGAGTGTGATAGTGCTTGAAAGGATATAAGGCTGTCTGTCCTCTGGAACCTAGCATTCCTTTTTTAGGTGTATGTATTGGTACGCAAACACCAATGTGTGTCTTTGTATTGGCATGCAAGCATCTGGTGGTTGCGTTTTGTTTGTATGTGTGTAAAGGGGGGGGGGACAGACAGAGGGTAAACAGCTGAGGATACGCGAGCTGAGGTACAGGTCAAAGGTGATGGGGTATAGCCTCTGAAGCCTCGTGGCCTTCCATTCAGTGATACTGCTGTGACACAATGAGCATGGCAACACACTCAATGGGCCCTCAGTAGTCCTTTAACACCAAGTTGGTGACGTTTGCAGTCACCAGCTGTGAGGGGAATAAAGAAAGAGGAGGGGAAAGGAGGGGCACACTTCACGTAATGGAGACCATAATATATTGACTGTTATTCCAAGTCATAACTTAAGGTGGTCACAGAAAGTTGGTAGCAGTTTGTGTTATTTTTCAGCCTGTCTTTGTTCACTGTCTGATGTCCCACAGCCTAGCCCAACAGCTCTGATAAAATGTTAAAAAGGGACTATTATTAGCTAATAATTTTACTATTCAGGTAGTCATGGACATTTTGGATAAGAAATCAATATAGTCCACATGTACCATAATTTATTTATTTTACATAAATGTATGTAAAATAAACAGTGTTAATGAGATTTACTCAGACTTTGCTAACAAGAGTTTTAAAGGTCTGTACCTGTGATGTGTGTCATGTGTCAATTTTGTGTTGTATTATCTATGGATATACACTGTTGCTAAAACAGGCCACATTATGAAGGTGTCTTAAAGCCATGGAAAGACTTAAAATGTCAATGTCAATTTATCATGGAACCTAATGTACACATCTGTGTTTGCTCAGTGGATGACACGCTCACATCCTGAGCCACCGCTGCCCAACTTCGGCCAAGTGAGTTTTCACCTACCACTTTGCTGTGAGAGGAATGGTGTGTCCTTATTTACCTGCCCTCCTGTGCTTCTGACCACATCTGGGACATGCTGATTGTAATCAGAAATGCTTGATCATTCCCACGACAATCTTTTAGTGTGAGCAAATGAACAAGCTGAATTCTAACTCTTGAGACATTACATATGTTAATACAGACAGTAATGTGAGATGCCCTCTGATGAAACAATGTCTGGGCTTTGTCATGCTTCAGTAGCTTGATGCACACATTAGCATTCTATTAAAAAATAACCAATCTCCCTGAACATACTAAATGTTTAACTAACCCAGAGTTAAGAGATATTTGATAGAGCAGCAAGACAGATCCACCACATTAATGGATAATCTTCTTCATTATTTATTATAATTACTATACTAATAACCAGAACATGCTTAAAGAACTTAACCACAATCGTAATTAGGGTGAGTACATACTTTTTCTCAATTGGGGGAAATCTTATGTAATGCTTCATTATACTTAACATTCATACTCCAGATGAATTATCATTTCTGAAGTGAAAACAGGCATCTTGACGCCAACGTTATTCCCGATTAATACTCCAGTTTCCTTAAATGCGGACGTAATTAGCCTAAGCACTGTTTTTTAATATATCAAGGTGACTGTGTTAGGATATCAGGCGGATGAAACTCCAGTTTTAATGTATGGTTTCAATGCAATTTTGCTTAATTATAGATCAGAGGATGAACATTACGTGACATCGGACAGGTAATAGCACTAAACACGGATGGACAAAAAATTTAAATGAGTAAGATGAGAAACTGATTCAACTGGCCTCAGGGCTAGTGGCATGTTGTTCAAATGCATCTATTTTGACAGAAATCCTTCCATGACTCAGTCACATTTTTGACCCGTCGTATTACACATTATGGAGCAAGCACTAAAAATACATGCGTACATGACCTGGATAGTGTTTTAGCCTGCTGATACAGGCTGCCTGTGGAGCCAGTGGTGCCAGATATGTATCAGTTGAGCCAAAGTCAGGATGTGCCTCCCCCTACTTCAGCTCCACTAAATTAAGACCTCTGACTCAACCAACACACACAGACACACTCCTATAGTGTAGCTGAAGGACTTAAGGCTCTTCCCGGGGCTAAGAAACAAAGTAACTAACTAGAAAGGAGCAGTCTCAAAACATAAGTGAACAAATCCACAGCGAGGCTTCACACCCTCCACATCAGCCACAGAAAACCCTGAACTTTGGCAAAGGAAAACCAAAATGACAAGACGAGGAGGAAAAGAGGAGACAGAAAGGAGGCAGTGAGCAGAGATGTGATACATACAGCCTCCTATATTTTCATTTTCTTTCCTACCACAGACAAGAGTTTCTCTCTCTCTCTCTCTCTCTCTCTCTAACGCGCATGTTAAGGTATTTCCTGTTATGAATGTGAGGTGGCCAAACAGTATTATGGGTGACTGACTGAGCCCCTTAAGTGGGCCCCTTTTTTCCTCATACAGTGCTCCTTTTGTCGCTTCTCTCTCAATTTCCTCCTTTCAATCTTGTCACAGTCCGTTCAGTGGTGATGAGCCTGAGCCATTTGTGATTAAAGAGAGTTTACTGCACATATTTTCTCAGTGTGACTTAGTGGACCACTGAGGACCACTTGTCAGAACCCTGTTTAATTGCTATGCATAATTAGAGCTAAAAGGCTATGTAAATTAGTTTAGTGATTGACTTAAAGACAGAAAGAAAGAGAGAGATAAAAGAAAGAAAGAAAGAAAAGTAAGACAGAGAGAAAAAACGAGAGAGAAAGAAAAGATAAAAATAAAGAATGCTGCAGAGTGCTCTAAGCAATTCCACTCTGGAGCGCCGCTTCACATCTGGCTTCTATTGAGAGAGGTATTGGGTTGCACACACTCTTCCCGGGCCTCTGTTATGTGTGAATACTCAACCCACACATGAGTGCATGTAAGCATGCGCGCAAACGTGCACACACACACACACACACACACAGAGGCTCTCTCTCAGTTAATGGGCACTGGACACTTTCCCACTCACATGGTTACACACAAGTTCCCTACTACCAGGTGTCATGTTACAAAGTTACTATCCTAACAGCTCACAGTGCCTCGTTTTCATTTACCATTTCATTGTCCCCATAATGTCCTACATGTACAAGTTTAAAAACAGAAAATAAAAGTAAGAGAAAAATACTCTTTTCTCCAATAAGTGAATGTAACTGGATTGGGCAGTGGGACAGACAGCGGAGTAAGTAGCTAACCAGATTACTGGCCTGCCTCTATGAGCTTAGAGTGAATAACATGACCTGAATGAATCAATACAGGCTGGAGTTATGCTCAGGAGTATGTCCTCACATATAGGACAAGGACTTCTGTCTGGCACAGTAATGACGGGAACAGTGTTTGATGAAATGGAGAAACTGATTTAGATAGTGTAGATTTTATGATAATGATATTTTGTGTACATGTTAACAATGAGCTAGGGTTTCAAAACCTGCCATAAAACCATGAGAAACGCATCTACTACTTCCATTCTCAGTGTATGTGCGCTGGAGGTTTTAAGTTTTCACATCACACTAGTGTAAATTCAATATGGGGCTATTTAAACTCAGATTTAAGGTGAACACAAATGTTTCCTCTTTAGCAGATTAATCTGAAAACAGCCTTATAGTGTCAAACTGATACATGTACAATCATCATTCTACAAAGTAAAGGTCAAGGATCCAAGTGAAGTAACAATAAGCAAAACACTTTATGTGTGGCAGGGGACTTTAACAATTCATATTTTCTTCATACTTTAGCCAGTTGTTAAAATATGTTGCCCACTCACTGATCCCACTTCCTTAAACTTTCTACCCACACTCTGGTTTATCCTCCTCAGCTCTACATTCATATTCCTCTTTTCCAATTCCACAACCACACCCTCACCAGTTGTCTGTCTCCTAAGTATCCTGCTGCCCACATGCACCCTTAGCACCCTCTTCTCTTGTTGTTATGCCAATCATTGGTGGACTTGCCTTTGCCCCCCGTAACCATGACCAAAGCATACTTCCAAAACCACAGTCTCTGAGCCATGCGGCAGATGGAACAGAAACAGGGGGACACAAATCTGTTGTGTGTTGACAGAAACATAGAGACAGAGAGGAAGAGGGAGATGGAAAAAATGAGTCTCATATGCTACACATGTTTCTGGATAGTATAGATGGTGTGTGAAAGGAAACAGAAGTCTGTAAATCAAGTAATACAAGATGCTTTGAAACATCTGCATGTTTTGTGAACATTTACTGGTCTGCTTGTGAATGAGTACCTGCTTGGCGTGGCCCTCTCTTTCTCCTGAAAGCAGCGCCAGACTGCAGCGCCTCCAAAAGGCCATCCATGATACCCGTTTCATCACCCTCTGTAAACACAGCATCAAAACATAACATCAGCAATGCATCAACAAACACTGGATTAAATCAATATGTGGAGTCACATTTCAACTTTTATTTATATCACACATATACACACACCACTCCATTATCACAATCATGTTATTTTAAATCAATACAACCCTGACATATACACATTTTCTTTACCAAGAACTGATGAGTAATTAATGGTTTTTCTAAACCCTCTATCGCTGTTCCTCTTAGACACGCCAACACAGCCACGTGAGCAAATTAGCAACATTAACCCAGATAGGCAGTGACCTAGTTCAGCTACTGTCATTGCAAGGGGCTACACACTGGACTTTCTGGGAGATAACCTCTACAGCACACAAACAGCTGTATAGCAAACACCCCCCCCATCCCTTAAATCAGGGAAGGGGGCCATGGCAATGATGCTATGTATATAAGTGTGTGAGTGTCGTAATAATTGTTTTGTGGGCAGGATTCAGTGGCACAGCTCAGCGCTCAAGCAGATGGTTTTAATTATTTATATTTGGACCTGAACAGAGACACAGAGGGGTCTGGAAAAAAGGGGCAGTGAGGTTGGGGGGTTAAAGGTTTATGTCTTCACCTCCCCAACCCCCAACCTCACACACACACGCACACGACACACAATATATTTAATCCTGCAGTAAGCCATGAAGCAGATGGCCTGTGGTCTCGCCTGTCACGTCAGAGAAAGTCTCTCTCACACACTTCCCAGGCCTTCCATAGCTCAGATACACCCCTCAATGTCCATGTACTGAAACTGCACAGATAGTTCAGAAGGATGTAGGCCATGTTTTTCTCCTTCCGGGGAAACACATCTGGCACATCTCCACTCACACTAAATCACGTGGTTGACTTAAACCGCTGGCGGAAGCACACAGACACAAACCTATTTGTGAATATGTACTGGAGGCAATCAAGAGGCCAAACAATGACCAGGTTTTGTATGAAACAGGCTTACTGTTGACCGAGTGAACTCTGAACTAAGCTAGAATGAATGAGGGACGTTACTGTATAGAATACATTGAACTCTAGTATTTCTTTGCAAGTGTGGCCTAGGGTAAGGCTATTAGATAAAGCCATATATGAGTCTTCTTTATCAAAGTGAAGCTTTACAATGTTTGGTTTCTTAATGATTAGTAATAGGGATAATATTGGGGGAAACACACTTGTTGGGTTCAATCCCTTGTTGATAATCATGTGCTCTTGTTAATCCACATGACTTTCTGTGGAACAGATATCTGGTTAATGGGGTTATTATTGACAATCAATATTGAAATGGCCTCAAAAAGTGGTGGTGGCGTAGTCAGACACAACAACCGTATGGATTGGGAACAGCACAAGCACAAACACTCTGTACACACACAACAGCGCATGACACACAGCAAGGTACTGCCTGAAGCAAGTAAGAACATAAGACGGATTAATTAGTGTAACAGCATTAGATCATGAGCTCTTAAACACACCTTTTTGGATCTGATCTATATTGAATGCACACACACACAGACACATTTATCTGACACACACAGAGGGAGGACAGGATCATGTGTGGAGCATTAGTACCCCTAAAGGATGTTCACACAATAGGACGTGGGGAGATGAATGGAAAAAAACCAGAAGTAACAATAAACACAGACATATAAACAGAAAACTAGTTAGTAGTATGAGATAGAAAGACAGTGTTCAAGTGGGTTGGACAGAGTTTTCCTAATGTGCCATGATTGTGCCCCTCTTTCACGGCAGCCTGGGGAGAGACATCAGGCTACCCAGGCTTATCCTATCTCATCCACCAGCTTACCCTGTGCTTTTCTGCTCTCTCCTCATTCCCCCTTTTCTAAGAGACATCAACACAGTCTAATCCCCAAGACAACATCTGCTGCCCTACTCTCTGCATTTCCTTCCCCTCCCCCATGCTACTCTCTCACTTACTCGCTGTGTAGAGCACGAGCACTCCTAGTGGCAGTTCCCATACCAGCATCAGTGTGGGTGTGTAAATCACACATGCACACACCCTTTGCCACATACAAAACAGCACACAGCCTCATACAATATTTTACAGACAGTACTGACACCTAGCTGTAGAAATAAGAATAAGTCAGTTGCCAAGTTGTCTGGCATATTTCCAAAGATGAGTGTATGACAACCAGGGATAGATTTTTCCTCACAGTGGTAGACAGTATTTATCGGAGAAAATTAGAAGATCTTCTACTTAAAGCACATATAGTGAATGTGGCATCCAGGTACTTTGGCAGTCTGGTGCCCTGAATCCTGAACTTCCATGTTTCATAAGAGCCAAATAGAGCCAAATTAAAAGCACTTAATGATTACATTATTAAAAGATGACATAAGTAATAATCTAATAAGAGTCTCAGAAGACTCTTATTATTCATAATAGTTACCATCACATGCTTAGCACATGAACAAAGTGAGGCTCCACTGAGTGAGCGTCTGTGTCTGACTCACATAGGAATGACAAGGCCACAAATGGCAAACACACACTGACCTTCCGGGGTTTAACCAATAACTGGGATATCATGTTTACAGAGAGACAGAAAGTGAGAAAGTGGAACACTCAAAGATAGTAAGGGTATGTGAGTGCATGGGTGGGAGAGTAGTAGAGAAAAACGAAACAAAGCAAATGTGAGTGTGTGAAAGTGTAGCTGCTGAAAAGAACCTTTGTGTAATAGCCATAGAGTATGAGGGTTATAAACAAACACAGAACAAAGGCCAGGTGTGTCTATGCCAGATTTGTCTGTGGCTGAATTCAAATTGAGGAGTTTTGAATGACTCCAAGCCACAGAGGCAGTCAAATATGCCACCTGTATGTAAATGATCTCTAGCCCACTAATGCACATACACACACTCATCTTTGAAGCACTATTATGTTCCTTTCGCGCATGCCTCTAGAGGCTGAACATGAAATTTGACAACCTTACTTTCTATCACAAAATGTCTGCTTTCAACACAGAGACAAAATATTGCAAGTAGAGCCTCAGTGCTTTCTGTGGGTTATAATGCCCTTTAAATGAATGGCAGACACAGGCGGAGGTAAGGGGAAAAAAGAAGAGGGAGTGATGAAACAAAAGCAAGAAAGAGAGCAGAGGAGAAGCCAGCTGGAATGTGCAGCACTAGGAGAAAGGCAAGAAAGACTTTTTGTAAAAGAGGTTCACAAAACAGACACATAGATAAACATTCTTAGGCTTACACACACACACACACACACACACACACAGCGCAGAAACACTTGACCAGAGTTCTCCAACCCGTAGGTAAAGCAAAACAAACATTCTCAAGAAGTGATGTTGTAACACACATACATACACATATACACAGACTGCACTGAGGCTGTAGCAGATTTTGACTGTGGAACTGTAGAGTCCCAGGAGAACTCGACTGGAGCCAGAGAGAGGAGGAATGTACTGAAACTAGGTCACAGTCTGACAGAAAGGGGAAAAAGTGCCTGTGCATAAATGTGCATCTGCAAGTCAGGATTTGACAGTGTGTATACGAAGATTAGAGAGTGAGAATTTGTGTGTGTGTGTGACACATAACAGCATCTCACAGAAAAGTGGAAACATGTTTTTGGTGCTAAAGAGATTTAGGCGTTCAATCAGCTCTCTATTGTGGAGGTAAATCCCCTGTTCACTAGAGAAGTGAAAAGAGGTCAAGCGGTTCATTGTGTACATCCTTCTTGTCCTCACATTACTTGCTTACTTCAAAACACATGTCATCTACATTAGATTAACTCCGGGCAATAAATACTGATGGGTCCTTCTACACACACACACACACACACACACACACACTCCTCAGAAGCGTGGACTCTGACTGCCCCCAACTGGAATCTAAGGGAAACACAGACAGAGTGGTGGACTGTTTCTCTTTCAGTCACACGCAGGTAAACATATATGATCCAGCAATTGTGACCTGCGTTGATGTCAAGCAGCTGGTTCTTGAGTTTCTCCTCCTTCTCCTTCTCCGCCTTTTCCCTGGCCAGTTTGGCCTTCTTGATCTTCTCTTCAGCCTCTTTCCTCTTCTGATTCTCCTTCACTGCTTGCTGATGGGGGGGAGAAAGAGAAAAGAGAAAATATCAGACAGTGCATGTATGCTAATTACGTTTTAGTGTGATGGTGTGGATAACCTAGCGTGAAAACAAAGTGATCCTTAGAACAAAATTCAAACAGACAGATGTATGACGGATCTGATGGATATAATGGTTATCTACAATAACTGGTAAAACAAGTTACCTCCTGCCCTCCCAAACGCCACATTTACAGTTGATATATAAACTGACAATATAATGAAGTCACTCTCATTCATTATTATGTCAATACACACAGGTGTACAGCAATATTTGTCTTTCTAGTTTGACAATTGTCTTTCATCTTAATTTTTTTCAACTCCACTTGTGTGTCTGTCGTATGTCTTTGTATGTGAAACTATTTGATATGAGGGTTTTAGTTAAGAAAACCACACTTGTGCCCTTCACAGTTCAGACTTCAGTTAGTTAATTCACATGCTCATAAACACACCTGGAACATGTTTTTAAAGGTGTTAATGTCGCCAAAGAATTCCTCTATGGAGATCTTTCTCGGGTCAAAGACAAAGTAGTCTCCCAGGTCGTTATATTGCTTCTCCATATTCTTATGCAGCAGATCCAGCTTCTCATACTGCTCTTGGGCGAGACTCACAAAACTGTGGAGACGCAATGTTAAGGAACATCGGACCACAGCCTCTGTATTTTAACAATATATAGAAATGATAATTCAGGATGACAAGGTTTATGGTTTTAATATTCTGGCAAAGCAATCAATATTTCAAATATGTAACTGAATAAAGAGGATATGGACATCTTCTCCACAAAAAGGTCCTTGTCACTTTGGGAGGGGGGAAGGTTTCCAGATCTTTTTCCAGGTTCTTGATCTGACGGCCCATCTGCTCAAGGTTCTTCTGAACTGTCTCTGCAGACACTGGAGGAGACAGAGGGGAAACATTAATGATGCAGAGCAGCTACATTGGTACACCTATATATGATAGCACACTGCATCAATAAGATGAATGTAATGTGTAACGAGGGATTGTAATGGATGATACTATGTAGGGCTGGAGAAGTATGGAGATCAGTTAGGTGTCCCATGTACCTCTGCTGGCCTTTTCCACATGGATGAGCTCGTCTGGAAAGCTCATGACTTCGGATACTGCTCTTGGCACACATCAGCGAGGAAATGGAGCAGGGTCTGCTTCAGATCAGCTGATTTGGTGTCACGCAGCTGATTGGAAGAAGGATTGATTTAAAAAAGGGCACACTGAAAAGGCAATCAATGGAAAGTTATTTCATGTCTGCATGGGCTGTCAGTGTTTCACACTTTTCTGTTTACAGATGTGTCAATGGATGTTTATGCACTTCTGACTGTGCATCCATATTTCCACATTACAAATCTGATAAAAATACAATAAAATGAATACAGACATCACTGTTGTTACACTAATTTGGCGTAGCATCACTGTACCCATGACAGAATCACTGGGCCATTTGTACATGTTCATGTCTGTGTTATATAAATTAAATACCTAAAGCTAATGTTGTTGCTAATGTTTCAACTTATATATGTTTTATGTAGACCCCTCTCGTCACTCAACTGTATAAAACTAAATAATATGGCCCAGAAATTGACTCTGGTTCAGATATAATTCAGTGTTGAAAATAACTGAAGTGAAGCCAAAGAAGCTGGTGCATTCATTTAGTTTTCAGCGTGTGTTTGTGTACTATATCTACACTTCATTTTACCTTGCAGAGGTATGATATGGAGAAGCCATATGCTTTTCCATTACGGGAGCCAGCATTCATGTAGTTCCCAACAAGGAGGATGATCTCAAGCAGCTTTGAGAATGTCTCGCTTTTCCTGAGTTCCTCACAGGCTGCCGTCACAGACACCACGTCTGGCTTGATGTTGTTTAGGTGCTCCTCAAACTGCAGCTTGAACAGGATGGCCTGAAGCCGTGGCGTCAGCCGCTTTACACTGGACATCTGGGGGGGGGGGGTGTTCAGACCTATTCATATGTTTGTTGCCACATGGATTGTGTGTGTGTGTGTGTGTGTGTGCTTAATTGTGTTTAAGCTCACATATTCCACAGCTGAACAAAGTAGTCTGTGTGTAACAGGGTGAGGATTTTCTGTGTCTAACATAGTGACAACGGTATGACTCAGTATTTCAACATGTCCCATATGCCTCATTTGCCATTTTCACAGATTTCCCTGCAATGTTTGTGGTCATGTACAAGTCAGCTACAAATTCAACAGATTTTTCAAAAACAACATGGTCTAATTCATGTGCTTCTTCATTTCTGTATGTACGTTTCCTCACCACTACTCCGAACTGTTCGGACTCAGCCAAGTCATCATATTCATCCTTCATCTCTCCCAGGACACTCAGCTGCTCCGGCGCTGGCAGTTGTTTGATCAGGTTCTTTGTGGCAAAAAGAGGAAAACATACATGACAAACAGGATCTGGAGACACTTTGTTTGTGCCACATACATGTGTCCCAAACTACTCCTTTAGCAAAGACAGATTGATTGACCCTTAAGAGAAACTTTTTTCTGTGGGTTATTCCACTGTAAAGGATGATCCGTGTGCAGGTTCAGCTAATGAGCTGTGTGAAGTATCCAGAAGTTTATGTGTTCTTACGTAACTACGCAATACCCATCTTAAGTTACCATTTTGGCTAGGTCTCTCTTGTAAAAGAGATCTGAAGAGACACTCAATAAATAAAGGTTACATAAAATAAAAAATGTCCTGCTGACGAACACATCAACAAGGCAGAGGCTTTCTGTCACAAGAATATAGCTCAGTACACTTTTATCCCATTCATTAACTTGACTCATGATTCTACACACAGCTACATACACATTAAACTGAAAGAACCCATATTGACATACAAACATGACTGGATGCATACACAGAACCTTATATACCAACACTGAGGAAGATCTGAACTATGTACCTGAGCCAAGGACTCTGTGAGGATCTTCTCATTAACCTCCAGGATAGCGTTCTTGATCTCTTCATATGGGATACGGAACGATCCCAGAAAAATGGCTGTATGAGCAAACACAATTACCAGCACTTTTCATTACTACGATCTAAAATCTAATAAGGATTCAGTTGAACACACTTTATAGTTGGCATTTCAATAGTGGTGTTCACTAAATGCATTTAAAGAGGAATGTTAGTCTTACAAACAGATGGGCATCTGTGGACTTACAAAGGTTCTGTGAAGACTTAGAGTCGAGAATCTTCAGCTCCTTCACCTTCTTCTTCTGCGTCTGTTTCTTTTCGTCTCCGCCATCCTGCTCCATTTTGGCTGGAGAGGTGGATAGAGAAATGGACAGATGAAAAAGAAGACTTTGTTAGAAATTACATTTCTTGGTAACTTTCTTAATGTAAGATGAATGGATATGCATAGAAATAGTGTTGCAAAGAAGGACAGTAGTAAAATCAGTAGGTTCAGTAATTTAGAGAAGTGGATAGAGGAAAGGATAGAGGCCTGTGTGATGGCTATAAAAACTGACAGACTTGGCACAGCCTTTACTTTTTTCACCCACTCCCCAACTGTATGGTGTCATGGAGGTGTTAGGATTATTGTATCAGTGGCCTTGGGTAAGATGGAACTACTATGAAATGGCTGCAAGACTGGGGAAAGATGTCCCCCTGCTGTGTGTGGGCCTGGTAAATATGGTTGGACATTTGCTAGCTGTAAGGCATTTTAAGTTTGCAATCAGCTTAGACACATGCATATACAGTACAGTCTATCGCACACACACACACTTGACAAACACTTCACATTAACGTTTTCTGACAAGGTCAGGATGGTGACTGTAAGGATGTGTCAGCGTGTAGGGGTGAATGTGCACTGGCAGAGAATGAGGAGTGAAAGATGAACAAGCACATGGGTTTGACCACATAACAGCCAACTGTACACATGAGATCTAAGGTCATCTAAGGAAAACTAGATGTCACGACTGCTTACTGCCATTATCTAACCACTCACACTGAATTTCACATTCATCTGAAAGTGCATGACAAATACAGTATGTCATGATTAGTTATGGAATCTATAGTTGATCAACGAGAAAATGTCATTGATAAAACTGATAATTTTTATATTATATTATATATATATATATACACACACAAAAAACAGGAGACAGGAGCATCTATACCACCTACTCTTTCCTCCAGTCTCTCTGTAGGTTTTGTCTATGTCTCTATCCGACCTTGTCACTGCCTTATCTTTGTAAAGACCAGGCAGGAACAGGAAACAAGAATCACTGTCGGGAAAACAGCCAGCAAGAGTGCTGGTACAGCAAGTACAATAAGAGCATGCAGTCTGCCTCTGAAACACACAGACAAAAAATACAAATCAAAATCAGCCCCTGTGTGCAGAGCAGCCCACCTGTTTCCACTGCCTGACCTCATGTAATGACATCAGAGGCTAAAATGAAGTGTACAACAGACTATCTGGACTGAAACTACTGTAACCACTGTCAAATAACGACTAGATGTTGTTATGACAGTCCTACTTAAGGCTGCCTAATTACCAGTGTTACTACTATGTATTTACGTTTGTAGGTGTAATTTAGGTTTACCTTAGGAATGCTGAGCTCTCTACTGCATATGTGGCCATTTTTCTTCACTTCCTCATTAAACCATATTTTTTCCACAATCTGTCCACATTCAACAGCAGCGTGTTAGACTGGTGAAAAGAGACAGAGATATAGCCACTACAGCGTAACAACTCATTCACCTAGCTGTCCAACTTTCCATACAACTAGTCAAACAATGCTTTGTCTCTATGTGAGAGGCCAATCAGTTGGACAGTCTGTTAACGAGTCCAGGCATCTTAATGAGCTCCTCATCTCTCCATTTAGCCATTCATTCAGAACACACTCATACACAGAACAGTCAGTCAGTGGACTGTGGCCTCAATAAGTCCCATTGTTTCACTCAGCATCAGCTTTAGCTCTATGAAACTCCTCTCTCAGAATCAACCATCACATGCGACTAAGTTTGGCTCACAGTTTAGGGCAATGTGATCCATTTGAACTCTGTACTTCTCTCTGTTTGCATGTATTTTGTGCTATATCAATATAATCGGCTGTGTATATCACTATCATGAATCAATAACACTATTGTGTGACTGACACTGCAGCCATAGTCCCTGCTGAGAGCAGGAAACCACAGTAGGAAGTCAACCATCACACACACACACACACACACACACAGGGTAGGAAAATCCATCAGGACATCTGAGAGGAAACAACATAAATATCTTCGGACAAACACATAAACACAGCTCAAAGTTTAGGAAGAAACTCGAAGGAAGTGAGGAATCTTTAGGACAGAGACACAAACAGGGAGACTGATAACGACCTAAAATAATCCACTTCTTCAAGACAGTGGCACGTAGAATGAGGGAAATAATACCTCTGAAGATAAAAGTGAGAGAAATAAAGAGATCTACGAGTAATTCTACTAATATCAGTAAAAACTTGAACCTGTGCACGTGTACAAATATGCACATGCAGACTTGTACAAAGACACTGAAGTACAAATGTTAAAGCAGAGATGAACGTCTTATCTGGATGGTATATAATCTCAAGCAGAGACAATCCAGTTTGTCTGGGACTAGACTAGTGAAGGCATCATGTCACTCGGTCAGTGTGAGCCTGTGTGTGTGTGTGTGTGTGTGTGTGTGTGTGTGTGTGTGTGTGTGTGTGTGTGTGTGTGTGTGTGTGTGTGTGTGTGTGTGGGCGCGCATCCCTGCTAAAATAGCTTCAGTTCCAGCTGTTCTCTGGCCAATGGAATCAGGCTTAGCTATGTTGACATCATGGCTGATTCATAAAATGGGGTCTGGTGTGCAGATTGTAAAATGGCTGCTCTGTGGTATCCACACACGGAGCCGGCTCATTTCATTTATGAGCCGATGGCACCCCTAGCGGTGACTATGGGGCACTGTGCCATGTTACACTTCGTCATTGTAGGGGGAGGAGAGGAGATGACCGAGGCAGAACACACATGTGAGTAGACACATGCAAAAACATACAAAAGCACATACAAACACACTTGTGGAGTGCTGACATTTTAACATCCACGTTTTATTGTCCCAGCTGCCTCTTTGTTATACAGTCATACAGAAAAAGGACCCTTTTGTGGAAGCAAATCACTACCATCCCTACTAACACACACACGCTTCTCTTTTCCTGGAACACCTCCCCCTCGTCTCCCCAACAGCTGCTTGGCACTGAGAGATGAGAAATAAGGGGGGGGGGGGGGGTATCTTTGTGTGTGTGTGTGTGTGTGTGTGTGTGTGTGTGTGTGTGTACATAGACCACATGTGTGTGTGGTGAAAGAAAAACAAAATTCTTCCATTTCTGACTTCTGGTTTTAATTAGGTGGAAAGAGAGAGGGAAAAAAGCAGATAGATAGAGGGGGAGAGGAGGCGACGGAGGAGAGCACAGAATCATGATGAGCCAAGTCATGCAGAGGTCTCTGTCAATATGTAACTATGTGTGTGCATGCATGTGTGTGTGTCTCTCCATCTGCACAAAGAGGAGTCTGTTTATCAGTCAGCAGACCTGAGTGTGTCCTTCACCCACCACCCCCTCATTCCCTGCCTCTCTCCTTCCCTCACTCCTTAAAAGGAGAAAATGTCGGTGGAGGTGGTAGCCAGGCTTGGAGAAAGAAAGAAAAAAAAAAACACATTTGGAAAAAGACAGATGGAAAGAAAGAAAAAAAGAACAAGTCAGGAACACAAAGAGAGGAAAACATATTTAGTCGACTTTCATCCCTGACTGCTCTGAACTATAGCCTCAGCTCAAATAGTTTCAATCCTCTCCCAGAAAGCATAGCCTCTCCTCTCTTTTCTATCTCTTCTCTATTCGTTTCATGTGGACTATTCATCCTCTCATCACCACTCCCTGCTTGTGGCATGCTGCAGTTTATTTTTAACCCACTAAAAGCTTTCAGATGATGTTCTCTGTTGTATATCTGTTGGCCAAAAATGTTTTGGGCCCTCTGGTGGCAAGATAGGAAAAAAACACAACATTAACTTTATATAACTTCAAAACCAACTTTTTCCCACTCAGCATTCCAGGGCTGGAGATTATCTAAACTGGAATGGGGGAGAGGGTTTATAGTTTCAACATTAATATCCCTTGACTGAGAAGTTCTGTGGAAAAAAAACCCCAAAATGCTGAGGTTGCTCAAGAGAAACAACCACACAGAGACACAAAAAAACCTTTTGCCAACTTTTAACATCAACAGACTAAATATATTTCAGGGAAACTAAATGAGGCGCATCCAACATTTAGTTTTTTTTAGAAAGTTTACTTTCAGAATGCTAAAGTATTAGTATAAAAAGGGGAATGAGACGAGAAAGAAGAAAGGGAGGGGGGCATAAAGTTCTTTGTGTAAAGTAAACAGAAGGCCCAAACTATGGCAGACAGAAGGACAGCTGTAGCCTTGGTCCCTTTAAACTTTAAAAGGTCCAACATTCTGTCACTCTCTATATAACTGTGTGTGCATGTGTGTGCGTGTGTGTTACAATGTAAGCAAGTTTGACAGAAGAAGAATAAAGGGGGTTTCCACGGTAACCTCGAGTCTGAAAGAGCCCCTTCATCCTGTTTTTCACTATGAAAGGAAATGAGGAGAAAAAATTCCTGACTGTGTGTGTGTGATTGTGTGAAAAGGACCAGATGGCAGGGTGGGGCAGTGAGGAGGGGGGAAGGGGGCAGGATGTGGGAGGGCCAGGGTGCAGGGGGAGGGCCTGTGGGCGGGGTTAAGAGTGTGCTCCCTTGCGCTCCCCTGGTGCATGAACAGTGTAACTGCAGCTTAGATTTTCTGCCCTGAACTAAGTTGGATATTATCAAACTACATTTGCTTTAGAAACATAAAAAGTAGCTAAGATTTATAGCTAAATATATGTACAGAGTCTGAAATACAGAATTTAGTTGTGCTTTACCATCTTCTCATTAGACTTGGCCCGCTGGCTCAAACACACTAAGACAACAAAGACTCAGGGCACCACACTTTGATTTGATTTTTCTTTCCCTCCAAAGGAGGCTTCAAATATATTATTTTCATCTAAAACCTATAAATCTGTTAGAATGTCTAATACACAATTTGCTTGGTTGATTATTCTGCCTTAGATAATGTACAATTATAAATAAGATAACTTATCTTACATATATTTTATTTCATTAAATTCAAATCTAACAATTATCAAATGGCTCTGTGTCTTTCTCATCCAATTATGGCAACATGGCACTTGTATCTGTTGTTCAAGGTCCAATCAGTTAGGTTTAAAATGAGTGAATGCTTTATTTTTCACTTATAAATTGTTAGTCCATGTATTAAATGGCTCATCGGTTAATCTCAAGGTGACAAAGGTTGCGAACTGGTGTTGAGTTTTGATTTGTTTTTGTTCACAATGACAGACAACTTTAATAGACATTAAAGTGGAAGAATTCTATACATACACTAATCTACCACAGACCTTCAATGTTAACTCATTGAAAAGTAACAACAAAAAATTCACAATGTGAATGAGATGTTTTACTCTGCCTCTTATTAAAAAGTAATGTAGTGTAATATAGAGTAACATGTCTTTTTTATCTGACTGTATTGACTACAGGAGGCACAAAGTGTGGTTCCTTCAGTGAGGTTCCTTTTTATGTGTGGAGTCACATTGCCCTCCACTGGTGAAGTTTGTGTACTGCTGCTACATGGCGTAAGGCTGGAGACCCCAACACCTAGATGCTGTTTATTACCTTCACAATCCATCTCACTCACTATCCAATGTGTGTGTGTCTGTCTGTTAGTGTGTGTTGAAATAAAGAACATACAGATGTGTGTGTGTATGACAGTGTGGGAGACAGAGGTGGAAAGAGTGTGTGGAAGTGTTCAGGGTTTGTGTGCTTGTGCATGCTGATTTAAAGAACGTACTGAGAGAGTGTGAGTGTGTGTGTGTGTGTGTGTGAGTGTGTGAGAGAGAGAGAGCGTAGGCAGTACAAAGGGTGGAAGACCGAGGTGGAAAGAGTGTGTGTGAGTGTCAGTGTTGTTCTCTCAGGGCCATTCTGACCTCTCTCTGCTCTTCTGGCCATGAAGGTCCTCAGCGATGACGCACACACCGCATGTAACGGCATCACTGATGATACACACACACGAAGTATGCTGCCTGCATTGCTGATAAGGTGCACTACAGTCCACACACCAACACAGCACTACCTTGAACTCGAATTCCCACTTGCTGAAACCACACAAACAGCCCATAAATCCCCATAGCAAATAACAGAGGACACAGACAGACACCCCACCACTAACACACACACACACACACACACACACACACACACACACACAGAGGTGAGCTGCTATGGTGTGCTTATTAAATCAGTCCTATATCAGCCAGTCTCCTTGGGACAGCAGAAAAGATTTACTACAGCAATTACACTGGCTAATTACAAGGAGGAGAGATAGAGGGAATGAGGGAGAGCTACAGAGTGTAAAGGAGAGAAGGAAATCAAATCAAGGAAAGAGAGCAAATAAAGGTGTGAAAACCGAGACGACGAGAGAGCAAATAAAGGGGAGAGAGATAGAGAGAAGTTAGTTTAAAGGACAAAGACGATGAGGATTGACCTTCATCCAGCCACAACACCTTAGCCTTGAATGGGGTATGTGGAGAAAACACAAAGGTTTAATGTTCAAACTCTTAGACCAGCTGTGTGCATGCGTGTATGTATGTGTGTGTGTGCGCCTGACTGACTGAGTGAGTCACTGAGTATGTAAGTAGTTTTCCTTGTGGTACTCTGGTAGTCTGTGTGGTGCTTTGGTGTTTGTTATTCACAGTGTGAATGCCCTTGATGCTGCACTGGCCTTCACAGCACAGTGCTCCCTCTATGGGGAGGAAAGTGAATTACATCATTAAGCAGGCTAGCTCAGAGCTATGCTGGGTATCAATCAACCCTGATTCTCGCTTCCAGTGCCGTTGATGGCATGCGGTGACATTTGCAGACACTTACTTATGTGTATGTGTATGAGACCGACTGATAAGATTAGTGTTCTTACAGACAGCTATCTGAGAAGGTCTCACAGTCTATAATATTTGAACATAGCCTTTAAGAGAACTTGGGAACTGCTAATAACTTGATAATATTCAATCATTCCCATTAGGGAAATACAGTTTGCTCCCCTAACTTACTTTGACTCAACAGCAGGGTTCACCAGCTCTTACTCATGAACTCTTCATCCTTTCAGATGCTTGGACTCAGGTCGTGCAGCTAAATGTTATTCTCTCCATGTACAGTGCCAGCTGCCTGCCAAATGTACTGACATTTCCCTGCTTGTCAAGTATATTGTCCATCCTGACCGCTTCAGTGACATTTTGCACAGCCATGCAGAAAGTCTCATTTACATGAGCACAGAGGTAGAAATGAAAACTTGTAAATTGGGTTTCTATCTCAATTAAAAAGTTAGATGAACTGTAACACACATGCACCCCATGAGGCACATTTTGCCCTGGGCGAAAAGGATTAGGTGCTGCGCTCCTGTCAGCCCTCAAATATTCATTATTACCTTATAGAAAGATAGCGGACAGAAAGCGAGTGGGAGCAAGAAAATGGAAAAGGGCAGAAAAAGAGCACAAGTAAGTGATAGAAAGGCACTTTATGAATACAAGCAGTTCTGACGTATGTAAAGCAAAACAGATGAAAGGACAGAGAGAAATGGAGGTCTACACGGTGTCATGCCATGGAAGACAGTTAAAAGCTCGTCGCCGGACTGGAGCACACACTCATCCTCAGTTAATCCCTCAGTTTCTGTCCTCTCGTCTCCAACCATCCATCCCTTCACTCGTCTTTATCTCTGCTTCAGTGATGAGAACAAAGGAAAGCACTCACTCATTTGCTTCCTCCCTCCCTCCCTTTTTCCTTCTCTTGGTCTCTTCAGGCAAGGCTTGCAGGCCTGATTAGCAATTGTGACTTGACCGCATGGTGGAAAGATTGGTACACATGCATAAACACACACAGGAGCATGTACACACACAAATGCATACACACACACACATACATGTGGCAGAGTGGAGGACAAGGGCCAGTTTTGCTGGGTCTAATTACCCCTTGAGCAGTGCCCAGAGACAATGATGGGGAGAGGAGGAGGGAGTTTTGCCTTTTCTAATGTCAGCCATCACTTGCAGGAGACACACACACACACACACACACACACACACACACACACACACACTTCAGAAAGTGTTTCTGACTGGAGGCAAAAAGATTGGGCTGTTTTCTGGTACTTGTCACTATGGGTTTTTTTCAGCCAACATGTTAATATGACCAAGCCACAGAAACTAGAGAGGAGAAGAAAGGGAAAAAGGGAAAAGAAATATGTGGAGAGCAATGCTGGAGGAGAGATAAAGGGAATGAATAACAAAGTGGAGCAATTGCAAGGGGAGGCAGTACTGTGAGGGAGAAACTGTGGAGCAAGAAGGATGAGAGAATGATGAGGAAAAAGACAGTGTGATATGGTCAATAGAGAGGGGAGAAAGATAAGGGGAATGAGAGCCCAGTTCCAGAAATACATTAGCTCAATTCTGGTGATACATGCAAACCGAAAGCTCCCCCTTTGAACTAGAATTTAGTGTATTTTATTTATTGTTTTGAATCACTGGAAAACAGGCAAGTATTATACTGATCCTGCAATCCATACTGCTGACAACACAGTGAACACTTCTTTGCATTTGTGTATGTGAACCTTTATCTTTGTTGCAAATGCTTTGGGAAAACTACTGCAAGTGTTTGAAATACATCAATGACACTGGATCATAGTCAAACTAAGTAGCTGGAGGGGGATGACAACCATGATCTGGCAACCTGCACCTCTGCGTGGGAACCTGGGGAAAAGTCTCTCTCATCAAAAGATCCATTGGGGCGCTGCAGAGTTTCCAGTTTGTGAAATCAGTTCTTCCCCCTCCCCAAAACAGGAGAAAAATAACCCCAACCCCCCCAAAATAAACTAAGCAAGAGAAATAGATATTTAAACAGAGAGACAGACGTGCAAATCCTCTCCTAGAACATCTGTCTGCTGGCCTCTCTCAGGAATTGGCAGTACCAGAGCTAGACAAAAAGATACACAAAGACACAAACAAAAACACGCATACACAAAAATACACACCTAATCCCACCGTGTGCTTTGTGAGCCATCAGGGGATGTGTTGCCAATCAGACAGCTATGTGAGGCTGGGCGAACGAAAACAATCAAGGAACAACACACAATATGGCTAAGAGACTGGCACGTGTTTGTGTGAGCGTGTATGTGTTTGAGTTTACAGAGTCACATGCACACATTATGCCAACCAGAGACCAGGCTCTGTGTTCACCCCAAAGCATTCCTAGATGGATTGTGTGTAGAGAGATTTTCTGGGTCTTCTGTAGCTAAAAATGATCGATGGTAAGAGTGGCATATTCAGGAAAAGAATCAATGGTTTAGGATTCACAGCTTATACATCTTGTAGACATATTGTTGGACGAAAGTGAATGTAATATAAGGATAATTTTTTGCACTGAAGAGCTACTTCCACATTCAACCTGCAGGTTGTTTAGGATGTGATGTTTTTCTCTTATTATTTAAACAAAAAGACAGTAGAGCACTCGTATCCGCATTGCCTATATATTAGCCAAACTACTAAGTCAATAGAAAGCTCCCCAAAATATTGTAACACAAGACATGCATAGCATTTTCTTATTCTACCTGTTGTCTGTACTGTGGACTTGTGACCTAGTGCGTGTGCGTATGTCTAGCGAGATCTTGCTCCTCTCTCTGTCTTGTCTCTTCTCACGGCTCAGTGAGTGTGTCAGTCTGCATTGGCGCTCTCTCAGAAGGTACTGAGAGATGGCAGCGCCATTAAAATTTAACCCACTATGTCACCGCTCACCACACACTGACAAGAGAGAGGAGAGAGAATAGCAGAGATAGCCAGGCAGGCATACAAGGATATACGGGGATGTATCTAACCACAGACATGCACACATGCTACCGCACAAGCACTCATTCCCAAGGAGGAAGTCAGATGTGATAGCGAGAGATGGGGAGCGACGGAGCGAAAGATCCTATACAGATGGAAAGTAAAGAATAAGATGGAACAGATTACCGCTTGAACACCGCACACGAACACACACATCTGATGCATAGACGGCAGTGGAAATGAGGGGCATCAATTCAGTAGGTGAAATGGCGGATGTGTATGGTCCTTACGTCCTATCAGTTTACACTATCCCTCTCTCTAAATCCACATTTCCACGTTTTCTATTACTTTCTCCCTCATAAGCTCTCGCTTCTCGCCCCTTCACAAGCAATCCTTCTTTTAGCTTCCTTCCCTCTCCTTTCTAAATCTATCACTCTTTTTGTTCAATATTTTTTGACGCGTAGCTTTTTAATTTTTCTGTCCTCTCTCTCTCAGTCTACTTTTTTTTTTTTTTTTTAATCACACTCTCTCTCTTTCTGTCCTTTTCTGCCCCAGTGGAGTGTGGGATAGCAGGCAGTGCTGGGAGGCCTATGGTCTCTTAATTAAGAAGCAAGGCGGAACGGGGCCACAGTTAACAAGGACACACACACGTTTGTATTGCTTTACTTGTAAGGACCCTGACTGTCTACAGGTCCCACTGCTCAAGTTAACCGTCAGAACCACATGCCATGACCTGAGTCAGTACCCTCTAACAATGATCAAGACCTGATTCAAGCCTTGACCATAAGGCCTGACTCTTAAATTGCACCTAGAAAAGGCCCAAAATGTCCCAACTTTGCAATACTGTCTTACCTGGTAAGGTCAAAAACTCAAATTCCCATGTAAACAAACCCAGTACACGCTCAAAGAAAAGACACTGTTAGAGACTATTGTGCTCAGGCCACACAAACACACACACGATTTCCTCTTCTTTCACACATCACAACACCTAATCAGAGTCTGAGGACCTGAGTTGAAATCTGAGGGGCTAGGACTCAATCAGCTAGTGCAATCAAGAAATAGGACAGATACACACAGACACACACACTCACCCACATTCATTCACATACACAGTTACGATTACACACAGGGCCGACGCAATAAGCCCTGAGCTGACTGACGACAGGAAGGCCATTACGTTATTCAGTGTACCTCATCACCACTGTAACCAAGACACATACTCACACACACATACAGAGGAGGCGGGATGGAAGTAGCTATTTTGAGAGCGTGTGCGTTCGTTCTCTGCGAAGGTGACTTTGGGCTGGCTGGAGTGGTAATTGGGTACACATACAAATGCCGTTTTCTTCCTCTTCCCCACGTTCGCCTTCAAAGTCTCTCTTTACCCCCACCTCTTTTCCTCCCACCATGATCCCCCTCTTTCCCTCACTGCAGCCCCCGAACGTGATTACATTTCCGACACAAGTGAGGGGTGAAGAGAGAGGGAGAGCAGTGGAATGAAGAAGTGAGAGAGAGACAGATGATTGACTTGAAAAACAGAGAGGGTAGAAAACAGCTCTGGATGAAAAATAAAAGTGTACACGCATGTACATACATAAGCATTTGGCCCCTGCAAGCAAAAACACACACCTATATATACACATATATATCATTTACTCGGCAGGGGAGCAAGGCAAAGCGGAGGAAAAATACACGATATGTCACTCAGACTGTCAACCTTTTCTGTTGAGATGCACGCAGAGACACACACATACAGTGCAATGGCCATCTCATTTCCTCAGATGAGTGACATTTTCTCCCTCTCTCTCTTTTTTCCTGTCTCTACTTCTGCAATCCGCCACTGTGGTGATAAAATTAGCATTCCTTTCCCTCCTCTGCTTCTCCTTCCCTCGACGGCTGGACAAGAGGTGAGGACCACAGGGACGGGCGAAAGGAGAGAGAGAGAAAGAGAAACAAGAAAAAGATGGGAACAAAAGAAGACATTAAGAGAAAGAGGAGAACGCCTGAGAGAAGAGGCGTGAAGACAAAGAAACAAACAGAGAGCAAACTGTGACAGGCAGAAAGACAAGGGATAGTAAAGGCAGCGAGATACAATGAAAGAGAGCAACAGACACAAAGAAAAATACAGTGAGTGGACAGGATGCAGACTTGTGGAGAGAATAAGCGGGTAAAATATACCCTCAAGGGATTTTTATCACTGTGACAACCTGTCTCCTTTGCTGTCCAGGTGCATGATGAAATATCCAATCACTATTACCGCCCATTAATCAATCTGTGGTTAAAACATACTTTTAATAACTAATTTCAAACTAAATTATGCAACCTTCATGAATTAACAGCTGGACAATGATGTTGAGCTTAGTTTGTTTACTCTGCACAAGGCTAGCCCACGTCCGTGCATGCGGGCGGGCGCATAAACCTGCATGTGTGCATGTTTCTACAGGGACAGGGTAGAGGGCCCACAGAGTATAATTAAAAGCCAGAGACACAGAGTCCTTGGGACCGACTGCAGCAAGAACTTTATGGGGAGAAGGGAAAAAAAGAGGGAGGAAGAAACAGAAAAAAAAGAAAGGAAAAACTGACCTTTAAAAACACAGAGTGAGACAGAGAGAAATGGTCGGAGATGAGAGAGGTTGAAGATGGGATAGTGGGAGATAGACTGAATTAGATTATGCTGAATTGAATGCGGCAAAGAAAGAACAAAAAAAAAGTGAGAGAACGAGCACGAAAGGAAACATTATTGGACGGAGTTGTTTGTCAGGGAGGGCTGGAGGAAGAAGAGAGAGAGACACAGAGAGGGAGAGGGACGGAGAGAGAGAAAGAGAGGGAACGAGAGAATCCTAATCAGAAATCCGAAGAACAAAATAATAAGGCTGCCTGACAGCAAATGTCAGCTCAGGGAGGATAGCAGATGGAGGTGGAGGGGGGGAGCAAGACAGAGAAACACAGCAAAGAAAGGAAGAGGGAGGAGAGGAAAAGAAACATTCAGAAGGAGACAGGTGGGCCTGGAGTGATGGAGACACATCCCCATCATTGCTCCCTCCAGGAGGAAGGAATACAATTTTTCTGATGCTAAGAAGCAATACATCCCCAGAAAAGATATTCCCCATCTCCCACTGGAGGGAAACTGAGCCGCCAGGTCAGGAGGGTGAATCCTCATATGATGGTGTATACGTGTGCGCGTAAATGTGTGTGCCTGTACACTAACACATTCACTGTCTGGCTGAGAAATGTTGCCCTTGAGCCAACCTTGACTGCTGTTTCACTGTAGGCTAAGCTTCGCTTTAATTCCCAAATCAAAAGCCATCTATTTCGCTCTCCCATGTTATTTCATCACAACTTGATGGTGAGACAGGGTCCTGATTGTCTCTAGCAATGTTCTTATAGCTTTCCCCTTAAGCTGTTCAGTATTAGTTCCTCAGTCTTTTTCCCAGTGAGATGCAGCGCAAAAAACAAGAGGAAGCAGACACGTGGATGTAAACTTGGTTTTCAACTAGAGAGAACATTGCCTTTAAAAAGCATTTCATTTTGTTCATTCATTTCATCATGGTTTTTTTTTCAAATAATCAAATAAAACTGAAACAAAACAAACAACCAAAAAACAATTACATATATTATGTTTATTTTACTTTGGACAACATTGATTGCCAGGAGCTACTGCCACATGACAGCAACAGAAAAGCATTAATATACTCGAACAAGGATATTCACCAACCACTGGTGCTGGAAAAAAATGAAATATGTCTGTTCTATCATTCAAATTAATGTGACTGAACTTTGGCCATAGTCTTTAAAATTTAAACACTCAACAGTTTCACAAAGCCAGCCAAAAGTCAGTAGTGAGTTAGATAATGTATGCATTCTGTTAGGGTGAACATGAACAATGTGAATCTTAAAAAGGAAATCAAACTTTAATGAGTTAAACAGTTCTTTTAAGTTAACCTAAGGTCAATGGAGTAGAGCCAGGGTTATTCAAAAGCAAAATTCAGAGATTCCACCACAGTCGGATAATGCACAACATGGAAGTTTTAGAGTAGCAGTCTCATTGGTCATCACTGTTGCATCTATTCCCATAATGCAGCAGTGGCCGTGTATAATCAATTGTTATGCCAAATATTGCAGTGGGGTGATGACTGTTCTATTTATTTATTTAAGTAATTTTTGTTATGTATGTGCCATATTTAACATATTTAAATTTTGCTACAACTCTGTTGTAAAATGATAAATAGATCTACCTTTTTTATTTGTTTCATGTTAAATTACTTTTATTAAAAATAAATAAACAGATTTGGAACTTTTCATACATTCCATTGAGAAATCAAAAGTCAGTAACTTTACAGATAACCGTAAATACTTTACGGGGAACAGTGTTTCCCACAGGATTTTAAGAGACTGTGGTGGGTTGCCCTTGGATATCAGGGTACATTTTAAAGTTACATACATTAATCTGGTGCACTTCGAGAGCACAATTAAGAGGCTAGATCTATGAAGAACATTGCGCTATTGTGCAATAGCAAACAATTTGATCATATACACATTTTATAGATATAAATGGTGATAACAGCAATACTGAATATATTTAATGTTTATCAAGCAACCCCAAATCAAAGAATAAAAGTAATTTCCCTAACATTTTAGAGGTTTTATTTACTTTAATTGACACATGTAACACGTTTTATACTTCCTGTGAATATAATCCAATTACTCTAATTTCGTTAGTAGTGTGTTATTAGCTTATTTTAACAACCAGACATTGTCCCATGTGTATTCTCACCTCAGCAAGTCCTATGAAATTTGATAGGTAATATCGTATGTGGTGCTCGTATCACGTACAATTAAGAATTTATAGCCTCTTGTCAACACTTGTCTTTGGTATGCGAGAAAATTACAGAATAAAGTCGCCAACACTGCCTGCCAGCTCGCTCCAGTCTGTTTCAGTGCATTTACCATAACGGCTCGAATACGTGTGCACTCCAAATTTTGGTGTGGCTAGTTTGACGGTTTTCTCACAAACGAGTGACAGTGGAAACACTCAAAGCCTTAACGTTACCGTACTTAATTCAAACGATGTGGTGTCCTTATAAGAGAAGTGGTTGTCTCGAGTTGGATGTCAAAGTGTGTGAGCGTGTGAGCTTACCGCAGCAGGGAGCAGCGGCGCAAAACACAACTTCAGAGGATTTTAATGGTATTATGAGAAGTGTAAAAATATTCTGAAACAATGGCGGAACAAATTAGACTGTGGCGGGCTGCCATAGTCTTGGTAATTAATGGGAAACACTGGGGAATCTGGGAGGAAACCAAATGAAATCTGAGGACAGATTAAACAGATTTTTAAGGGCTCTACATACGAATACTCGGGAAACTGAAGTTAGTGTGTGAATGTTGAGAAGTTAATTGTAGGCAAAAATATCTCCATTTAACATTAGAGCTTTGACTAACGTCACTGATATGCACCTACAGTACATTATGCCAATTGAAACATCATTGTAAATTGACAATTTGGGATAAATTCAAATGACATTCATGAGGCATTCCACCACATTACATCACCATTAGAAACTGATATGTCTGAAGAACCATAGCATTTACATTTTACTTGTCACTGTATTGACATATACAACTGTAAATTTGAAAAACACTTAGATATCTTATTCCAAATAGAATGACTGTACAGTACATTAAGATTATACTTTAAGGATTAAATGTGTATGGGTATCACAAATTTCAGCTAGAGATGACAATCTTGACAATTATCTAAACTTCCCCTGGGATAATCAGGCATTCATCCCTGAGCTGTATCTCTATAAGAAGGTCAAAATAGATAGATGTTGTCAACTACTTAAAAAGCTGTCCTTGCATTTCCCCATAAACCACGGTTTCACCATCACACCTCAGCCGTCCTCCTCAGTAAGGACATCTTCCCAATCACTTGTTCTCCTATTCCCTCCCTCCCCTCATCTCTCTCTCTACACCCAGTGAGTAATAGCGGGAGCAAAGGATAGTGGCAGAGAGCTATAAAAGTGTAATTTGCTCCATTTTCCTTGGGAAACCAAATTCACTTTCTGTCCTGCGTTACAATCTGTTAACATTCAGATGGCCAGCATTGCAGACAGCGCATTACCCGCCTACACTCGCTACTAATGACCCTCACACAGAGTGCACACGTACACACATTCACAAGCAAGGAGAGCAAGGACACATGAGCTGTAAGTGTTTAAAATGTACAAGAGTGTATACGCGAACACTCCAACACGCAAATATTTAAATTCTGGTTGTAATGGACTAAAAAAGGGCAAAAAGGGGAAGGAGAAGAGAGGGAGATTATAAAGAGAAAAGGCAGATGGGATAAAACTCTGTAAAGCGAGGCTAAGTATGTTTCTCTGTATTAAATAAAATAACTTGTTCAATCTCACTTTTTGTTCCTGAAGAAGGGGGGTGGGGGGGTCTCTGCTGCTTCACAAGCCTTTCTCCTTCTCTAATATGTCGCTTTTCCTCTAAGTATCTCAAAGTCTTGTTCACATGTTCTTTCTATAGCTTTTCCTTCCCTTCTTTCTCCTCCTCTGTGTAACTCTCCCAAACTCTTGCTTTCTTACTCCATCTCTTTGTCTCCGCGTTCACTTCTTCCATCCCTGTCTCTCTCCGTCCCTCCCTTGTTCACCAATTCTCTCTCTCACACACTCATCTCATCATCCCACCCTCACAGCAATCCATTCTCTCTTTCTCTATCCCTCTCCTCCATTTCCACCACTCCCTTCTCAGGGAGCTAATAGCCTCCTCCTTTGTTCTTGGAGAACAGCGGGGAACAATGGCGGAGTGGGGCTTGTCGTTGTGGCAACAGGCATGAGACAAGAGAGAGAGAGAGAGGAAGGGAGACAAAGAAGAAAGGCAGAGAGAGAAAGAGCAGGCACAGAGGGGATGCTGGTTGTTAGCCGGGCGGCAGGGAAGCGAGCGCTGGCTAATTACACTCGTTTCTATGCACACCGCAATTAAACCCTGATGCGCACACACACACGCAGCCCGCGCTCAGAATATCCACCACCAGCCACATATACACACACACACACACACACACACTTGCTCTGCAACATCAGAGAGAAAGAGCAAGCAAGAGAGGAGGTGGCAGAGAGGCAGAAAGGGGTAGGCTCGGAAAGGGAAAAAAAAAATAAAAAATGAAATGACAAGAAAAGACTGAGGCTATTTTAAATCAATGCGATTCTTCTCTCAAGAAGCAGAGCAAAAGTTCATTAAACTTCTAGCTCAAACACAATCAGCATCTTCAAATCTATCTAAATAGTGTAAGTTGACATTAAGGTATGAGGTGGCTCAATGACCTCTTCACACCCACGCAGTCTCAACCTTAATCTAATCTAACAGTCAAACGCCACACACAAGATACCAACAGCTGCTCCATTGTCACTAGTCTGCCTCCGTTTCAGTACTCTATCATATTAATTCTTGCCCTCTCTTTTTATCACTTATATTCCTCCCACTCTGCATCTACCATCAGTTCGTCTGTATCCATCTAATCAGCTCATCTGGCTCCATCTCTCCACAGGATGATCTTTCTCTCTCCAGAGATGAAGAGCTTTAACTTCACACAAATTAACTAAGCGGGAATAGTGGAGGGAGTGAAGCAGAACTTGGTGTAAATGTGAGAGAAAGAGTAAGAGATTGAAATGGGGAGGCTTACATCCAGGTCACACCACCCTGTAGGGTAGAGAACTTATTTGGATAATAAACACCCCTTCCCAGCTTCCTCCATCCTTATATCCATGCCCTAACACTCTTTTCCATTAACACGCATCACAGGGAAACATGTGTTCCACGCTGTCTGCCTGTCTATTCTATTATTCATGCCGTTTAATGCCTGCCCACAGTATGTGCATGTGTGTGTAAAGAGTGCTGAAAGTACATGTTAAAAGAGCAGGAATGTGTCACTACATGTCTGAAGACCAACTGATGTGTTGGACACACTGAGCTTTTAGTGTTACCAGCAAAATAAATAAATAAATCTGCCAAAGAATGTACATGTGTGTGCACATGCATACCAATGGTAAACACAAAAAGGAAGCACAACTTCCCACAGCAGCATGAACACACACACACATACACAGAAATACAGGCTGCCAATGAGGCAGATGAGGAGTGAAAGGAGTCACATTAAACAGCCAAACTTGTCCTGTTTCGCTTTCATAGCCCCAGTCCATTTTCATAATGCATTAAAACCACCGCTGAGAAGAGAGGGAGACATGGAAAGTAGAGGAGAATGATGAGGAGGGGGGTAGAGAGGAATGGAGACGCAGAGAGAGAAATGGAAAAGAGGGGAGAGGGGAAAAGAAACATTCTCAAAGTAATCTAAAGCTGGTGGATGTGTATGGGGGTGCAAGGAAACAAGATAAGGATGAAGGGAGTGGAGGAGTAAGAAAAGAGAGCTCGTCTCAGAGGCAAGATATGGGAATAGAAAGTGTCTGATAGAGGCACAGACAGATTAGGGAGGTGGATAAAAGAAGATGGGATGCACAGATAAAACAAGTGAGGATGATGGTGAAAGATGGGGAAGATGATTTAGTCACAAACTTTGATTGTGTGTGTGTGTTGTGAATGCATGTGGGTTTCTTTATGTGTGTGTGTGCATGCGTGTTTGTACAGTGGCAAGGGGCAGAAGGTTCTCTGTTTCAGCACCAGCAGGCTGATGAGAGTTTGGGGCCAAACAGCCTGGAGGCAGAGCTGGCCTTGTTACTCTCTTTTTTCCCCTCTCTCTCAATCTCAAATTTAAACCAAACAGAGTTACAGCCACTGTAACAAGCCAAGCATTTTTAACATTGAACCTAAGATCATAATAACACATGAAAGCAGTAAAGATGTTAAAATATTCAGAATGAATATCCAATTGTCTTATGAATAAGAGATGACAATAACAATGTGATGCCCCACAAGCAATTACTCTTCCAATCAATGTTAAAAGAACTATTTAAGTGGGTTTGCATGTTTTAGCCTATTAAAGCTCCATTGTAGGATATTTTTTACATTAATATTGCAAGGAATGTAAAAAGGTTTGTAGTACTGCTGATCCAACTGAGAACTAACACCTCATTATAAGGCTATGTGCAGCTTTCAGCTAATTTTTGTGGTTCACTGGATGGTATCGTTGTGTCCTACCAGCTCCTGCATGTGTAAATATGAATTTCATAAGCTGACAGTGTACCAAGGTTTTCTGTTCTGAGTTGGTTCGGGAAACTTTTTTTGATTCAATACAGGATGAACATCAACTTGCTAAGACTTGAAACTTGCTTGAGGTACATAATCCATCAAAGCTAACTCTTTGCCAGCTTTTCATCCCCTTTTTGATAAAGTTAGTTCTTGTCATCAGTGAAACTGCTGTGAAACTGCATGTGTGATGCATTTATGACCTGGAGAGAACTATCTATCTCACATTAACTCAAATCCTTATATCCTTACATTATGCTTCTCCTTTTGTTTGTCATCAAGTTTTGATTTTCTGACAACCTCTGATATTGTCATGAATATATTAGTGTGTCGCAGCCAACTCTCAAACCATCTTTCACCAACATTAATATACAGATAACTTAAAATTTAAGTGTACTGATGGATCACTAAACCAAGTTTAAAATCATTACAAGTTCATTCTTATACCATGCTGAAAGCAGAAACAAATAGATGCCTAGAGGGCAAGAAAACAGCAATCAGGTAGGCTATTTAAAAAAACTTGAAAATGGATGGCGGCAATTTATGGTACATGATTTGCAGTGTGCTACAACATGCAGTGCACCCAGGATGGTGTCCATTAACCTTCAATCAAATCTACAAAGAGTGACTAGGACAAGTGACTTTTTATTAGCTGGGAATGGAAGAGTTAAGGAACCAGTCGAATAGAGGGTGAGGCATCCAAAAGCCTATCTCCTCCAAGTCAATGGCGTGAAGGCTATCTCACACACACCTGACAGAGACAGAGTGCTGCCAATAGTGCCAGAGGGAACAAGAGAGAGGGAGGGCGGCAGACAGTGAGAAAGAAAAGGGGAAGGAGGGAGCAGAAGACAGCTACAGAAAAGAGACAAAGAAAGGCATGAAAAGAAAGAGGGATTGATAACTGTGAGCACAGTGGTCAGAGGATGACTATTGTTTTGATTTGAATGCTTGTTGCTCATTATGGGAAAAACTGACAGAAGGAAAGTTTGGAGAAGCAGCATTTAGCGTTTGTGTGTTAAGAGGGCTGACTACTGATAGAGGCACAGTGTTATAAAAGCTCCTGCAGCCACATGCTAAAATTTTAATCAGGCATTAATAAAAACAATATCATTACTGTCTGCCTAAGGAAGTATCAGCACACACCTCACTGGATCTGGCAGGCAGGCACATACAAAATTACAGTCTAGGAAACATAAATGGAGACATAAATAACCTCATTGCATTTTTCCTGTTTTTACTCCATCCCCATTCCCCTCCTCTTCATCCTCTCGCTTTTTTATTGCCTTTCATCTATCAATCTAGCTTTAAAATCATTGTGTAAGATAAAGCACAAACACGAGTATGGGCATACAAGCAAACACATCCATAAATGAGCAGCGAGACGGGTGGAGGAGCGAAAAAGCAGGAAGACTGAAAGCATTGTCTCAAGGACAAAGGTAACCCACTCAACTCTTGTCTGAAAGCAGAGCTGCTTCATACAGCAAAAGGGGCTGAGACTTAAGTCAAGCAATTGTAAGTAGTGTGGCTCCCCAGTTGCACTATTCACCACAGAAATAAAGAAAAACTATGAAAAATGGGAAGCAAGACACAAAATGGACATCCAGAGAGGCACACCTGAATGCCGTAGTCTTCTTGAAAGAGTAGCAGAGCTATAGAAATCTCTCTCACACTCTTTCTGTCTTTGACAAAGCTAGGCTGGAAGGATAAAAGCACTGAATGAAAGCCTACACAGGACCTTAAAAGACAGGATAATGGTGGCACAGAAAGTAGAAAGGTGACGCAGAAAACAAGGGCGAGGCGAAGTCAGGAAAAAGTAATTCTATGGATGTTCCTAGAACATATGAGGGGAATGAAGTTGAAGGGGTAAAGAGTGTGTAATAAGTATCAGGGATAAGAAGTAAGGCATTCAAATGAGGAGGGATAGGAGGCAGAGAGAAAGTGAAAAGAAAGAAAAACTGAATGAGATAGTTATAGACAGAAAATCATAAAAAATTACTTTACTTTTCTTTCTTAGTTCTGTATAATCCTTGCCCTAAATATGCACTCAAACTGAGTGAGATATGTGTATGTGCACGGGTGTGCACGCATGTGAACGGATCACGCACTGATAACATTACACTCCTTAATTCCTAATTAATCCTTCTAAACTGGATTATGCCGCAGAGCATGACAAGACCAGGATTCCACCCTTCGCCCTGATGACTGTGTGTGTGTGTGTGTGTGTGTGTGTGTGTGTGTGTGTGTGTGTGTGTGTGTGTGTGTGTGGAGGTCTCATAAGGCCAGCCTGTCTTCGGTTACATGTTGGGAAATGAAGCCGACAGTGTCTATGACACACACGCACACACACACACACACACAAGTGTACACACATAGACAAACACACAAGGAGTCCCCAGACTACAGGTCTTGAAATGCTTATGAATTATTGTGGTGAGTGGCAAGATCTCTAAGCATTACTTTACACATTTTAAGTGAGGACTCATGGGGGATATGTGCTTACTCACATAACAGACACAGGTCCCCTGACACATACACTTTTCCTGGTTTGAAAGCTGCAACACAAACTGCAACACAAACTAGTTCCTGTTACCAGTGGGTGGCGCTATGATGTTGAGTGAATATTTTCATGTAGATGTGTTAAGGACAGGACTGTTATCGACCATGTAAAGTCTGGTACAGATCGGCGCATGTACACTAAAGTTATAATAACTTCCTGTTTTATGGTGAACTGTTGATCTTTGACGCCATGCCACGCCCATCGACGATAACTCAGATAGCACAACTTTTCATTGTCAATGACTTTGGAATGCACAGTAGAAAATTTAAGTAATTCCGATTAATTCCCTAGGAGGAGTTGGTTATAGTATGGACTTAGAAGGCTGACTTCCTGTCTGATTTTAGGTATGGCTCCAAGAGGCTTTTTTGTGCGTCTGGACATGATACATGTGCCACAGAAAATTCATACATGTAGGTCAAACGTGCGGCGGGGGCAGCTTCGTTAAAGGTCACTTCCCGTTGGCAGCAGGTGGCGCTATGACTGTGGGTGAATGTCGGCATGTTGATGTGTTCAGGGCGGGACTCTCATCCTACATGTACACTTTGGTCCCGATGTTAGCATGTACACTAAAGTTACAACAACTTCTTGTTTCATGGCGAATCATCGACACCACGGACACGCCCATTGACGAAAACTCACAGATAGCACAACTTTTCATCTTCAATGCCTTTAGAAGGCACAGCAGAAATTTGAAGTCGGTCCAACTAAATCCCTAGGAGGAGTTCGTTAAATTACGGAGTGTGTAAATCATCCAAAAATTACCGTAAAATTCAAAATGGCCGACTTCCTGTTGAGTTTAGGATAAGTTTCAATAGGGACCTCGCACGGTTCGTGCTCGGGCCCTAATAAAAAAATCCCTTCAGTTTCAATAGGGACATCGCATGTTTCATGCTCGGGCCCTAATGAACTCTATACAGGATAATGCACTGATGTAAAAGACACATTGCATATAGCCACAAGATTGTTGTAGGAGTTTGACCTGTCCACCCCATCTCTCCCACACTTAACACTGTTTTCTACATTCGACTAAAATCTAACTACAGTGATCCTTTGCACCCAACAGGTAACTGCATGTATCTTCATGGGGCCACTGGTGAAATTTCATCATGCAAGAAATGTGAACTTCAGCACCTACAAATTATACACACAATAGCCTGCGGGAAGTGCAAGCAGATTTTTGGCTAAAAGTCTCAAAAACTAACTACTGTCTATAGTACTGTGTTCTCTGTGCTCATTAAACCACGCTGGCTACAGAGTTGGGGTGGGGGGTTGGAGGGAGTAGTGTGATGGACGGATGGAGGGGTTCACAAAGGAATACATGGAGTGAGTTGGGGAGAATTAGCATGCTTTCATGCGTTCTACACCTCAGTGGAGCACCACGGGTCTTGTTGATGCCTCTAAGTGCTATGCAGTATTAAGCAGACGATCTCTAAGGAGGCCCGGTAGCATTGTGCGTGCGTGCGTGCGTGCGCTGACCACTAACTGTGTACAGTTAAGTACCAAGCCCTAAATAACCTATTTGGAGAATAGAGAAAAGGGAAGGGAAGTGGAGAGATTCAGCAGAGAGCCAAACAATGTCAGAAGAGTGAGGCATTAAAATGTTGCGACGTGTTCAACTCCTCAGAGAGGGAAGCACAGAGGAGAAGAGAAAGACTAAAAGGCAGAGAAAGGTCTCCATCCATCCTGTCTGTTCTCTGACTGTATACTGACTGAGAAGAAAGCATGGAGGATACACATGTTGATCAAGTCACCTTTTGTTAAGAGCAGCAGTGGCCATTTCTCCTGCAGCGTTCACAGCAGCCAGCAAAGCAGTACGTCACTACGACCAGTCTGAACACCTCGATTCTCTCATTTCATTTGTCACTTGCATGCTCACACAGCTAACTTAACTCATTTCCCCATTTTATCTCTCCTCTATCTCCATCTCCTCAATGACTCGTGTCTCTTCATGTCTCTTCACCTTTTGATCATTTGTCATTTCTTCATTCCCTCCCTCAGTGCTCTCTTCAATCGTACACAGATCACTCTTGCCTCCATTCGTCCTTCTCTGAGCCTCATTCATTCTGTGCCTCTCTCCTTCACTCTACCCTCAATAACGCCATCCGTCTTCTCGTCTGTTGATCCAAGATTAGTCTCCATCCACCTGTATCTGCATGACAATAATCTCTCCTGCTTGTTTTTCTCTCCTAAATAGCACGAAAATCATATGAATGCTATGCAGAATAAACCTAAGAGTAACAAATAAACAAAAGAGAGAAGAAGCTGAAAACCTTAATACTGAACCTTACTACTTACAAATACTGACCTATTGGGTTGTCAAGCAGTCATGAGTTTCAGACTGCAGATTTTAACCAGATACTCTGGCAAACAATGCAGTGGCATTGATGTCCGTTTTCTCCAACTGGCTTCAATCAAGCAGCATACTTGTTATCAATCCAGCTCTCAAAAATGTGCGCTTTCCCATAGTGGCTGCAAGCTTATAACTTTCTTGGATTAGCCAACTATCTAGTGAGCCAACAAACAACTTAGTAACTTTCTCCCATAAAAGCCGCAGCATTGCATCAAGTGCTACCCACATTTTTCTGGAAGTCTGGAAGAAAGGTAAAGCAACATGTTTGTAGATCTATGCAGAAAGCTTTACAGCTCTGAATATCTTTAAAATGTAACTGCCAATAATACTGTAATTTTGGATATTCATTAAAATAAAATTTGAAAGGAAAAAAGCTGTCTTTATACAGAGAACACACCACTCTAATTTGAGATCTGTTTTCAAGATCTGCCAATACAATACAATCTGTAATTTATTTCTATTTTATTAGTAGTATTTGCAATGCTGTTATGGGCTGTTGCTCTTGCAGTATTAAACCGCTATCTTCTTTGAGGCTAGAAACAAAGAAACCAGTGGGAAGGGAAAAGCTTCAGAATAAAAATCAGCATGAAACTCTCTGGGTTCTTCAAAATCTTTCCAGAACAGACTTAAAAAAAACATTCTTTGAGAGATCTTTAGAAGTCTCTGGCGTACCACACCATTCACCCAAACAGACAGGAGTTGCTGATGCCATGTGCATGCACAATATCCTGAATGCTTCACTCTGCTTGCTGCACATCTACAGTGCAACAGTTCTAGCAGAGAAAAACCTTACAATACAGTACAATAAATACTAAACAAACACGTGCAAAGAGACACGTGCAAAACATGTGACTCGCATTAGTTGTAGGTATTGAATGTTGTTATGAATAGTGTAATTTAATCTCAGTTGAAATGGCACTGCTTCAAGTCCTCCTGACTACTTTCTGCAATCACGGCACATCAAGGTTGTACTGTCTCTACACTGATAAATCATATTCTTGCCCCAGTGAAACAGGAACAGGCAGGTTAAGGGTTAAAGCAGGGACCTTTTGTGTTTCTGAAAGTGGTCAAAAACAAGCTGAGGAATGATTATAGAATACAATGGGGTTTTAGTCACTCCACAGACTTTGTTCAAGCTAAGATAGAATTTCAGGGGTTTTAGGTGAAGTCAGACTCCAATTTCCAGGCCCAGCCAAGCTCTACGGCTCCAAAGCCCACTCACACAGATCAATACTGTACTTAAAGTAGTAACTCCATTCTCACGATGACAAATTACTCATCTGCTTTCTTTCCCTTTCTTTTACTGTTAGTCCCTGATGCACTGCTACCATCACCCTGGTTTGCCAGTCTCAGTTTCCCCCTGCAGTTAATCTGCTGGGTGGAGTGATGAGCGCTTGGGGAACCAACATGAGGAAGATGAAGGAGATGAAGGAAGAGGGGAATGAGAGGAGGGGGAAAGGGGTGGGGAGTGAGAGATGGCCATGCATTATTGAGCATACAGAGTGGAGTTTTTAGGGGGATAAATGTGAAAGCATGTTTGGGGACAACCTTTTCCCTTCTGCCTCCCCCGCCTTCTCCCTGCCTTCATTACTTGCCCTCCCTCCAACTTTCCTTTCCCCACGAGGACAGCCACATCTCTTATTCAGTGGGGAGGTTAAAAATTCAAAGCTAGGAAGGAGGAGGTGGCGGGAAGGAAAGAGAGTACCTGAAAATGGTCAAAATGAAGGAATGTCTTTAGGGAGTTTTCTCAAGTGCTAATCTAAAGAGCTCCTTGCTTTGATTAGGCACGCGTGCGTGTGTGTGTGTGTGGTGAGGGGTGGGTGGTGGTTGTGGTGGGGGAGTATGAGGACGGAGGAGGTAGATGAATAGAGAGAGGGAGGAAGAGAGAGCAGGAGAGGGTATAGATGTACACTTTCATGCAGTGCAATGTAGTGTAGCACACATCATGGTGAAAAATTAAGAAGCCTGGAGGGCGAAGCAGAACCTACGTCTCACTGAACACGACACATGCAGATACTGAGTAATGGAGCAAGGGCTTCAGCATGCAAACACACACACACACACACACACAAAACAGGCAGCTATGAGCAGAGACTTAGGAGCAAACCAACTGTAACTGACCAAGTGGCATATACACACAGCATTATTGTACTTGCATAAACTATGCATTCAAGTCTAAATTCGTATGCCTACACATCCATGACACAAACACATAAATTCACACACACACACGATTACTGGTAGCAGATTAAGGTCAGAAAGTGGAGCATGGACTGGTCCTCCAAGCTTTGTAAATACCATCGGTTTCTGGTGTAAATGCCACTGGGTTATCCACATTACACACAGCCTCCACAGCCAGAGACCAGGGGCCATTTTACACCAGCGGCAAAAAAAAAACTGGGCAGGTTACAACACATACACACGCACGCACGCCCACCCGCCCGCACACACAGAGCACACATAAACCCCGGCCAAGTACAAAGTGTGTGTGCGCACACATTTGTTCACACATACGGAAATAAACAAGATAATGTGCACCTTAAGAAAGTTGGTGATGGTGAGAACCCGGAAGACATGGCCTGAGCTATCAGCATAATGGGGAAGATAGTCTAATAGCACCCTAATAACTCACTAGCTAGCTAACACCGCATCAGTAGCAGCTTAAGGCTACTGTTAAACAATTTGAATGAGATAGGAGCTTTGGACTTTAAAGGACACTTTCAAATGCCTCCGTTGCTGCCATCTATCTTGCTTTTTCTCATTTTACATCTTGCTTTATCTTCACCCCCCACCGGTCTCCCGTCATTTTTCTGGTTCCATCCCTCGTTCATTGTCTCTTTTCATAAGAACCCCTTTATCAGGCGGAGATAAGAGAAGAGAGATGAGGAAATCAGGAGAGAGAAGGGGAAGAGGAAAAGGAGGAAGGGAGATGGGGGTTAATGCTCCTATCTTGTCAACTTCATCTTTCAAGTTGTTGCTCTTTACTGCTCCATTTTTTTATGGATGGTATCAGTGATATCAAAGTGGGCTAAATCTCCTGTGTGTGTCTATGTGTCTGCGCAAGTGTGTGTGTGTATCACTGCCCTCAGGGATAGGTAGCTAATACTGCAAAAAATAAATAGAGGGAGTCAATGCCGCACGGCAGAGCAGTCAACCACAGTCAATCTGCACTTTTAACAGCACTGCACTTTGACTCTTTCTTCCCCTCTCTTTTTCTCCCCTTTTCTCATGATTAATATGCTAATAATAATAATAATATAATAATAATATGCTAATTAATATCTAATCATAGATACAGCCTCGGTATGATTTCCCTTCATCCTCAACCCATCAATACCAAAGCGTCTCTACCTTCACGAACACCATGACACTTCAGAGATGCAGGCATGCACACATGTAAGTACGCACACACACACACACAAAGCCTACATATATAAGAAAAACAGAGGGGGAGGGGGAAAAAAAAGAAAAGAGTATGCTGCTGTGACCAAGGAGCAAAACAGGAAATAAGAGTAGGTGGAAGGAGTGTAGGTGTGAATACATAGATCCCTTCATTCCCGCATCCTTCCATCTCTGTTCATGTTTTCCCCCTCTTGGCCTGGGTGAAGAGAGACAGAATCACGAACACTGGGGATATTTAGCATCTGTAACAAGCTTTTGAGCTTATCAGCCAATCCCTCAATTAAACACACACACACACACACACACACACACGCTCAAAAGCACATACACACACATATAGGTTCTCTCAGTCCCCGCTCAGCTGTCATATCACTGGGAACATTTAAATGGTAATGGTGTTGGGATGGGAGATTGGAACGCTGGCTGGCTGGCTGGCTGGCTGGCTGGCCGGCTGGCTGGCCGAGGAGCCGAGTGAAGCGAATAAGGCCTATTCCGTTTAAAAACAGGATAATCTCCGGGAAAGAGAAAAGGCAGCAAGGAGATTAGGCACACAGAGCGGTAATGCTCCGGCATGAGTACACACATGCTCACTTAGCTCATTTGCATGTAAAACAGAGGAGAGAGATATAACGAGGGAGGGATGGAGAGAAGGTTGGAATGAAGAGAATGAGTGGGACAAAAGCGTGTGTGTGAGCGCGCCTACGTGTGTATGCTTCTGCTTGTGCATGCAAGTGAGCTGTTGCATTTGGCAGTTAGAGCAATGTGAGCACACACAGATGTGTTTGAACCTGATAAGGCCTGATGAATGAGCGGCATTTTGTGGCTGTTCCTCAACCATAAAGAGATGGTGAATGCGGGAACGCTTGCTATTGCCGCACTGAGAATACACACCGAGGCTTAGAGAGCAAGCAAAGCCAACCTAATGCACCGCTACTGTTGAAGGCTTAGGAGGTATAGTTAGGATTTAAACTTAAGCGCCGGCACACATAAACACTTAAAAGCGCACACAAACACACAACACAACCTGTAAACATCAAATCTTTTCATTTACAGGTTAAACCTGCATATTGAAAAGCTAGTCTATATATGGGCTATAGGTGCTTTTTAGATTTATGTGTCTCACAGACACTGCTTTACACAGACCCATAGTTATCCAATCGTGTGGTAATTTGTTGTTGGCAAAAAAAGGTAGGGAGAGAAAATAGGTATTACAGATATAAGTGAAGAAATGGCTGCATCCAAAAATGGAACAAATAAGAGAGAATAGCATGAAAGAATAGTGTGATATTTTCCCCAGCTCTTTCTACAGCATTAGTGACCCTTGCATTAACCTGCTTCTCTTTCTACAGCCCCAGCCTGAACACTGCATGATTTATTAACAAGGCCTGCTACTGTGGGCTACACAAGCCCAAACACACACACATAACTTACACACAAGCTTATCAAAACCAATACGAATTTTGCACAATTGTACACGTGTGCGCAAACACTCTTATGGCTTAATACATTGGGCCCATTCCTCAGTTAGTCATCTAAGTGATTTAATAGTACATATTTTAAAGAGTCTCAGGAGAAAGTGTCTCTGAGTCTACACATCCCATAAACTGTTATCTAAAATGCTCCCTAATTATACACAATCATGCACACAAAAATACGCGCACACGCGCACACACACACACACACACACACACACACACACACACCAGGCTCCAACAGTGGAAAACAAACATCTTCTAGAAGTGGGTTGTGGGGGATTATGAAACTGGGATGGAGGAGGAGGAGACGGAGGGAGGGAGGGAAGAAAGGAAACATCTGCCCATTGAAGTGAAAAGCAGGGTCTTCCCCTTTCTCACCTGTGGTCATTTTCAACAAAAACTTGCTAGTAATTTATCAGGCCTGTCAAATCTGAAGCAGTGACTGCGTGGCTATCACGTATAATCAGACAACGTTTGTAGGCAGGTTTGTAGGGCCATTGCAGGTAAACATAAATAAATTATGGAGCTTGGGGAGGTGGGTAATATTCTGAGAAAAGCCTCAGATTAAAGTTGTAAATTTACAGATTTTTTTGTCAGTCATTAATAATACAAGACAAGAGTCAATGAAGACATAAGAGAAGAGGTGGAGCTTTCAGACAGTTGATGAGGGACAACAAAGCCACTTGAAAGCATGTCACAATGATGTCACTTGGTCATTTCTGCAGTTCTTCCCCAATCTTTTATGTAGGGATGCACCAAAATGAAAATTCTTGGCTGAAGCCGAAACAGAAAATTTGCCGAATACAGAACACCAAAGTACAGCAAAGAAGTACATTCACATTTTTTCCATTTATTTTGCCTTTTTTTTAGCATTGCATAAATGAAATAGTCAAAATGTGCTTGTTACTCAGTGTTTCCCACAGGATTTGAGAGACTGATGTGGGTGGGTCTGAGGTCCAAGAGGGTCCGGTTAAGTAAATGAAATGTGTCCATTTACTTTTAATGTACACATGTAATATGTTTCATACTTTCTGTGAATATAATCCAATGAATCTTATTTCCATATCCAAGTATTATATTGTAAATCTTAATTTTTTCACCGACTATAACCCCTCTTCCTCTGGCTCTGTATAAAAAATACCATTACAATAACCCTAATAAGCAGTCATACAGTTAAGACACCAAACTACATTATTGATTCACATGAAGAATTGTCCATTAACTGTGCCTTACTAATGGCCAGGATAAATCTACAGTAACAATTATCACACAGCTGACATTTTTGTAACAGTCCAGCAATCAGTCTGCTGTTCTGTTAACACACAAACACACACACACGGTGCAAGGAGTGTGTGTTAGCTTGAGTTACTTCATTAGCATGGACATTTTTCTTTGACTGACAATGACCTTGAGCCAGTGCACTGTAACAATAACAAGTCACCAAATGTTGTGAACTCTGTTTAGCAGTATATGTAATGACCTAATCAACAACACTGCACCATAATTCTCCATGCCACTTGGTCTTTTATTGCTAATGCATTAGATATCTCATCCCAGTTTAACTGATTGGTTTACAACCCAAGAGAGACCCTAGGTGAACGAGCGCACGCGTTCACACACACGCACACACGGCACTTTCTTGCTGATTGGTGGTTCATTAAAACAAATACACGCGCACATATATACATACACACAAACATATATACCTACAGAGAAGGAAATTGATTTCTTCAGAACACAGGGACATCAAAAGGCTAGGTTATTAAAATTGTTTGTAAATGTGGCTGAGCTTCCCCACCCACTCTCGAGCATATACACTAGCATACAGACACCCTTGCACTGACAAACATGCATTCATCTGCAATAAACTTGTCTGTATTTTACAGGAAGCAGATGTGATACAGGAAGGTGCTGTTCTATGTGAAGAAAAAGGTAAATGAGGTCGCTGTACTACAACAGACTACAGAAACACAGCAATAGACTGAGACACAAAAGTGGGAAGGGTATAAAGGCTGGAGAACTGGGATATGAAAATGATCCTCAAATTATGAGGATTAATAATCATATATGCTCCTGGCCCTTTTCTCTCCCGAATCAAATTAATCACCGCCGCTCCCTATAGCCCAGCCTTTCCCTCTGCTCACTCTTCTTTTTTTTTCCACCCACCACCTCCTCCTCCTCTCTCCCCATCTCTTGCTCTCTCTCTCCCTCTCATTCTTTTGCTAATTGGGCTATCTGAGGTGTCGACTTCAAAAAGGCACCTGCTATCAAACACAGATGAAAAAGTGAGAAAAGGACAGTTCAGGATATATATACCCATATTAGATGAACAGAGTACGAATTCTAGCCTTGTCACTGTCCTCCTGCACTTGGATAACTATGCATACAAATGTCAACCTCTGTTTGGATTCTGTTCACCCGTTATCATTGCCATTATTACTATGAAAAATAGAGAAAAAATACTAAAAAGTAGACACAACAGACACAATTACTTTGTGAGCATATGAGAATCTTTGGCTTCGGAGAATCTGGGTATAAGCTTCCTGTCTGAAACCTTATACACTACACTAACTGCTTACATGCTCATCTATACAACTTGCCTGTTTACAATTGATTACAAACCCTCCCAAATCACAATAGAAAAAAAACTTATATTGTCTTCTCCACATGTCTGACAGGAATATAAACAGGAAGAAGATGGCAGTGTAACAGTATCATGTCTCCACTACAAATATTGCAGTAGTATTTGGCTAGTTACATACTAATAAACTCTAGTGGATACTCTGGATGGAACTAGAATTATGTATCACATCAAGCTGAACAAATGTACAGTGCAATAGCTTCCTATTACCTCAGATTGGGCATCAGTTCAACCACATTCAAAGTAACATAAAAAAATGCAGCTCACAGTCTTAAGAATTACTATTAAGAATATATCATCACATATTTCCTTTACAAAAGGTGGTGCTTAGGATAAACAAAAAGACCACCCCTACTTACCATCAACTTCAATATTTGTCATTGAGGGAAATGTGACTGAAGAATGCCAGACTGGAATAAAATCCAAAACATTGACTTAGGAATTCTCTATGATATATTTGCTATAGATGCTAATAGATTCATTACAAATATATAAACTAACTAGCAGAGAATTGATGCTCAGTGGGGGATAACAGCTTCTGTTTATGGGGATGCTTTCTTAAGGAGGATTTCACAGGATCTGCTCTTGTTTTGGCAAAAATCCATCTAACCTGACAATAGTAATATTACTTCAACTAAGACAAAAAATAAAGGTTTTTAATTATCTTCAGGATTTGTCTCGTTAACTTCTGACATGCTCAGCAGAGAGAGAGAACACTAGCATGAAGGATAACTGGCCTCAGCTAAACTACTGACTCATTTTCAATGGGACAGAGAACAGACAGAGATGAATACATAGGTAGAGATATAAAGACTGAAAATAGATTTAACTGCATCGATAAAGAGCAAAAGATAAAATATATAGTATGTAGTGTGTTTGTGTCAGACTGTGGAATTGTGTCCAGGAGAGCCATGGGCAGCCAGAGACCGTGTCTCCCACCATCAGCTCTCTGCTCTTCCACCAAGCATCAGAGGTCACACCCCTGACCCTGCCTTAAGCGCACTACCCCCCTGCACGTCTATGTGGGTGTCTGTATGCATGCAAAGCCAGCTGCGCTGATGGCGAGGAGGACGAAGGGTCAGGAAGGGTCAGTGGTGGCTTGGTGTGGTGTCAATCTGCTTTGCTGGGTACTGAGTAATGGAAGGCATAAGAGGAGAAGAAGGAGGAAGAACAGGAGGATGAGGAAGAGTGAAGCCAGTCTCAAAGAGGTGAGGGTGAAGAAGAAGGATAGGGAAGATAGGTCAGGAGGAATGCATTAGGCCTTGAGCTGTGTGTATAAGCAAGAGAAAGAAGGACGAGGGGTGAAGGGTCAATCTGCATAACCAGAACCGGTTGCTTATTGGGCGTGTGTGCATGCGCAGCTACAGACACACCTTCATGAACATACTCCATAGACAGTGTGGATTAAACCACATATGCACACTCACAAAAACACAAGAGCTCAATGAAATTCCAATCCTCTTTTAAAGAACTGTTTCTTCCTAACTACAAAACTTATCAAAAATCAGCAAACATATACAGAGTGATAAAAACACTGGACCTGGTGTGTCTCTCTATCCCTCTCTCTCTCTCTCTCACACACACACACACACACACACCCCCCCATACAGGGAGACAGGTGTGGGGCTATGAAAAGGCCACGGTGTCTTTATGGTCAGCTCTCAGAAAAGGTTATTAGACATCAACCGGAACAGGCGGCTGTCTCACCCAATAAAAAGTAGAGTGGGTGCACAGGCCAAGGGGATGGGGGGGTCAAATCAACGAGTGACAGGCGGACGTTAGGACTTGTCATACAGGTGAATGCAGATGGGACAGCTGCCAACACTGACATTTAACTGACATCAACAGCATCAGCCATGTGTGCATGCGCACTTCTGTTTATGTATATGACATGAGCAAGAGTCTGTGTGTGTATGTGTACCGAGACTGAATCTGAAGGTCAGATGGAATTATATACACACCCACACGCACACACTGTCCGTCTGCGATTTCCTGGTGTCCCGGTTATGATATGAATATGGAGGAGTTAGAGCAGAAGGCTCGGTGACACTGGGACAAGGTGATAGGAGTGGACAGGTGTGCACGTGTGAGCGTCCACCCGTGTGTCAGCGCTTTGTGCCAGGACAGCAGGTGGCTAGTCAAAGGACATCAGTGACCTTCTCCTTATCCCTCCCTCTACCCTCCTCCATTTGTCCATCTCTCCCTCTGTCCCCAAGTCCCAATTCATCTCACCCGGTAGTGAGTGCTCTGTCTCTGCACAACAAGTCATGGGCACACTGAGAAGGATGAACACATATACAAACACAGGTGTGGGTGGTTTATTCATGAACTTGTGAGATGTTGTTTTGACACAGCGTTGCTGAATAATGTAAATGTGCAGCATGTCCTCCAAGCAGAGGAAGGGAAGGGTGAGAAAGGCTGGGGATGATATGTGAAAAAAGGACAAAATGTAAGTGTGTGCGTGATATTCTTACCTTTAGTGGCTGATGGAAGCCAAGCAGGAGGATTGAAAAGGCAAGTCGGGGAGGGAGAGGAGGGATGCAGGAGATATGAGACACAGAGAGAGACATTGCTCATTATTGTGAAACACAACATGATAACAGCAGTAGTAAAAACACACAAGCCACACACTCACTCTTTGTCTGCGAGGAGAAGGCCAGGGTGAGTTTGGCAAAGAGCTCATTGTTCTCATATTTGTCCTCTTTTGCCTTGGTCCAGAAACTGTTCTCAGAGAGGTCCTCAGGCCCAATCTAAGAGAAAGAAATGCCAATATGTACAGAGAGAGTAGATGGGAGACAAAATGAAGGAGAGCGATAGAGAGAGAGATGTATTGTATCCGTTAGATAACTATATCATCAAATTGACTCAATTTTCCAAAAATGGTCATCTGTGCACCTGGCAAACAATGAGATGATCGGATAAAAAAGTCGACAGGACAAAAGAAACAGCAGGGCTGTAAAAGGAAGAGGCAGGGGTATGATAGCAGAGAGAGGGGAGAATGGTGAAGGAAGGAAGAAAGGCAGGCACAAAGAGGAAAGGAACAGGAGAAAACAAGTAGTCATTTTCTCTACTCTTCACAAACTGATTCTACCACAAAGTGTCTTGAGCTTCAGACACAGAAATGCAAAGAAATACAGAGGGTTGCACCTCTTTTCCTCCCCCTACTCTTTCTTGCTTCAGCCTTCCTCAGGTCCCCTCTCTCCGTTCTGGTCACAAGTCACAATTAAGTTTGCATGTTTTTCCTTCACTTTCTGAGCGCTCTCATCAAAGGAAAAGAGACAAAGAGAAAGTGAAACCGAGAGAGTGAGTGAGAAAACAGTGTTAGTAAATTTACAGATATCAGTCCTTTCATTATGGACAAAGCCTCGGGGATGGGGGCGTAGGACGGAAAAGACAGAGTAGGGAAAGGAAATGTGATATGGGCATGAGCTGAAGGAGCAAGAAAGAAAGCAAGAGAGCACACAAAATGAGGATGAGCAAGCCAGAAAAAAAGTTAATTTAAATTACAAAAGAATACTGTCCTTTCTAGCAGCAATTTAATTATCTTTCAGTGGCGCAGTTAAAAGAAGAAGGCTTATTAAAAAGCAATTTCTGTGACATCCTTGTCAAACACTCACCAGCCAGAGAGAGAGAGAGAGAGAGAGAGAGAGAGAGAGAGAGAGAGAGAGAGAGAGAGAGAGAGAGAGAGAGAGAGAGAGAGAGAGAGAGAGAGAGAGAGAGAGAGAGAGAGAGAGAGAGAGAGAGAGAAACTAAATGCTGATGAAGTCTGCTGAAGCCATTAAACAGTAGCTTTAGGCTAAAGAAAGACAGAGGGCTGTTTTGATGTTTTAACCATCACAGATGAGAGGGAGGAGAAGAACATGAAGCACATAGTCATGAGATACACGTATGCATGCAAGTCACTTTAGGTCAGAATCTCACTGTTAAAGCTCCATTTCACATTTCTCTCACACTGTTGCACATATAAAAGGCACACCCTGAGCTAGCACAGAAAAACACATATAAACTTTAAAATAACTTTTATATCATTTAATGAATCAAAGAATGTAGACATAAATGTGAATTTCCTTTTTCCCCCAGATAAATAACTGACAATTTTGCAATCGCTTTGAGTATTGATAATATATTAAACTATCTTGGACTGACCTTGCTCCAGTTGGCTCTCTTCAGCTGGACCTCAGGCTTGAACTCCTTCTTAGGCTGGAGCCCAAATGGCAGAGAAGGTGGGGCAGGGGGACCCCAGCCCCCCATGCCAAATGGTGGAGGTGGAGGCATGCCTGGGCCTGGTGGTGGAGGAGGGAAACCAGGACCCCCAGGTGGCGGTGGCGGGGGTGGTGGTCCCATCCCAGGTAAGGGTGGAGGGGGTGGCGGTCCTGGCATGCCAGGGAGGGGCGGGGGTGGTGGCGGTCCTGGCATGCCTGGTAAAGGAGGTGGGGGAGGAGGAGGCGGAATACAGGCATTACCCGGTAAAGGAGGTGGTGGGGGAATGGGCATACCTGCATGGCCTGGTAGTGGTGGGGGCGGAGGTGGAGGAGGGGGGACCATACCTGCATTCTGGCCAGGGAGAGGAGGGGCAGGTGGTGGAGGGGGCAAACCAGGTGTTGGCACAGGAACAGTAACTGTGACAACTTTAGTCTTGGCCTCTTCCAGATCTTTAGACAGCTTTTCAATCTGCAGGGAAGTGAGACATGTTATCATAAGTATTGATTAATCAACCAATCGACATACTACTGTATTTTTAAAAACCATATACAGTAATTTATCATATGAATGTGTCTTGACTCTATATTGTTTATTCTTTGAACTGACATTAATTTTGTAAAGATGTGCCAATTTCCATCATTTCCAATGAACAGCGATGCCAACAGAGTGATTAGATTTGAATGGGGGGAAAAAGGCAGAACAAAAGAGGGGAAAGAGTGACAGAAAGGGATTAAAGCCTGGGGAGGATTGAGTTGAGAAAGATGGGGAGAGAATGGACAACAAGGCGCAGAGAGAAAAACATAGCAGGGGGGAATTAAGTCCACAGAGGAATTCAAAAGAAGAAGTTTTAAAGAGGAGGACAAACTTTTTTATTTAAATTGTTTTATTTCAACACTGAAATACTAATTCTAGTATTTACATCAGCGATTCTTTAGAAAATTGTCCAAGTCATTAAAGTTCGCTAGCTAATACAGGCCTATGAGAGAAGGCGATTTGAAGGGCTTAAATGGGAATGTACTGTATGTGATTTAAAGCGCACAAGTATAGAGAAGTGTATTTACTGTACGTGTTCTTATGAGTAAAGTGTAAATAGAGTGCATGTATATGTGTGAAAGAGTGTCGTATGCAGCGTAACAAATTGTTTGTGTTGTTTTCTCGGACTTTGAAAAGAAGACAGACAGTAACAGACATGAAGGGCCTCAGAGGCAAGCTTTCTTAGTGAGGCAGCAGATGAAGAGTTGGGCACAGCATCACACGGAAGGACAGTGAGAGATCTCTACATGTGAAGAAATCTTCGATGGGCAGTGCCTCAAACACAGAGAAAGTGAGCCATCTTAGTATGAGAAGCTTGTTAGATGCCTGGCTGCTGATGCTGTTGTGCGTTGGACAACTGTGTGTGCATATGCATGTGTCTGTGTGTTAGTGTGTGTGTTTGGGCTTTTGCGTGGTGAGAAGATGACTCCGCTGGCATCGGCCACTTTGGATGAGGCTCATTTTGGAAGCCGTAGTTCTCTTACTGACAGACACACACACACACACACAGGAACATCTTCATGTGGTTATGCGCACACATGCACAGAGGCAAACTGTTCTGGGTCACTTGGTGTGTTAGTGAGTTTGGGTGTCACTGTGAGGCAGAGTCCAGCTGGTGTGGCAGCAGGACACTGACAGCTAAACAATCCTCATCTTTGCCTCCCTACTGTATGAGTGTACACACACGCACACCACCCTGCCTGTGTATCTTGGCCTTAAAAAATTCAGTCTGTCCCATCTCCATCCCTTCCATTTCTTCTTCTTTCTTCTCCCTTTAGTCAGTCTTTATACTCCTATTCCCCCACTTCCCATGTTTTTATTGGGTTTCTTAATCTCTAAAGGATTTGGCTTCTTCCCACAATATCCTTTTAGTTTTTTTCCTCTTTTTGTGCCATGCTAGCAGTTGGCAAAATCATTTAAGGCCAGGGGGCTTCTGTGTTTGTGTGGGCATGGATAGATGTTAGACAACTTTTTGGTACTTAGACTTCTCCAATATTGTATTTCTCTAAGCCTCAAAATATTTTACTTCTTTCAGCTTTAGCAGAAGTTTCTGTTTTGTGTGTATGTTATTCCAAGACGCAATCTTAATCGATTCTGTCATAACGTTTTGGTTCTTTTATACGGACAATGGCATGAAGCAATGTTAGAAATACTGAGTGAACTATTTGAGCGGGTCAGCTCGCCACATATATTTCTGGATGTGTCATACAGTGTTCAACTTATGTTTAATTCAGTAAATTCAGGCATTTACCTTATGATTAATTCACGTAAACCTACTGAGAGAACTTATTCCATTTAGCCTATTGGCTCAATATTCCACAGTAAAAATAAAATCGCAACCAGCTTTCATTTAGATTTTGAGTTATTTAAATTAAAAAGGCATTGAGCCCCACATAGACAGGTGGGTGTGTGTATGTGTTTGTGTGTACCTGCTGTTTCAGAGCGCTTAGCTGTTGTTGTAGTCCCTGGTTCTCCTTTTCTCGGTCCAGCTTAGAAGTGGCCAGCTGTTCCTTTTCTTGGCTCAAGTCCTGCAGCTTCTGCTCATAGTCACCCTCCAGTTTCTTCAGCTCCACCTGCAACTCGTGGCGTGCCGTCAGCTCTGCATCCAGCTAATACACATGTAATGGGTCACAGAGAGGGACAGACTCGGTTACACAATCCTAAAAAGTGCTGGGTAGCCTTTTTTGGTGACTTAACAATATTTGTGTGATTGTCAATTTCAAACAAGGATTCATGTTGGCTGTGTAATATTAATATATAACGGATGCTGTGCTGTGTGGTGCTTCTGTAATTCAGAAGGGGCACTACTACATAATTTTATAAAAAATAAAATTTTATGACTGAAAAAAGTAAAAAAAAAAAACAAAAAAGTAAACCAAGTAAATATCAACTCTGAAGGTACCAAAACATCAGTGTTCTCCAGTGAAATGTGGGGCAAGGTGTGTTTGCGTGCACAAGCTTTTAGTCTCCATCCCTTTCAGTTTCTGTATCCCAAAGACCTGTAGAAGCATTTCCTGCAGTCTAGTGCTTTTAGTTGCATTGTATAATTTGCACTGCAAATTAGTGTCAATTATTGAGTTAGAATGCTTCAGTGCACTTGTATGAGCTCACTTCCATTTTAAAGCTTTCATGTCTTTTAAAAAAAAAAAAAAAAAAAAAAAAGAGAAAAACATTTTACCCCCAATTTTTATTTTTCTCATTTTCATAAATTTTCTTCTAGGACATTTGACAAACAGTATGAGAGTATTTAAACAGATGAATCCATGAACACATAAACACACATGGCTGTTTAATTTGCCGACAGCAGATCCGTTACTCTCGCTGTCAGTCCTGTCAGCCTCATGCCTAATTCCTGCCAAAGAGACTGCCTGCAATTACCCCATCATACACCACTAGCACTATGGTGTGTGTGGTCAACAAAAATTAATCCAAGTGTGTTCATGTAATGTGTGCTTGTGTGGATGTGTGTGCTTTAAATGGATATGATCCCATGTGAGAGTGTGTGTCTTTATGAGAGCCTGAATGAAGGCTAGTTTCAGCTCCCTCTTTGCAATTATCCTGTCACTAGGACAGAAACATCAGGGTAGCAGCACACCACATTTACCCCCTTGTGTGAATGTGTGTGTGTGTAGCTTGTGTTTTTTGATTTAGCCTGTATTAGTATGTGTCTGTCAGCCATGTGTGTGCTCATTCTCTTAGTCAACCTCTGTTCCTTTCCTTGTTCTCTTTTGTCATCCCATGTCAGCCAGACGCTAGTCGCACAGAATTTCATTACAATCCCAATGTGTCTATGTGTGAGGGGCAAATGTTAGCTTTTACAATGTCTGATTTTCTTTTGTGTCTATATGATTGTAACAGCTTGTGTGCTTCTGGGTTGACATGTAAATATGTCTTCACGGCAGGCTGTTGTTGTGATGTGAATTAACTGGTGAGTATATCACCTTCTTCTCCAGTTCATTTGCCTTGGCATTGCTGGCTTCCACCTTGGTCTGGTCCACCATGTTGTCTGTGGACAAACAAAGAGGGACAGACAAAGGAAAAGAGAAAGAGGGAAAAAGGTGGTGGATAAGATGAGGATTTCAGACAACGCATCCGTACACTTCTGGCCGTGAAAATCGCACCCTTCCGTCTGGCACATGCTGTGTGCACACATACATTCACAAACAGAAGCATACACACAGAGCAAGAGTCCTTTGTGCTTCCATATTTTCCCTTGTCACACTACTCAAAGTCAAGATCTGTGAGACGATAGCAGAGGCATCTCATTATTAAAAGGATGCCATCTGTTGCACGCTGCTTCTACACATCATTACCTTTTAAGCCTCCAATACATACAACTTTGTCTGACTGTGTGCAGGTGCAAAAGAGGAGGAGGGAGCACATTAATTTCTCTCTATGTGAAATACATCTCACACCACTTTGTTTCAAAGTCTTATATCCACCCCTTAAAAACAGACCAAATAACACTGTAAAAGTGAGAAGGACATGAGCTGACCAACAGGGTACCTTTACCAAATAATTGCAGGGTCTACAGGTGGTTTAGTGCCCAAGGGCTTACCGAGCATGTGCAATAAAAGAGCTAATTAACTTCAAGATGAATGCCACAATGTCACTGGATCAAAGACAGCTAATCATGATCCCCAGGTGAGAGATCAGATGGACAGATAGCAGAGATAGAAGAGCTGTGAAAAGCTGAAAACGAAGAAATTACATAAACCTGTGAAAGTGATTTATAAAGATTGTGAAGGGATAAAGTTTGAGGCTTCAGTTGTAATGAAAACGTGGCAAGTGAAAAAGGGAGTCAAACTATGTAAGATTCCTTGTGTCTAGATAAGCTAGTAAGCAAGCCAGAGAAAAATTAGTAATCTATTTTGTGAAAGAGAAGATTTTTGCCGGATGAAAGAACCTCACAATAATATGCCAACCGACATACAATGTCAGACTGTGCATTTGTGTATGAGTTTATGTGGTTATTGGATGTCTAATGGAGGGGAGGAGGGGGCGGTTTACTTCTGTCATGGTGGCTAGGCTAAATGGGACAAACTTCGAATAGAGAGCACTAAGGGAGCCAGAATGTGGGGGGAAAACTGTGCTGAATTTCAGAGTTCAAAGAAAAACACTAAATAATGCATGCAGGGCAGAATTGGGCTGCTTTCCACCGATAATAACTCTGGCAGCCTTAAAGGAGGCCAGCCAGCCTGTGTGTGTGTGTGTGTGTGTCAGGACACATTTAGAAGCAGTGCAATTAGAGCCTCCTACGGTGAGCAACGGAGACCTGCCATAAAGGAGTACTGAACTCTTGAGACATGGCCTGCACCTCCATTCTGTTCTGGTTTAGTTTACTACAGACAGCAGGTGTTTCCTAGTCAACATTTAGAGGTATCATGTAAGTCCACAAATCTACAAGAAAAGATTGACAGAAAACTAGATGCATCTGTTTCCATCATTATAGTTTCTTGATCCCCATAGAATACCCCTGAAGCCGATAGGGATTCTGTGTCTTGCTCATGGGCACTTAAGAGGATATGTTCACAATTTTTCAAGTGTGTCTTAAAGCAACTGTCAGGTGCCTATGTGCATGTTCAACCAGTTGCTGTCGTCATTCCTTCTTTTCATACTGCCCATTAAAAAAATCCTTTCCTAATGCATTTCTAATGGAAGTGATGACAGACAAAATCTATGGCCCTCGTTCTATGCAAAACAAGTATTGCATAAGTTGAATTATAGTTCAAGTTAATATAAGGCTTCAGCAGTCTGAGTTGGTCAAATTAAGTGAGTATCTTGCAAAGTTAGTCTTTTTAGAATTGGAGATGCACCTATTGCAATTTTCTTGAAATCTTTTTAATGGCCAGTATTAAAAAGGAGGAAGAAAAGTTTCAACGTTTCAACGTTCATATGGGCACCTCATTATTTCTTTAAGACAGACCTGAAGAACTGAGAACATAGAGAATGCTTGCCGACACATGAGCACTGATGACTTCTATTTTATTAATACATTCGAGCTACTGATTTTTGAAATCACAGTCTGGGATTGCTTAGTTTGATAAAGCTTTTATCCTCTTGACAACATTCGTTTTAAACCAATGACCTATGACTGTAAAACCTGTAGCACAGTTCAGCCCACACTGACACACACTCACACTCTGGCTCCACCCTGTGGTGTCCCTGGGCCACTACACGTGTCAACCACATAGATAAGACATGACACATTAATTATGATCAAATAACAAAAGGCAAGCACAATGCCAGTGACAACAAAACAGCAATCCTGTCAGTGATTGGAGTAGGGTAGGCCAAAAGTGAAATATGGTTGATCATACAGTAGTGAGCAGCAAAGTCAGATTTTACTGGTCTATATGCATTTTGTGTTTGATTTGTTGGATGATGGGCAAGAAGGAACAATGTACACTTAGAGAGAGAAAGGGAAAGACTTGATCACGTGTGTGTTCTGGTCTCACAGCTCACCTATCAAGCCATCAATGTTGAGACTGAGGTTACGGCACTTGAAGTCAGGGTCCGCTCCATTCCTGTGAAGCACAATCTGAGCGATACACTCGTCCATCAACTTGTAATACTGAGGCCTGCAGGAGGGAGGGAGTGACAGATTTACAGAGAGATGGATCAGGAGACAAAAAGAAAAGGAGAAAGACAGGGGGAAGATAAGATGAGATGGGTGGAAGGAGGGTGACAACAAAGAAGGAGAGTTTATATTATATATAAAAAATATAGTATATATAGTTTTTGGTACTGTGAGAAAAAAAAAGTTTCACTGTCTACACCATACTGTACATGTTATGTCCACAATGAGAATTATTGCAAATGTATATATTTTACACTACCACTCTACTCTGCAATGACAAGAAATCTGTGAGCAGTGGATGGGATTGACAAAGAGCCAGTAGGTTCATTTGTTCAGACAAATGTGTGAACATGCATGCTTTGTCTTTGTCTGCAACTGAGATTGGCTGTCTCTGTGAGCACGACAGTTTGAGTTTCTTGTCACAAAGATTGATGGTGTGCAACTGTGTCCGTGAGAGTGTGTTGGTGTATGTCCAGCGCCCCGTGTCTGATCAAGCCAGCTTCACACAGACACTCAATTTTGGAGGTGTCTTATTCCCTGACCCCATTAGATGCTGCCAGAGTCACAAACTCAATACTTTATTTATTCTGTCTCCCTCCCTCCCTTGTCTCTCTTAGTCACTCTGCTTTTGTCTAACACTTATTTCACTCCTTCACTATACTTCAAGTTTTTTTTTCTCTTAAGCTTGATTTATCCGTGGAGCGAGAGAGACATCTAGTGTCATTTTAAAAAAACTGAGTCAAAGTGAAATATATTTGTGTTTGACTACATCCTAAATCTGGCATCCTTCATGAGCCTGAACACATTCAATTTAGACATTATTTATACAAGTAACAAGGTGGTTAGTAGGACTAAGGGTATATACATTTTGATAAATCCTAAAAATATATATAGAGATGTCCCTGTCAGATTTCTAAACTATATCTATTAAGCCCTCTACAGTCTGTGCACATGCACATTATGTGCAGGACTAGCATGACCATTCTAATGAGTGCATTTGTGTATTCTTATAAATTACCAAGCCTCCATCTCCACTTGAGACTGAAACAAACAGTAAGACTAAGAATGAAAAAAGACCAACGCAGCAGGTACTCTTTTATTTATTCCCACACAAATGCTAGCCCTTCCATTCCCTCTATGTCCCTCCCTTATTCTCTCAACAACTACCAAGCAATTTACCTCAACTCTCCATTTTGTCTCATTACTGTCTCACACTGCACCTCCCTTTTCTTTTCATCTTTGTAATTATCAAGCACTATTTTGTGCCACTCTACAAGCTCTCCCTCCCACCTACACTTCCTGTCTCTCTGTGGAGTCTATTACAGACCACCTCTACTGTGTTCCACTGGATCACCTGGATGGAGAAAGCAGGATAGGAAAGAAGGAGGGATGGAAGAGAGGGGAGGTAAAAATACTTCACTTTGGACTATTTGTTTGGGTCAATCTACTTTTTCCATCCTCCCAAACTGTGTTAAAAATAAACCACAATTTCCTGCCTGTCTGATACCATCAAGGCAACACTGGACCAACAACAAAACTAATGCAACTCAAATGTGTGCATGCACATGTTTGTGTGTGTTTTGTTTTCTGTGAAAGCAAAGCTTTCCTGCCCTCGTGTGTTACGGAGTGGACATGCGGCTGGAAATGTGCATGCACTATTCCGTACAACTGTGGGCTTGTCCTTAACATTATTCTACCCCATGTCATTCAATCAGTCACTCTTCCTTTCTCCTCTGTTTCCCAAGCTAAAACCCCAAGGGCTTTGAAAGACACGGGGAGAGAAACATTAGCATATTTCTGGTGATAAGAGGTGATGGCATTCATTTCTATTAAAATGGAATTAAACTTCTTTGCATGTATTAATTTCTCAGCCTTTGAACGGTGCTCTAGAAAACAAACAGTAAATGGAGGAAATGACTGAAAGGAGGGAGATGTGGATGAAGAGAGGGAATTGAAGAAAAGGAAGGATGTACTTCTAAGTTTCTTGTAGGTACTGCAGAACAAATTGCCAGTGATAGTTACATAAGTACTTTCCTGCATGTATATGATATGGCTGAATGATATTGCCAAAATCAGCATTCTTTATTTACATAAACCACAATATCAATATGTAACAATCATTTGGGATGAGGCTCTGGATGCTAAAGACTACTGCTTTTTCTCTGCTGCATTATTGACTCTGAAGTCTGTTTCCCAAATCGAACATTTATACATACACACAGAAAATGTTAACAATTAGCCTTATTTTAGTTTTTATTACCCATGAATTACAATTTATTTATCACAATAATTGAACAGCAGTGGTAAGTAAATCCCTGATGACACAACATCTAGTCTGTTGTCACAAATCAACTCTAATATGTGAATGTGTGAGCATGTGTGATTATGTATGAGTGTGTATATGTTCATGTGTTACCTGGCCCAATAATCATTACGGATCAGCAGCAGGTGCTGCATCAGGGACAGGAAGTAGCCTTCAGCCTTAGAGTCCTTCACAGTGTTGAATAGGATCTCAAACACTTCCCTCACATCATTGAAGGAAACCCAGTTAAGGCTCAATTAACACAGTGAATAGAAGAGTTTAACACAAATATGAACACTGTAATTTCTGCACTGTAGAATTACTGTGAAATCAGCCAGGAAGAGAGCAGACTGGGTCCATCTAATAATCTTTGTTGTATAGGTTCAGTGTCATATCACAGTCAAATCTATTACACAAGTATGTTTAAGCTTCTCAAAATGAATTTGTTACATTGTCCTCCCCACTCCAACAATGTATCTGCTGCCTGCATACATGATAAACACAAAGATAGACTGTTAACACTGTAATGGCCACGCCTGGGAGACACCTGGTGTTGAAAATCAAAACTGCATGGCAAAAGCAGCAAGCAGAACTACAGTACTGCTGTTTTTTTAAAGAACAGTTATAGTAAGGGTGACTTTCTATTTATCAAAAAGCTAATCATCCTGTTTGGCAGATTAAGTCAAATAGCAAAAAACAGTACGCATTGAAAACACCGTCCTTTGAATGCCTCCTTTTAAAGATGTATCTTCAAATCAGACAAAATCAGTTTAGAAATTCTGGTTTTATAGAGAGAGACCATATTTGCATTGAATAACGCTATAAAGAGACTCATCTCAGGTCCAGGGGCCCCATTCTTTTCACAAAGTGGTGAAATGTTCAGAGAGCATTTATTCACAAAGATATCAAAGTATATATATATCAAAGTGTAGCATGAACAAGTCCAAATACAACAATAGAAATAAACACTTAACTTAGTAGTTTCTATTATTGTTGTGTACCTAATTTGACTTGTCTGTATAATAAAATCACCATTCAATGTAATAATGTAATTGCAATAAAGCAATAACACCAGTGTCCACCAGTGATTGGATGTTTTATTAAATAAATAAATAAATAAATTATATATATACAAAATATGTTATCATCACTATCTTGCCACTGTTTATATTCTCGTATGTATATCTGTATTATAAATAATTGTATATTTTATTTATTTCATGTGGGACTGGTGAGTTTAATGTGTAGCATGAAGGGCCTACAAACTTTCATTTTGTTGTACAACCTTGTGTTGTATAATGATAAATAAATTTCCTTGACACCTTGATGTTTTGCTGTTCTTACACTGTTCAACACTACAGATGAATAGCTAATGTCTGTAAGATGCTAATTGTCAAAGACAATTTTGAATGCAATAAAGTCCACAAAAGCTTACAATGTCCCTGTAGCCTGATCGATAATGCCTATTAAGTATGAAAATATTATTTTTGCATCTAACCTTGAAAAAATAAGTGGTCAGGGCTGATTGTACAGGGGCAGAAAGGGGCAATCTGATTTTGTTTAGTTAGATGACTAATTTTTATAATGCAGGGAAGTAAATGCATATCATTTTTTATACTATCTATCTGAATCAGACCAAATACATACTATTTCATAATAAAAAAAAAAAACAAACAAAAACTTATGAAGGTTATTCTTCCTGCTTATCAAACTAGCAAAGTAATGTAAATGTGAAAGCACAAGCATGTTATGTCATAATTAAGATTGTCAAGGTCTAATTGTAGACCCTGACAATTACTACAGAGGGACAACTTTGCACAGTAGAAGGATATTCCATCTCAATGCGGATGTCATCGAGACGTGCTTTGAGGTCCTCAGAGTCATCTTCAGCCTGCTCATCAAACACAGTGAGCTGCACCCTCAGCTCTTCGTTTTCTATCGTACGCACCTCCTGCAGCGAGAGCGATGGGATGCAGGCAGAGGGATGAAAAGGTAAGCGGGAGAATGGCAGAAAGAGTGTGACAAACAATGAGTTTGGACAGTTGAGAGAAAGTTTTTACAGCATATGAGTGTGTGTCTGCCAGTCAACAAGACAGAGGCATCCAGAGTGAGAGAGACAAGAAGAGAAAGGCTGTGCAAATGTGTGTTGTTGGAGAGTCTCTCTTTGAGAGAAGATCAAAAGAGAGTGTTTTCTGTACCGTCAGCTGTTCTCTGAGTCCCAATCTTAGCAGTTCAGAGCGAATATGGATCCTGAAGTCCAACTCTTCCCCCCGGCTGATCAAGGCGTTTATTAGCTGCATGCAGCCACCCTGTCAAAAACACATCATAAAGTCAGCTTCACAGATTAGACTAAATGGATAAATAACTGAGACAAAGCACAATATTTGTCAGCTGAGCAAGTATTTTACACTGCAGATTGCATCAAGTAGCGCTTTCTATGAAATGCAATTGGGTTGGCGTCATCTGTCATAGAAAGAACACACATGGGGATTTATAATTATTAAAGTGTATGTGTGTGTGTCTGTATGTGTACCTTAAGAGCAATGTTGGGAATGTTCATGCCAGTCAGGAGAGGCTGAAACCTCTCAATATCCCGTCTCTCAGCCTCCTCTGTAATGGCCTCCAAAACACGCTCGTGCCTAAAAACAGACAATTATGCACATCATATACAATTTTAATACATGCAGTTGCATCAAAAAACAATACAAAATTTGCCATGAAAAAAAGATGCTGAATGTAGCTGAAAGTAAATTCTGTTGCTTTAATTGAAGAGAAATATGATATGTGATTGTTTAATTGATGTCAATGTAAGGTAGTATTAGTTAGTTAGTTAATGTATTAGACTTACACTTCAAACACAACTGTGCGAAAGCATCAGCTGTCCAGGGCCATAATTTTTGTGTGTTCAACTTATTAAAAGACATGGTGTTAACATTTCACTAATGCTTACAGGTTCTCAGGATGTTCCAAAATCGAGATGGCAGAGAGCAGCTTGACTGCATCCACCATCATATGAGGCACGCTGGGGTTGATGGCTTTGACCAGCAGAGGAATCCCGTCATCTGACTCCAGCATGGATTTTAGACCATACTGAAGGGGAGACAAAGAAAGGAGGAAGATAGAGAGAAAGCACAATGAGGTAAAGTCTTTCAAAGTTTTATTTTTTTGCAGCAGGGAAAAGACGGGGCTTTTCATGGTTCAAATTTTAGCGTTTACATTAGAAGAAAAAGAAAATTTTAACTGGACAAAGAAAATCTCAGACTGTGACAACTTTGGAAATGGCGCGTGTATTTTCTTTTAATAAAAACAAAGTGGTATAACAATCTGACAAGAGCTAAGGAGCAAGAAGCACGGGTTCCGCGATTACCATCTAAGGCAATTAACATATAATGACCAATTTGGTTCACTTTTGACTAACCTTCACTAACAAACCTGAGACGGACTTCTTTTAAATTTGCTTAAAACCAAACCTTTTAACAATGTGTGTGCTGTATCTATTCACCTGATGCTCCGTTTTTAGCTTTTATGATACTGATCTTAGCTAATCAGAACAATTTTGTCCCTCAAAGGCACCACATTATTGATTTTAATTACTGATATGTAATTATTAAATTTAACAGATTTTAAAGAGATTAATACAGATTACTTAGGGTTAGAAACATAACTACACTGAGAATTTAAAGCACTCTTAAAAGGTTATTTATGACTCCATTCACTGTAATGACATGACCAAAGTTAGTCACACTGACTTTATAAAGCCCTCTAGAGGAATATTTGCTACACTACAAAGAGAGGAGAAAATGGGATAAAGATGATTCTACTAGTTCTATTACTTGTAACTGCATGCCACAACTGCGTACAATCATATCAAAGAAAGGATTAGGTATCTTGATGTAAATGAATAAACATTCCATTTTCTTACCTTGTTGTTCATAAAGGCTTTTAGACAACGAATGATCTCGTGTTGACATTTCACTCCCATCATTCTACATTGAAGACAGACACAGAAAGACAAGACTGCAAACACATTGCTAGAGAGTACAATTGCCTAATCTGTGGTTTCACTCTCTTACGGGTACTCGTCTTTGTCCTCCTGTAGTCTTCTAAGCAGATGCAGCAGCAGGGCCAGCCCTTCATTTCCAAAGTTCTGCACCCAACTGGAAGTGACAAGTTCACGTTAGTGCATTGAGCTTTTGACATTTTCACATTTTCCTGCATGCCTATTCACGCTAATGTGTTTTTAAGATGGCCAAGGAATAATAAATAATGGACAGCTTGTGTTATTGTACATTACAGTGCAAATAAAATTTATCTAAATTAAGTGCAAATTTAAAACAGAAAATAATTCATAAATGTTATCCCTCTATTATTGTCATAAATATTCATATTACCGTAATACATCTAAATAATCACTGCTCCAGCCAATTGTCACATAATAGAGTAAGTTGAATGCACCTGTGTGAGAGACCACGTAAGAATTTGCTTCTGTTAGGTCAGTATTTAATTTAAAAGCGTCTTTGGCACCAACTGAAGCATATGTGAATAGGTCTGTATCACATTCGCACACTGGACATCGTTTGTATAATTTTTCTTTGCAAAATTGCTTAAGCACTGTCAAGTTACACAGTAATCGTGAAAGATCTGTAAAAAGCTTTGCCACCTGTGCTTATTTGGCTCAGTGTTTTATTTTCAATGGCACTGTATGTATCTGTATGTAAGTATATGTGCGTATTACCTGACAGGGTTGTTATTGAGTGAGACTCGCAGAGATTCCAGACAGCTCAGCAGCTGTGCGTCTCGGTAGTCTGACTTCAACTCCTGGATGTACATCATTGCTGATTTGGAGCCCTCCTTCTGGTCTTGGCCCTAATCAACAAACAAACAGACACAGTAGGCACACAAACACACAATCATTATTGTGTTCTGCATTTATATTTGTCTTCCTAGAGGTTATAATTGGTATTATTTCCACAAGAAAGCACAATGGCAGGGCACTGAAGGCAACAGTCAAGCCTAATTTGAAATTTTGATTTGCAGTATTACAAAAAAAAAAAAGAAAAGAAAAAAAAAGAGAGGACTGTGTTTAGGTTTTTCTCTTAATAGGCTTATTTCACAGTTAAATGAACTGTGCTAACAACCATCTGTGCTTGGTTATGTAGGTCCTCTGAGCTAGTAGCGTTCACCATATTTGATTATATTACACCTGCTGCTTTTGAAACATTGTTTACCCAACTACTATAAGTGTAGTTGGGTAAACAAGACATTTGAATAATGTGTATAATACTTCAGCCATGACTTGATTACTCCAACCACATAAGGAAAGGTAATCCCTCAACACAGTCAAGGAAAGGCCTTTGTCTGCACAGTCGTCTGAACAAGCAGTCTAAGATAAGTGTACTGAATAGTTTTTATTTGGCCTTGAAAACACTTCAGTCTGGCTTCATTCAATCTGTTTTAAACATGAATATGACAAATAGGCCCATATGTAGCACTCTGTGTTTAGCATAGGACACTGTGGCATGTAAAGGACCAAATGCTTTATAACTTGTATCGATGTGAGCCAAAACTGGAAAGACAACGACTTGCATGAAGCTGTCTGCAAATTCCCTTCAGTACATTATATTAGCAGTATTGATTTTGGTACTGACAGCTTTAGATGTGTGGAGGTACTGGGAGACCATCTCTCGTTTGATCATAATGTCTTTTTCCCTTAGAGGCTGCTGCTTCTCCCCATTCAGGTTCATATCCACCTGGAAAAAGTCAGGAGAAAGTAGAATATAAAGAATAAAAAAGAAATAAGTAAGATGGAGAGATGAACAAAGTATTGTGAAACAAGGCGATAGCATAATGAAAAATCTGTAGACTGAAGCAATTAATAAACTGAACAAATACTAAAATGGAAATTATATTTTATTTAAAAACATGAAGAATTACATTAGGGTATTTCAACCAGTCTCTCCTATATTGGAAGCAAGGAAAATAAACCCCCCATTGAGATGCCAACAGATGCTCAGTTTAAAAGTGCGAGCAGAGGAGGTTTTGATGTGCTATGACACTGAGCAGAGTTATCAGATAATAGGGGTGGGTAGAAAAAATCGATACTTAGAGGCATCGCGAGTCAGACAAGGACGATTCTTTATCGATTCACAAATGTCAAAAATCGATTTTCGAATAGTGACAATAGTAGCATATCTTCAAATGAATCAAATTTCCACATCACTGATGTGTTGTGATAATAACAATAACAGACATTAATTAGGCTACTTTACTTAAAACTTTAAATGTTTCTGACATGGATTTATGGTCTTGCAGCTGGAGCTTGCCCAAGGAAATCCCACTAACACCGAATGCAGCTACAACGCTTCAACGCACATGATGCGAGTCGATGTATTTACGTAATCAATTATGTCGACGAGTCGCCACAGCCCTGATATCAATGCGTAATTCAAGATTTTCACTAACTAGCCAACATCTCCTCTGGGCTACATTCTGGAAACTTAGCAGGAAAGCTAACGGTATGTTTTTTGGCTGGTTGGTAATGTTTGCTAAATTTATAGGTAATAATGTTAATTAGCCACATGTCATTACTAGCTACTTGGTTGAATCATTACAAATGCTTTAATAGTACTAAGTAGCCACACAGTGAGAAAAAAAGAAATCCTGTACAGAAAATAAAGATGCATCAATAATCATTTTATTATCACGTTGTAGTGAATAGTAATCAAATCGAATCGTGAGGTGCTTAAAGACTCCCACCCTAATAGTGCATTATTTGGAAACCCTTCCAGTATAAGATATCAAACATTGCAGTTTGCTGTGTCAAAAGATTTGTCCTTTTTGCTGTAAGGTATTCCTTCAAATTTCTTGTCTTGGCATATCTATTTTGACACAGATAATGAATTTTAAAGGTATTTAAAGTTAATTCTAGAAGAAGGGTCATTAATCAGTGTGAGATAAATTTGTTTCCATGGCAGTTCAGGGAGATAATGAAGTGATTCTCCAAAAGCTGAATTTTTCACATGCACACAACATACACACACACACTTACCAGCATCTGTTCAAAGAGTTCCAGGACGTATTCATCAGAATGATCGTGCAGCATAGCAGTCTGAGCATTCATCTCATAGCTTGCAGCTGAAGAGTGTCGCTGACTTGGCACATGGCCAGGCTTCTCCTTGTCCTTTTTCATCCTCATGCTGGTAAAGCGCTCCAACTGGATTAGCAGACAACATGGCACAGGTTAGAGGAAAGAGGTCAGACAGAAAAAACTGCAAAGTGTAACCATCACTGCCACACAACAAGGTAGCAATCCCTAATCAACTCACGGTCTGAAGACAGGCCTAGTCTCTTAACCAATGTCACTTAATTGAACCATAAAAACATACCCAAAGGCTATATCTCCCTTTAATTAGGGATATTTTAACAATGTGCAACGATGATTAGGGATTAGAGACGTGAAAGGTTTATGCAGACAAACTCAATATGCAGTTATCACTGCCAGGCCCAGAACATAAGACTCAATTTTAACAAGCTATGGGGGCTTTATGTCCCTGTGGTTTTAATGACTCTGTGTGCAAATTGCCAATACTTGTGTGTTGTACCATTTTGGCATTTGACTATAAATGTTTAAATCAGTTAGTGCCAAATGAAAAACACTGAAGCACAACAACTTTAGGATATGTACCTTAGCACACAGTGACCCCCCACAATGACTCATGAATAAAAATGTGTTAATATGAATGACTTTCCTGTTGCAGGTAAACGAAGGCATCATTAGCATATAGCATATAGCTAAGTATTTCATGCTGTCAGTATGCATTTTTGACGCATGCACAATCCAAAGTGAGCAACACAAACATTAATATTTGTGATATAGTGGATTGTTGACAAAGGGTTACATGGCATTAAATTGGTAATGGTGAGTTGATTTATCAAAGACCACAATGACAGACAGACAAGTCAAGCACACAGATATATGTGGCAAACAATAATAAACCTACCTCATCAGGAATCAGCCGTTTGAGTGTCTGTAAAGGATGAACGGATGAAAGGGAGAAAAATGACAGGAAAATCAAACAGATAGAAGGAACAAGGTGGTGACAAGAAGGGAGACAGATGGAGGGAGGGAAACAGAAATAATCAATTAGACAGAAATAACATTTCTCATCATCATCAACATCATTTATAACAGGAAACTGATCCAAGAAACTGTCTAATGAGCTTATGAGTGATTCACAGCAGGACAGAGGGAAACCCTATCAATAAATCACTGTCATACCTCAATCCAGTTCATACACATCTCTAGAGAACTAATAACATTTAAATGAGAATCTAAGTTGAGATAATCATGACATCTGGAAGGTAGTAATTACATGTGTGACATATTGGTAACAGATCAGCAGTCAACACTCATCAATACATTTTTAAAGAGAGGAGAGTGCCACTAATATATCTGAAATGCACCTGCAAGTCTTGGCCACCAGGTGTCAGGCTATGCCCATTAATGTCTCCATACGACACCCATTGTCAGCAGTACCGCTTTCAAACTAGACAAACACATGCCCTGCCAAGGTCCATAAAGAGTATATAACATTAAAATGTATTTAGCATAATCACAAGTAACATCAGTATCACAAAGGAGAACGGAAAAAGGAAGGAAAGCTGTTTTTTTCATGGATTTTGACAGAGGGAAGCTAAAGTTACAATGCATGCAGGTATGGGACAAAAGCAGGAAAATAATATTGCACAAAATTCTTCCACAAATAAGGGAATATTGCTGTACTGTTGCCAAAAATTTGGTCAAAATTATAAGCCAATTCTAAAACGTGAATAAGGAAATGCTATGTTAGCTCTTCCAGCAAAATGCTCAGATCTACCAGCACACTGCTGACGCATTGCATAGTAGGCCTACATGTGTAACTGAACTGAATAGAGTGACCGAAAGTATACAATATAAGTTCTTTGGAAGAAGCTAGCTCTGTACTCTCAGTATGGATATGATGGCTTTGGCTAGACAGAGGAAGACGTAAATATCGGACTGGCTTTTGGGATGCGAAAAGAGCTGAAAGGATGCTGAGCTGGTCATCTTTCTGTTTGACTTGTAAGTAATAACTTATTAGCTGGCTTGCTATGTCTTGTGTTAATGTGCTTGCATGATATTTGGTTGCGTTTGTAGAGTTGTTGACTCAAGAAGTTTAGTCACTAGCTATAAATCTCGAGTTGATGTAAGCAACTAGATAACACACACTGACATTACTGTAAGTGCTTTTGCGTCGGTTGCGGTCTAGCTTTGTTGGCTAGCTTGCCATCCAAGTTTCAAGCAACATTTAACTGCTGCAGGTGGAGTGGTGTTGGTGTCAAGCTGGAGCCAGGCAACATAACTGGGCTCAGCAGGTTCTATGGACATAATGATTGCCATCTGCAGAAGCATATAGGCAGAAGAGGAAGCTGACGGAGGAAGGCAAGAAGAGAAAAAGAGTGTAACCAAGACGTTGGCAAGAGCTTTGTGAAATAAAAGGCTGCAAGACAGATGCCGAGCAGGCTTTCTTTCTGTATACACAGTTGGACTAGCAAGTGATTTTGTTGTGTCTTGTGTTGTCACACTTGATGTTTGGCTCTTTTAGCAAAGTTGGCGTTTTTTTATCGTAATCTACTCATAACAAATGCATGTGTAAAGCTTATTTACGACAGCTGGGAATTACACAGAGGTAGAGGTGCAGAATCGCACCAAACTGTACATAATATTGCCTTATACATAAAAGAATGATTCCTAGTGACGAATACAGCTGATTAATTATACACTGGTATCGAATGGGTACTCGGCATCAACAATACCCAAGGCCTAGGTATTGGTATCGGAACTGACAAAGTTGGATGAGTGCATCCAAGTGCATCAAGTACATTTACTCAATGCAACTTCAGCAGGCATATGGCCCTGAATTAGGGGTACATGTCGAAATATTGCCAAAACTCAGCTATCCCAAAGGTACAATGTAAAGATTTGGCCTTGCAAAACTATAACCTCACTGAGCAAACACTTGTTGAAAAATGTATGAAGTCTTTTTTGAAACATTTACTGTAAATTTTGTCGCAGCTTTAGTGTAGATATTATGCCTTCCTGCGCCCTTGTCAAGGCACGGCTGTACACCTACAAAAAGGTGGGCTGTCTTTACTTACACTGCCACAGCTAATTGAAATTAATTGTACATGTTTCTATAGGAGGTCAAAAGAAAAAGAGAGAGAGAAGAAGAAAGCACTCTGATTATAGGAAGAGGATTCAAGAGAAGGATGTTTCCGCTTACACAGCTGCCATTAAACAACAGAATCATGCACACACACAGACAGAAAAAAAAAAAAACACATACACAAATGTTGTGGTGCTATTCTACCCACAGAACGGAAATACACAGCTGACAGTATGCATAGTGGATTCTGGGTAATCGCACGGGAAACTGAATATGAATGTGTCAGGAAGAAAGCCAAAAACATTCTTAAACTGTAAGAGAAAAGTTCAACCCACCAGTACAGTTAAGAATATATGTGCTCATAGACAAAATGAACTAGTGTCTGAGCCAGGATTGTCTTTGAGGGGGTCAATTGGGCATATAAGTACTGTCTTTCTGTCTATGAACCATAAAGCATTAAAGCAACCCTGAAACTGCTTGAGAACCACTTTCAGAACTGCTCTGAGTACCAGAGCCTCCATTAATTGCATGAGCCAATGCCAGCTATGACCCCAGCACTAATTGGTTGCTCATACACCAGGCGATATTGCTGAATTACTTAATACCATAATATTAATTTACAAAAAATTCTAATACACAGTATATCATAAAATAGCAATGAATAATCTAATTAATGATCAGTACAACTAACTTTGTTCGACTGTTTAGCACTGCATCAGACAAAACTCTTTTAAACAAAACACTTGACATAGCTATTAATTACAATCTACTTAGAATCTTTACACTGAATGGCAGTTTTGTAAAATTATTACATGACATTGATTATATTAATCCAGTGAAAGGCTATACACAATAATACAGAGTGATTCCCCAGTATAATACAAATAATAAAAATCCTCTCAGTCTGTGGTGGAAGGCTATGTCTTGACAAACTGATACTAAAACTGACAAAAACAACTGAGCAGCCTGTGTAGCAGCATACCAGGATACTAATGAATGATAAGGGAAAAGAGGTCATACAAGGGTTGGGCCTATAGACGATGATCGTCCATTGGCGATGGCTGACAGATGGTCGAGCAGGCATTGTGATTCGCGATCCGTTATCACGGCAGCAGGTGAGCCGCATGTGGGCTTGTTAATGACGCAGCCTATCAAACAACCGAAACCAACATCTCCACCCTGTGTGTTCAGTGCTGCTTTAGCTGGTCCGTGCTTGTAAAATATCCACTGCGACAACGTCATAGGCTACGAAGTTCACTACTCACTACTGTTGAAGCTACACACCACCATTTTTGTCACAGTGGAAGTAATGGGCCATTTTCTTTTGTATTGACAAAGAAATGTATCACATCTACTTCGATGATGGATCAAATCATTGATCATGCAAAACTGCCAACCATGTACCAGCTCCAGCTTCTCAAACTTAATTAGCTGCTTTTGACTGTTTAATGAATACCTCTGGGTTTTTTACGTGTTCATTGGACAAAACAAGACACCTCCTTGGAATTTGGGAAATTGTGATGGGCATTCTGCCAAACACTGACATTTTATAGACCACATACATTCTTCATAAAAGTAAGCAACATATTAATCAATAATGAGAGCTCCTTCCACTTGTACTCAGAAGTTTTTTTGTCTAATTTTGACCAAAAAACAGACTCACAAAACTCTTACATTATAATGCAGAGCGCTCCCTTAGCACAGGCTGCCAGCTGAATGAACCAATTCATCTAATCAGCCACAGTAAGCTAATAAGATGAAGTGGTGCATGTGACACGCTCCTCTCTTACTACAATTTGGGTGAATAGCAAGCCATCAACACCTCACTGAGGTAAGCAACGTCTACATAGTGCTCATAAGTGAGCTGAGACAACAGCAGGCTTGTAACAGTAGCTAGTTAAGCCAAATGGATGTGTTTCACCATTTGGATTTCCTAATAATGAAGGAGTTTCACTGACCCTCACAGGCATGTTGAACAGTACTTTATTGTCTCTAGACTTGTCCAATAATACTAGGTTTTCCCACAGGAAATTGGTAATCGGAGGCCTGAACAATTACCCCATTTGACTATGTTAAAGCCCTGCAGCAAAGTTTCCCAAATATCAATCAGTAAAGTTGTGACATGATCATAAATAATGAAAAACTATGTTTTACTGAGGGCTAAGTTGAAAAAAGCAGCCCTAAAAATTCTGTAGGAGTCTGGAGATAATTGTTTTTAAAACTGCACAGCTGCAAGTGAGGGGATATTTACAAAAGTAAGAAATCAAGAGTGGTCCACTGATTGCTGCTTTGCAATTTTCTGTGCAGGAAAAACCCCAGCGGCAGTGTCGTGCGCTGCTCAATTATGGCCGCCGCTACTTAAATTTCACACAATCATTATTATTATTATATCAATGCACTACTAATTTTCACTCACACACTATGCGAACACGGTAAAACTCATCGCTTGGCTCGCTTCCTCTGCTTATTCTTCAAAGGACATCTACGTGACAGGTGCTGTAAGAGCAGCGTAACTCCAAATCGGGAGGTGAGTAGCAAGTGTTTGATTGTCGAGCGGCAGAAAGTGACAGTGAACGTAAGTCAGTTACAGCGTGTCAGCTTCTCAAGACCAAGAAAAGTCTGTCTGTTGTTTCCCCAACTGCGAGAACAGTGAAGCCGGTTTGCGCTAGCATCTACCCTTGTGTTTTGGCTGCTATGTAACTTAACATTAACTCAATTTAAAGAAACAAACTGGTGTAGCCTACAGCTCTGTCCTGTACATACTGGTAGGCCTACATCCTAAATTATTTTTCAATTTTCAGATGAGTCTGAAAAAGTGGTTGTTAGGAAAAGAAAGGACAGTGGTGACTGGAGGTTAGTAAAGCAAATTACTGATGCAAACTAGTCCTTTTAAGCAAATGAGGAGACGTTTCATTTTGGACAGAAAATGTCAAAAGCTGTAAAATGGAGACACAAAAGGCAAACATGAACAATTGTATCTATAATCATTCTGAGGTCACATTAAAAGGGTTTTAGGGGGTGACGCCCAAAAAAACATGCTGTGCCATAAATGTAAAATCACAGTGGAGAGCAGCATAACCAACCAAATTACTTTCCCCAAATCTACATGTTGTAGTTGCTCCCCAGTAGACTGACCGATCTTTTTTCTACAACTCTATCCTATATCCTAGACTTTACTTAAAAATGCAGCCAAAGCATATTTGGTAAACCATTTTATTTAAAAATGTTTTACGTCAGAGAGAACAATGCTATTGACGATTGATTAAATAGTGGACAATGTCTCCTCACTCTACTCTTTCTGTGTGGCATACTGACGATCACACATGCCCTGCAGAGAAACACGCAGAGAAACACACACACACAGACAGACAGACAGAGAGAGACCAGGTAAATCAGTGTCCTGATGCACACGCACGGACAATACGTATTCCAGAGGGAGCATAATTATAGAGTCTTGAAGGTAGCAGCAAAAATAAGGAGGTACAGAATGGTCTGCCTGTCTGGTTGTCTGTCTCTAAGATCAGGCAGCTGAAGAGCAGCTGATGTATTTGGCTTGTGACATCAATATAATGAGCCAGTCAGACTGTTAATGATGTTTATCTGTGTGCGAGTACCTACACCTGTCTATGCATAAATATTTAAGTAGCGGGACCTGAGAGTGGTGAGAAAGATTATGGAAATCAGATAAAGAAAGAAAAATAGGTAAATTCAGTCTGTCAGAAAGCAGAGTGGCAACTTTTACAGGCAGATGATTTTTGCAGATGTGTTATGGATGTGACAAATTAAGTGATCATCATTATTGTATTATGTCAATATTATATGTTGAATTATTTTTATTCCTGAGAGCAACAGAATATACATATAAATAATATACATATTCCTAGAGTACCTAGAGCACCAGCATTCTACTGATGGCCCAAATACCAATGCAGGTGTGTCCACAGATATCTGTATTTGAATATTCATCATCACAAAAATAGGGATGCACCGACCTTATACTGATATCGGCCCGATACGGACTCAAATAGCTGGATTGGGTATCGGTTACAAAATCTATTCAGTTTAAATATGTGCATACTACGTGATCCATCAACGGTGTGCCAGTAATCATGAACATTTTGCTAGGAGAGCTAACATAGCATGGACAAGTTTTACAGCTACTTGCAAACTCTGCAAAGCCAACATTTCAAAGGGTGGAGGAAGCACTGCTATTATAACAAAAACAACTTCATCAAGCACCTCCAAAAACACAATTCCCAGGCTCTTCCTCACAGTGAGTGAAACAGCTCATTATTTTTACACTGGTACCGTATCGGTACTCTGCATCAGCTGACATACCCAAAGCCTAGGTATTGGTATCGATATCAGGACTGAAAAAGTCAGATTGGTCCATCCCTACACAAATCAGAACTATTAAAGTTTCATGTATAAAATGCAAGGCAAGTTTGTTTTGATCTGACATATCCAGCAGGTGACAGCTTTCTATTAATCATATATGTCTATGCACTTGTAGTGAACAACGGTGTGGATTTGTGCATTTTATATTGAACGCGGGGCCTGACTGTTAAACTGACAAAGGGACATGAACCAGCCATTAGCATTTTCCTGAACAGCCTATCAAAACTGCCCCCCACACACCCACACGTTTCCGTGGCAACTGACCTTGCTCTTTGTTTATTATCCCATCAAAGGGATACTCCTTGTCTCACCTAAGTGTGACATAATCCAGGACAGCCGAAATTTCAATGTAAAAAAGACTGCAGTCTCCAAAGACTCCAAGCATTTAGTTACCTGATTACGTTTGCCTCTATTTGAGTAGTTATGTTAACATGTTGCTATCCGTTGTTGATACTAGTGCTGAAAAGAAAGTTGCTTTTGCAGTGTTTTTATTTACAGCAAGACACTCCTTCATCTAATGTAATCAATGCTTGTTCATAATACTTTCCTACAAAATTCCTTTAGAAATGATGACAAAGGAATGTTTTACTATACTCTTAACCGCCAGCTTGAATTTAAGGATGGATCAACAATATTGCCCAGTTCCTAAGGAGAGATGATCTTTGATTAGTCCAAGCTTTCCTCACGTGGCCTGAGCTCCCCCAAGTGGACGAAATAGGTATCGCATACCCTCGTTGAAATGCCGTTAAATGTTTCCTGTTGCCAAATGCCTAGAACAGTACAACCGTCTGACCATTGAGGTTCGATTGTGGAAGATATTTGATTATAATACGTGCAAATAGACTTCTCTTTGGACATTAAGTTTAGAGAGGCAGTCCCTTGGGAAACCCGAGACGCCCCCTGGGGAGCCACGCCCCAGGCAACAAAAGAGCGACACGCGACCTTGCTTCGGTCTCTTCTCTTCGCTCCTTGCTCTCTCCGCTGCTCTGCTCGGCTCTCTGGACGCTTCGGCAAGCGTTGGTGTGCCGCGCCAGGCAACGCCCTCAGAGTCGACCAGCGAAACAGGCCTTTTTGTTTCGCTTGAAGCTACACACGTGAAGTGCCGAGACATCGATTTGCCCTTCAGTTTGTTTTTATTTTCTTTATTTCTTTTGTTTGTTAAAGTTATCAGTCCGTTAAGTTACACTGGACTAATTCAGGAACGACCAAGTTCCATTTTAAGCCTTTTTCGTCGAGCCAACTTCACCGAGGTCAGACCAAGCCACGTGGTCTCGCCAGCTACAACGAAGGAAACCTGAAAACAGCCGAATTGCCAGACGGAGGGGGCGTTTTCAATCAGACACCGAGAACTCCTGAGAATCCCTAGCAAAAAGGCCAGGTTCGGCAGCTAGTGGGACCAGCAACAGGCCAAGCAGGCCGCTGGCAAGCAGTAAGACCTAACACATCTTCTGTGATCAGATATTTCCCTTTTTTAACTCCTAAACCCATAGCGTTAACTTACTTTCATTAGTTTTCCTATGCCGTATGAGTCAAATGCTTCCCACAATTGAACTCCATTTCTCATTGTTCAGCAATTGTTTATGTTCACTGTATCCAACCATCTTTTTATCACAGTAGTTAGAGAATAAAATCACTGTAATATAATCAAGAACTGTGTGTGTTGCCTATTTCTACGTCCCTGCCAAGAGAATTGACCCTTTAGATATGAGACTGACTGACTTAAGATAATTGAGCGATTATTAACTAACTGATCACTAGTAATAATTGTATAATTGTTAAAACTACCTAGAGGTCCGGTGACTCTAGGATTATAACAACTCCGGTGGTGCCCTTAACGAGGAACATTGTTTGATTTTATGAATAATAAAATTCATAACTGGGTATCAATTCTCATAAATTATTAAATTGCATGACTAAATTTAGGTTTGCTACACACTATTGGCATGAGAAAACCAATATGTATTGTGATACCAGTACAGATCCAGAGAGTCTGCGTCTTTTTTTGCAACTGTCCCCACCGGGCCAGTCGGTTTGAAACTTACTGGCCCGAAAACAATTTTTACTGGCCCTCCTTCAAAAAGTTATTTATCGCCAAAGACTTATAAGTTATGTTATACTGTTAATAGGATTGGGCCGATAGACATTGCCATCGTCCATTGGGAGCATTCATATTTCTTATCAAAGTAGGATTATAGCAAATAAAACAAGAAATTCGCCATACACAGCAACAACAGTCAGGTTCTGGTAGGTCACAGGATTTGCCAATGAAAACTCAAAAACAAGGAACAGCACACTTAAATTACTTTACTACATTTAATGTGAACAATGCATTTCGCCCATGGCTTCTTCCGGTTCACTTATAGCCACCCTAACCAGGAAGTAGCACTGGGAGAAGGCTGTTGCAAATTGAACCCTGTGTTCATATTAATGGAAAATTTAAGCTGGATTTACATATATATTTGTTTTGTCAGCATGATTTACTTAATCGCTGATCACCAGGAAAGAATTAGTGTCAAGCTCTGCCTATTAGAGTACCACAGTTTGATCATTTTGATTCTGTCTCAGCCTTGCTTGCAGTTTCACTTGGTCTTAATATGTAGCTTCAAACAAACATCCTTGTCCAGTAAGAAAAAATAAATAATGAGTCCCAACTGGAGACTGGCCAGGGAGCTTTGTTATAATGGCAAAATGCCACAAAAAAAGAAACCGTAAAACACTGAATTGTAATATGACAGAAATGCATCAGATATAGAATTACATTAATGAGGTGTTGCCAATCTTTGTCTGCTTTACACACAGCTTTATGTAGGCTCAAACAAAACGTAAAACATTTTGTCTAAGCCTACCAAATGTGGAATGAAATAATAGGACAGAAATCACTGTGGCATTCTGACTTCACACTGTATTTATAGAAACAGAGAAAACAAATTATCTGTCCATTAAGATGGATGTGGGGTTACTGCACTCATATTTCTGTTTGTTCGGTTATTTGCAATGGTAATGGGGTTATAACATTTCTGGATATTAATACTGTGCGAACAGGTCTGGGAGACAGAGTTGGGAGGGGAGCAGGGAATGAAATTAGCACCTGCCACCTGACAAATACACGGTAAATGTCAAGGCTCAACAATAAGGATTGTCCGATTGCCAAGGGCAAGTAAAATGCCACGTCCGGCAAGTAAATCTAGCAACTCACTTGCCAGATCAGGCAAGTTAAAAAAGAATTAAACACATCATTTTGGTGCAATTTATTATCATGCTCCAGCCTTTCCCCTGTTGGCACTGAGCATGTTTATATACACACACAAAAAAAAAATAAAACCACACACACACGCTAAGTCAGCTGAAAGTAGAGCAGAAAGTTGAAGATTACGAAGATTACTCAAGTTGACGACAACTTTGCTCATTACTGTATGTGCCATAAAACCTTTCCAAATAAAAAACAAATACACCTGTTCAACAAGCCTGACCATGTAAACTTGTGGAAAGCGATATTGTTTTACATTACTTTACATTTGCACTTATTAATTTAGCGACGCTTTTATCCAAAGCGACTTACAATTCTATATATGTCAGAGGTTGCGCGCCTCTGGAGCAACGAGGGGTTAAGTGTCTTGCTCAAGGACACATTGGTGGACTGAACCCGGGTTTCTCACACCAAAGGCACGTGTCTTATCCACTGCGCCTTAAAGCCTGTATGTAGTCTGTTTAGCTTAGTTTGCTCCGTACCTTAAAATTTGGCAAATTCTTGTAAACTTATCTGCTAACTGCTCCTTCCTCTACCAGCGGTCACATCAGCAGTAGAGAGAGGAGGACAGAGTTTTTCAGTCTTTCTGAACTTCACTCAGTATTTTGATGTCAGGAATACAATTTATTTTATTGACATTTTAGACTTGTTTCCAGTGAGATATTTCTGAGTTTATATAGTGACTTTGCAAATGTAAACAAAACTGCCGCTGCTCTAGAAACATCTAGTTATTTTTCAAATATTTAATTCCAATCCTGCTGAATAAGTATAGGAATAGTGGAATCAACAAAATCCATCTCTACTACTGAGAAAATGGCAGCAGATAAAGACAACGTTTCTGATAATTTTTTCATCACTCACAGTTCACAAGTCCATCTCTGGGGAGAAAGAGGAGAGTTAAGTCATACCATTTGATATGTTTGTTGCTTTGCATGTATGGCATACTGTCTCCTTGTTTTGATTAGTTTACATTATGATTTATTAAGATTAAACATGACAATTAACTTTGGTCTCGTTTTTTGATAAACGCTAATAATTAAATCAATGTCTTTAGGGGCAAGTAAAAATGGACTATATTTGAAGTAGATTTCTGACCCACACCATAAATGTTGGCTGTGGCATGTTAAATTGTCAGGTCACCTGCCTTTTTTTAATTAAGATTAGTCAGGGGCTAAGGTTATATAAGTTATTCCATATTTCTACCTTCAGGTAACGCTGACTCAGTGTTCACAATTCTAAAGTGTTCAACATAGATTTCAGAAGTGGCAGACAAAAACATTGAGCGGCCGGTTGAAATGTTCAATAATCTGCCACAGTGGAAAAAAAACTAATCTCAGACCCTGGAGGCGCATAAAGGAGAAGGACAGGGGTATGATGGTGACATGAATGTGTGGTGAGGACAGGTGTATGGATTACGGCAGTGAGGGGAAATCAGGGTGGCGATAGAGGGTAATGCGAGTGTGGGAGAAGGCACATTCTTTCCACAGTATGTTTTGAAGAAAGATGGGTGTGATTATTTAGATTGTATATTTGATAACCTCTGACCACTGCACAGTGAAAATACAGTGCAGTGTGTGTGTGTGTCATCTTGTTTATAATGTTGCCATGGCTGCATACTTTGTGTATTTGCGATATCATCCAGGGGGAAGCAGCACATGGACAGGCACACCCAGACACAGTAGAAAGGTTTCATATAAATACAGCCTAAGCAGGAAACTACCAACAACCCTTACCGTACTGTGCACGCACACACTCACTATCAATAAAAAAATTTAAAAAAAGATACCCATACCTAAAGTTGTAGTCACTTTATCAGTGGAACCCTTAAGTAGTGACATGAAATTCTTAATTACAACATCCATGCAACCTGTGCCAAGGAGAAACACAAACACTGACAAAAATAGCATGAGAGGGCGAAAGTCCCCTATGCCCCAGAGACCTTGAGGTCAGCATCTCCTCTCCACTTCCCCACGCTGAATTAAACATCTTCCAGTTCTTTCACATTCAATCTTCTTGATGCTGCACTTTTAATGCTGCTACACGCCTCACTGACCTACTGACTCAAGGTGCATTGGAGAACACTGACTGAATGGATGAGAGACATTTACAATTCGTCCAAGTGGGACATGTTTGCTGCATGAATACTCCTCATCCTTGGCCTACTGTTGTTAATGGAGACACAAAACCCAACCCCCCCACCCCTTCCCCACCCGTCTCCACTTAAAACAAGGGAGGCCATTGTTGCCATGTCTCTTTTTGCAAACCTCTCTGTCTGTCTTTTACATTGACTTAACAGACTTTAATAATCAAATTTGAATGAAATGTCACATGAATAACATTATATTAATAGGGGAAGGTTCAAATTGGCTGTTGTGTCCACAATAAAATAGCATATTTAATTTTAAGAAATAGCTGAACTGAAAACATTTCTCTGATACTATATCACATGCCGTATCTATGGTGTGGTGTTGCATGATGCAATATGCATTTTCATTTTGCCGTATAGGAGAACTTCAGGGGTCCTGTGAATGGTTAACGTGTCCTGTTTAATTAATTTATGGTTAATACAAACAGAAATTCATAATAACTGAATAAATTCACCCATGGATACAGAGTAGTTTTAGTAGTAAAGAGCAATTCACCTCAGTGCAGCAAGGGAGGAGGCACTTCCCTGTGTGATATACAGGTGCTGGTCATATAATTAGAATATCATCAAAAAGTTGATTTATTTCAGTAATTCCATTCAAAAAGTGAAACTTGTATAATGTATACATTCATTCCACACAGACTGATATATTTCAAGTGTTCATTCCTTTTAATTTTGATGATTATAACTGACACCTAATGAAAACCCCCCAAATCAGTACCTCAGAAAATCTGAATATTGTAAAAAGGTTCAATATTGAAGACACCTGGTGCCACACTCTAATCAGCTAATTAACTCAAAACACCTGCAAAGGCCTTTAAATGGTCTCTCAGTCTAGTTCTGCAGGCTACACAATCATAAGGGAAGACTGCTGACTTGACAGCCGTCCAAAAGACGACCATTGACACCCTTGCACAAGGAGGGCAAGACACAAAAGGTCATTGCTAAAGAGGCTGGCTGTTCACAGAGCTCTGTGTCCAAGCACATTAATAGAGAGGCGAAGGGAAGGAAAAGATGTGGTAGAAAAAAGTCTAATAGTAAGGTAATAGGGATAACCACACCCTGGAGAGGATTGTGAAACAAAACCCATTCAAAAATGTGGGGGAGATTCACAAAGAGTGGACTGCAGCTGGAGTCAGTGCTTCAAGAACCACCACGCACAGACGTATGCAAGACATGGGTTTCAGCTGTCGCATTCCTTGTGTCAAGCCACTCTTGAACAAGACACAGTGTCAGAAGCATCTCGCCTGGGCTAAAGACAAAAAGGACTGGACTGCTGTGGAGTGGTCCAAAGTTATGTTCTCTGATGAAAGTAAATTTTACATTTCCTTTGGAAATCAAGGTCCCAGAGTCTGGAGGAAGAGAGGAGAGGCACAGAATCCACGTTGCTTGAAGTCCAGTGTAAAGTTTCCACAGTCAGTGATGGTTTGGGGTGCCATGTCATCTGCTGGTGTTGGTCCACTGTGTTTTCTGAGGTCCAAGGTCAACGCAGCCGTCTACCAGGAAGTTTTAGAGCACTTCATGCTTCCTGCTGCTGACCAACTTTATGGAGATGCAGATTTCATTTTCCAACAGGACTTGGCACCTGCACACAGTACCAAAGCTACCAGTACCTAGTTTAAGGACCATGGCATCCCTGTTCTTAATTGGCCAGCAAACTGGCCTGACCTTAACCCTATAGAAAATCTATGGGGTATTGTGAAGAGGAAGATGCGATACGCCAGACCCAACAATGCAGAAGAGCTGAAGGCCACTATCAGAGCAACCTGGGCTCTCATAACACCTAAGCAGTGCCACAGACTGATCGACTCCATGCCACGCCGCATGGCTGTAGTAATTCAGGCAAAAGGAGCCCCAACTAAGTATTGAGTGCTGTACATGCTCATACTTTTCAGTTGGCCAACATTTCTAAAAATCCTTTTTTGTATTGGTCTTAAGTAATATTCTAATTTTCGGAGATACTCTTATGATACTTTTCATGATATTCTAATTATATGAACAGCACCTGTATACTACAATGAGGGCAAACCTCTAATACATCATGCCATGTATGCAACACCTTTTACAATGCCATTTGTGTCCTATGAAAAGCCACATGCATTTTATCCACATCACAGGCTCATAACTGAGCGCAGCTATCCCAACCATTCTTAGTCAAAGTACTGCTTTGAAACTGTTTGGTTATTATGTTAAAACTGCTATGAAAAAAAAATGTATAGTATATTATATAGCATCTACAGCAAATTATTCTAATGGCCTAGGTTTTTATTTGTAGAGAAAATGACACAATGTTGATGAAAATGGCGCAGTCTATTTGTAGTTTTCTATTTGTAGAAAAAACTGTCATTGTACCTCTCTGGTCAACCACTGCCTCAGTGGGTTAGTTTCTTTGTGTTATTGAGTGACTGGTGTTTTTAACCAATAACACACATCACGCAATAACACAAATCAACAAAACCACCAAAGTAAAACAATAACACAAACAAACTGATTGACCAAGGCAACTCCCATGTTCTGCAAGGTAAAATTACTATTTTTGTCAATAGAGTCTGCTGGCTTTGACGCGAGTGATCTAGTGGCTTTTTTCGGGTTTCGGCTTACTCTTTCAAAGAAAGATCTATCTCTATAAGGATCCTTTCCATAATGTTGTCAGACACTTCTAACAAGTCAGTGGCAAAAACAAGCACTTTAGCGGACGTACTTTGACAGGGCGCAAATGCCCTCAAGGATAACAATGTTACCTATTTTGATTCCGCCAACTGAAGCTCGCTCGGTCAATACTAGACCAATTTCAAAAAAGGCTGTCCCAATTAGTCACACAGACACAAAAACATGGAAAATAGGGAGAAGGTTGACAAATACCGTAGTTACCATTTAAGAGGCCTGGTAAAAAACAAATACAAATATAATATTAAAGCTGCAAGCAGCGTTGAGCGGCCCCTCGCCCCCTTGCGTGCCTCAGATGCAGCTGACACGGCTGTGGAGTTCAATGCAAAATGTGTCGAAAATATCTCTAAGTTTGGTTGAGGTGTCAGTTATTCTATTCAAAGTGGCTGACTTCTGGTTGGGTTTAGGGTGTAACACTCAAAAAACAGCTTCCTGTTTAATTGCAAATAATTACTCACCAAGGCAAAAGCATTTGACAAGAACTTTGAGATGGATGTGGTCAACCTGCTATGACAAGCATAAATGCCTCACTATGGACATTTTTGTCCGCTCAGGCATAAGAAATACATTTAAAACTTCTCCTTTCCAAATGCCAGTAAGTGGCATAATCATGTGACAAGCATGTCTATAAGACGTGTACTTGCGAATTTTGGGACATATCTGACCTTGTCTAGTCCATTAACATCAATTCAACGGCACGCCATGGTCACACTGTTTAATCAATCAAAAAAAGCTTCGCAATTTAACATCGCAAGGCTCTTAAGATGGGGCTGCCCACGTTTGAAGTCATTTGGGTTAAAGCTCTAGGAGGAGTTCGTTAAAGTACGGAGGGTCTGGAGGGTGAAATTTCGTAAATAATTCAAAATGACCGACTTCCCTTTGGGTTTAGGGTATGACCCCAAGAGGGGTTTTTTTCTGTCTAGAGATGATACATCGGCCCCCCACATTTCGTAGCTATGTACGGCGGGGGCTGCTTCTTTGAAATTTTAAAGGGGGCGCTATTGAGCCATTTTTCCACAACCACACCCCCAAACCATAGCAGATACAAAACAACTGTTTTGACAAGCGTGCAAAGTCTTGTGAGGGTTTGACTATCCCTGGCAATGTGACTGCTAAAAAGGCTTTAGGGGGCGCTTTAGAGCCAACGTGCAACCCGGTCTTAAAAATGACATCAAATCGAAACATTTTTGTGGCATTTTGAATGCCTCAAATATCTGTTTAAATAATTGAAAATGACGCAAAATGCCTCACTTCCTGCTAAGCAAAATCTCATAAAAAAGCAGAAATGTGGTCTTTGTAATAAAAGCAATAATCCCACCACATCTCATAAAGATCAAAGAAACTTGTTGTTTGTTTAGGGGCACTATTGAGCCCCCTGGCCATGCCTAGGCCCAATCACTACAGAACATTGCAATTTCCACCAGTTCTGATGTGTGTGCAAACTTTCATGACCTTGCCATTATCCTAAGGCCTTGAAAAATGTGTTTCCAAGGGAGAATAATAATAATAAAAATAATAATAATAATAATCCCAGCAAAAACAATAGGTTCCTTGCACTTTCATGCTCGGGCCCTAATTAGGTTTTCACCCTCCTCTCCACTTTCACATCTGCAAAAGCAACTGACCGGAATATCCTCCTGTTTGTTATTAAACAGACCATTTTAACCTGTTATCTTAACGGCCAGCACCATGATAACAGATGGGATAGGGATCAATTTTCTGTGTAATGCATGGCCAACAGCTTCTGAACATGTCAACCAACAAATCTTCAGTGACTCCTTGTCTGGTATGTAGGCTATAGTGTATACCATGGTGTGTTTATGCAGGGGTGTGCGGGTTAGACTGTGTTCAGATTAAAAAAAACAAAAACATCAACATCAGTTGAAAGAGGACACGTTCACACAGATAGGGGTTCAAATACGGAGGTCTCTGGAAAAACAAATGCAGTCCACTGTGACAACTTTCCAGAGTTATAAAATCCTGTCTAATAGCATTATGAATCATTGTGCAATGACATCTGATCTTTCAAACTCACAATTCTACTAGTCAAACTGGGCTTCCTGGATCATATGTTATCAACTCATCAGTAGGGTACCTGTAATAAAAAGCCCCCAACACGCAGTCGCTTGCATTTTGAAATGATTTTTTTTTACCACAGGGCTATTTTCAGTACGAATGCCCGGTTAAGAAGGCTAGAGCCTAATGCAGCATACACTGAGCAGATGTAAGGTGTGCCCTGGACAGGTTGCTAGTCTATGATAGGGATAAACGCTTGTTGACTCAATCTTTCAGTCATCCATTTCACATGCTCCTAGCAGAACAGATGCACTTCTATTTGCATAACGACTTGTATATCACTCACGCTATGCTCGCATCTCACTGCGTCCACCGGCATGCCTTCTTCCCATTGTGCATCCTGGTGGCATCTGTACCCCAGGTAAGCTACACACACGCACCAGACCATCCACGTGATGTCAAAGAAAACGTGATTCATCAGACCAGGACACCTTCTTCCACTGGTCCGTGGTCCAGTTCCAGATGCTCACGTGCCAATTGTAGGCGCTTTCGGCAGTGCTTCTAATACATCAACTTTGAGGACAAAATGTTCGCTTTCTGACTAATCTATCCCACCCACTGACAGGTGTCAGAGTAACGAGATAATCAGTGTTATTCACTTCACCTGTCAGGCGTCATAATGTTAGGGCTGATCGGTGTACACCTACACTCACAGATGTATGGCTAAGTCCAGCAGTGTGGTTAGCTCTTCCACCATGTATGAAACTGCCTTAAATTAAGAGGGAAAAATATATACAACAACATAAAAAAACAATAATAAACCCTAATATGACTTGGGTAATACCATACTACCATTCAACCCTAGAATGAGTGCGAAAACCAAGGCGACAGCCAAACAAACACATGCGTACATTAATGAACACAACAACAAAGACAAAACGTCACACACCAACAACTATACAAAGCTGTGTGTAGGAAACAAAGGGGGGGATTAAAAAACAAGTCTAAGGCTAAGCCTATAATTTGGACAGGAGTAGAATTTTACAAATGGGTTTCACAGACACTGAGAGATATTTAACACTAAAACCGCCAACGGGTCAAATTTACCTGCGGCTGGTTTTTGATTGTATGTATCTTTGTTTCAATGTAATACTCAAGTCCCCCAGTCTCCGACTTTTCCTAAAAGTGTGTTATGTAGCACCCCCTATTGTTAAAAAATTGTCAAGATAAAGCCAGATTTAAAAAATGGGCATTTATACCTATAAGCGACTGCGGGTAAAATTTACCCCTATAGAGAATAGAGTAATTTTAGCGCTGTTCATGTCGCGTGTTTACATAAACATTCTATGTTGCCATTGGCAACGCCTTTTCCACTACAGGCATTACACTTGCTCAGCGGAGCAAGTGATTGAAGCAGAGTCTTACGGTGGGGGCTGAGCGATGTGTCCTAGGTTGATTATGCATCTGACGGGTCATTATCTGACAGCGATCCACTTGTATGAAGTAAACATGCATAAAAGCTGCTGCTTATAGCTTTTGTGTAGGCTACGTGATCATCAAAACTAATGCTGCAGTAGCCTAGTTTTTCGCTGTGATAGAGGTGTTCTGCGGTCCCTTCAAGAGAGCGTGCTGCTCCTTAGTGTGCCTTTTGTCTATAACTTTTCCAATGCTATGTATTTTTTAGTAAAAGTGATCACTATACATTTTTTTGATAATTGTTTCTTTCGAATAAATAGCCTACTTTTATTTGGACTTTCAAACTTTTGTAGCTATGTGTTACTCTCTGGATATCCGATGGAGTCTGAAAAAACAGCAGAACTAGCTGACATTATGAGGCTATCATACAACAGTCGTTTTTGTAAATTGTATGCTGCATTTAATTTCAAGCTGTGTTTAGAATATAACTAAGCTATAACAACTATAACAGCGGCCAGTGGATGACATCAAAAGAGCCGCCGCGTGTGAACGTGCCCTTCGCAAGTAACCTTGCCATAGTTGCAGCACCAGAGAAAAACTATTTTACACATCCACCTGAAATGTCACCACAAAATACAAAATGATTAAGATATCCAGATTATTAGACTAGGTGCTGTTCCCTTTTAATTAAATATTATTATTAATTATTTTATAGTCACTGCTACTGTCATTTCTACATGCTCCAAAAAAACATAACATGTGCAAGCCGTTTTGTTTCATGACTGCATGCTTCACAGACCTCAGTTTACCGCTGAAAAAAAAAAAATCAGTAGGTAGGGCATTAGGCCTTCACAGTCATTTAAATAACGGTTGTATCCTGAAGCCTAGAGTCTTAGAAGAGATGATGCTGCCACACAGCACATTTAAACTCTTCCACCTACACACATAGTCTGCTCACAAGCAGAGTGGAGCATCCTTTAGTGACAAACAACAAGTTCACCTACTATACACAAATCTCAAATGTTCACCTCCTTATTAAAACACAAAAACTGGTAAGTGTAGCCCACACACACAAGTTCTCACTACCTTCCTCATACTCTCACATACTCAGTCCACTGTATCTCTATTTTGGTGTATTTACAGCTAATGTACTCACAAATTAGCTTTAGTTAGTTTAGTTTTCTACTCTTATCTGAATGTAATTTGGACTTTAACCAAGGCCATTGTTAGCAGTTTAAAGATGTACACAAGTAAACACTTGTTTTGGGCAAAACTAAAAAAATTCAACACACACAATCAACACAAGTGACACATTTTCCTATGTCAGTGGTGACTCAGGCCCCTAGCCATACCCATTGGGTACTAGGGATGTCACGAGAACCAATTCTTGGATACCAAGTCGATACCAAAATTCTGAAAACATGACGGTACTCTTTTCCAACACGTGAACTCGGGCAATAAGTGAAGCTGCAGTGACAGCTCCACCTCAACTTGTCAAAAAGAAAGGGTGTAACGTTAATAATAAATTTGCTAAATAACAGTAGGTGAACTGTGCCGTTGAACTTTTCAGACGGAAGGAGGAAAAACTTTCAGCTTAGCAAAGCACCTCAGACTGACATCAAGATTGAGTGAGTTTCAATTCATGTTACATAAACAACGTATCCAATTGGAATTTCACTGGTATTGGTATCAACTACTAAATTTCTGGTATCGTGACATCCCTATTAGGTACCATCTTCTGCTAATGCTGAGCAAAAATAATCCTGTATCCTGTCAAACATACGATGTATTAGATCAAGTCAATATCTCCAATCCTTATTCCCTATAATGCCCCACAGCAAATCCAAGCCAATTTTGGCAGGAGACTATTCATAATGTTTTTATGTGCACAACATTTTTAAAGTAGGTCCATCAAGAAGTACTGCACAGGATTTAGGTGAAAAGAACCTCAATATTGCTAAGCTTTATTTAGGATTTATCCATATTTAATATTATTGCTACTGCCTGTGGTCTGACACAGTTCCATCTACACGTCACTGGACTGTTCGTCCTATGCTATACCTCAGCTGACATAGTGATATAATAAGTAATGACAGATTTAAGGTTAAGCTTAGTTTCCTTCACTCCTTGCCAAGGCACAGCAAGGTGTGCATGTGTGTCCAGAAGCTAATTTTCTTCCACAGTCTTTAATGTTCTTAAACATAACATCTTGCTCCATTCCTAGTAACAGGAGTAGACTACTCTCCTCCACACATCGACAGTTATGAGAGCGGCACGTAGGCCCATGAGCAGTCTGAGATTATCTGTAATCTGTCATCGGGAGACTGGGAAGACTCACAGAGGAGGACTGACACTGTAATCCTAACTAAGCCCCCGATACACAACATAGGCAACACACACAGTCAAGAGCATTCTCATATCTCTGAGGATGAGTCTACAGTTCTGTCTATCCAGCTCTGCTTACATGCAAACTCGTTATAAAAAAGACAGAACGATATTGGTGGCTTGTCTCACAGGAAGGGTCAATAAAAACAGATTTTGTGATATAATAAAAGTTATAAAAGTAACTGAAATAGGAGAAAAAGGACAAATCTTAATAGGGGTCTATTAAGATCTGCAACTGCACTGCAAATTTTTCGTTGATGCACAAAATTCCTAAATCAGAATTCGGAGAGCTAACCATCTAAATAGCTGATTTCTCATACATGGGGTCTCATAAGGTAGCACAATTTTAGCCCACACACTAATCTGATGTCAGACAGGTAGGGAGGGGGGGGGGGGGGGGGGTTTGTAAAGCCATTCTACCATCTTACAAGCACTTCTGAAAACGCATACTGGCAGCTGCAAAATATCTTAGCCAGCACAGTCATCCTTATTTTACAACATAAAACTTGATGCTACAGTTACAAAGTTAGAAAGCACAACCCAAATTATGTTAAAGGGAATTGAAAATATGGTTAAAGGACCTTCTGTCACTCTCAAAGTAAAAAAGGGCTCCGCGTTCACACACACAAGAAGCGTTTGATTTTCGCTGCTCTTAAAACAACACCTGTCACGAAGCTGTCATTTTAAGAATGAGGAGAGGAAGCTAACCCAGCACTGAGTTTACCATGAAAATCATTAATGTTAGAAGTGCATTAATATTAATGATCATGAAATTTTAGTAGTTGCAGTCATAATTCAGCAGGGCGATTCACCAAATATAGGTGGAACACGTCTTTGTAATGTGAACATCAACATAATGTTATCCATAATCGAAAAAATGTCCTTTCATAGCTAAGCATATTTACAGTATAAACCTTGTCAGTTAAGTATGCGGGCATAAAAGAAAATTATCGTGATTTTGATTTTAGGTCATATCATCCAGCCCTATGTCCAACCCTACTCAACAGCAAACAATGTCCCGATTTATCTGATTATTAATAGGGGTGCAACAACTAATCGATGTAGTCAACAAAACTCGATTATTAAATTCGTTGCCAACAAATTTAATAATTTGTTGATGATGTCATCGGGCTGTAACGACACCGTCAGCTTAACTGACTAAAGTGATGTGAACAGTAAAGTTACTACAACAACATCAGCGCTGCAGTAACACCTTCACCACCTAAAACCTCCAGAGTGTGGCAGCACTTCACTCTTCACTCAGCCAAAAAGGTTTTTAACTGCAGCGTCTGCAAAGTTGAGCTTTCCTGGAAAAAACGGAGGATCTGAAGAGGAGGCATGTAACGTTGCTCTGTGGATGATGACTCGTCTCGGTAAGCTAGGTAGCGAACTAGCTTCCCATTAAAGCCGTGTTACTTCACGCTATGAGCTGTAACGTTTTCTATACAGTTTGCTTTGGACAATTTAATTGATTTTTAATGGCGCTGAGAGTAGTGCATTTATGATACACAACGGCCGCATTCACATTCCAGATGCGCCCTGACTTTACAATCATAAACGATGCATCATGGCGACGTTCCCAGCTGGAGAACGTGTTGCTGCTGAGTGCGAAAGATTAGACAACACAGGACAATTTCATACTTTCTAAAGAAGAGAAAACGGTTCTCCTGTCAATGCGTGAGGCGGCGGCTAATCCACCCCAAACTCCCTTAAAAAAAAATCTGAGTTCTGTAAATTGTTGAGTTAGGGGAAAATATATAAACATTGTGAAACACTGTCTACTATAAAATCGTTAATTAATTATAACAATTATTGACCCCCCTGTAAATTCGGCAAATGTAATGCAAGACGTTATTCCTTTGCATGTGGTGTCAGTTTGTCCCGGTGTGTTGCAGTACTGGCGTGTAAACTGCTCAGTCACTAAACAGCAGATCAGCTGCTGAGATCAGGACTTGATTTCAAAGGAACTTTCGGTTGCTGCAGCAGAAACATTCATTAAAAGATGCATTTTTGAAAGCAGTATTTATTTTATCCTTGTGTCTCTTAATTAGCACATGCCTAAAAAAGTCGATTATTCGTTTCAATAATCAATAGATTAATCAACTATCAAAATAGTCGTTACTTGCAGCCCTAGACATTAACGATTAATTGCATTTGCAATAATATCTAAATAATAATATAATAAAATAATAATTATGGGGATTGATGGGGCAGTGGATAAGACACTTGCCTTTGGTGTGAGAGACCCGGGTTCGAATCCACTGTGAGACACCAATGTGTCCCTGAGCAAGACACTTAACCCCTCGTTGCTCCAGAGACGTGCGACCTCTGACATATAGAGCAATTGTAAGTCGCTTTGGATAAAAGCGTCAGCTAAATGAATAAATGTAATGTAATTTCACGAGATCATAAAACGAGATTTTCTAATCGCAAAGGCTGCAATTACAAAACGGTCACATGACACACGGTAAACTAATGGCAGTGGTGTGGGAGGTGAAATCGTCAGGCCATCCGACACTTTGGCGGACAGAGAAAATGCACAACAGAATGACACATGTAGTACGGTTAGCGCATTGTGGCGATCGGCGCACGCGGTGTGTCACACACACACACAGACAGTCACCAGTCAGCTCAGGGAATATCTGTGACGGCATTTCAAACCAACCTCACTAGTCCAAAAGAGGACCAGTCTGTCCTGAGTTACAGCCTTGTTACAGCCAGTACGCTGCTTCCCAGCAGCATGGACGAGGAGCTCCGGTGTTGTCGGAGAATCACTAAGCTTGTCTATTAAGACGCGAGAGGTGTCGCTTGGTTTTATTTTCGTTGGACAACTTCTGTATTAAAACTCAATCGCAGTATTTTTTTGTTTGCTTGCTGGGATCCAGAAAACTAGGTTTTTGTTGAGAGATGGACTCTTGTGGAGATTTGAACTGAAAAAAGGACTCATTACTCTGTGGTTGAAATGTGTTTTTGTGTTGAGTGCTTACTGTATAACAGTAAGTGTGGTGAACTTTGTGTTTCTTGTCATCTGTAGGTAGGCCTACTTAATCTTATGATATTATTTTAAGACTTGACAAATTATATTTCTCTGAAATTATAATAATTTGATACTTCTTCTCCACCATTGCTCATAATAATTCACGCATCACCTAATTTCATCATAACATATAGGCCTGGCTCACAGTAAAGAACAGTATGTTTAATCTATCTAATATTGTGTTGGTCATACTATACAATGATTTATGGTTCGTCTGTTTTGAATAATACAGAAGATAAAGAGCTTAAAAAATAACAGCATATTAAATCACAATTGCAATATTGGTAAAAAAAAAATGAAAAAGATCGCAATTAGATTGTTTTCCAAAATCATTCAGCCCTAACCGTCATCCATCTCCAGTCTGGAATTTTTCAAACCTGTCCATAAGGCTGGGCATATAATGTACCATTTGAGCCCATTTCTCACCCGAGCAACACGACTTTTAGAGTCAAGCCGAATTTCAGCTTTGTCAGGCATCGTTTGCAGTGCAGTGTACAGGGGCTAGGACAGATTAACTTCTTGACAGAAATTTTGGTCAGCCATGGTCACACTCTCGCAGAGTTGAAGCAGAGCCACAAGTTCATTCCCCATGATCAGTGCTCTTCTTTTCTCACCACAAAGAAACAGAGCGTCTGAAAGTGCCATGGTGACAGAACGCCAGCTAACAATCAAAACGTAGCAAGCCTATCACCAATTCTCTGCAAAATGGACCAACCACACCTTTTAACAGCCATCTTGTTAGCATTAGCAAACAAAGTTCTACCTGCCTCTGAGCTCTCAAACAAAACTATATTGACAATTGTCAATAGCCAGAATGGTCCACAGGTGCCAAATGGACTTTCTTTTCTTTTTCAGACCATGAAGTGTAAACACAAATTGTGAGCTTTGGCTTTCTATCACAGAGGATTTACTTGTAAGTAAGAGTTGGAATTAAACAACAACATTTCTAAAATTGTACATTGTGTGCCCAACTTCAAGCTCCAATGATAAACCCTGTTCCATATTTTCACATTACCCAGGCCTCTTAGGCATCCAGGCCTCATAAGATTTGAGAGTGGGCTGTGTGTATGAGTGTAAACATGTTCACTAGACCAGTGGTACCTCTTTGTACAATGGATGGAAAGGAGAGAGGGAGCAAGATAAGGGTAAGCAATAATGGGGACAAATAAGGAAGCATCCTGTTCGCTATTTTTGCACAACTTCCTGTCACAGCCTTCAGAATTTGAGAAATACTATAACAGGGTGGAAACACATAGCTGTATGAGTGTGTATGTGTGCGTGCATGCGCTTATAAGTGCACATACACAACTAGAAAGAGTAAGGAGAAGTAAGATTTTAACAGTTGACAAAATGAGTGTGTGAACAATAAATGAACACCCAGGAGATCAGAGCACTTTGAACAAAAAATTAATATGTTGCGTCATATTTTCATAACTTTTCATTGAAGAACAGACAAACTCTGCTAAAAAAAAAGGGGGGCCACATTTCTCTAACTTTGCAAGAAAGTGCCAGAAATACACCAACTAAAGGTGGCAGTTTATTTTAAAGATAATACATAAAAGTAAATAAAACAAGTGAAACACCACTATCTGAACTAGCCTGTTTATTCATTCAAACTGAACTTTACACCTAGTGAAGGGCTTTCGACAAACATCTGGGCAGGTGAAACCAAATGTGGTAAATAAGCAATAGCTCCAGGCCAATCCAACACACAAGTAGCACAAATATAGAAAGCGGCACCATCTGACAAGGACGGGAGAGAGTTGAGACACTGACAGTATAAGTTGGCTGTTGACTGACTTAACTCTTCTCTTTACCCGCTCTTCAACAATCATTCATTGTTCCTGCCACTGTTCAATGTCAGTTCGATGTAGGACATAACATAAAAAAGAGGGTTGGACAGCATCTATTTTTTCCATACCTTACTGACATTTCTCCAGGGTAATGCGGTATGATGGTTTTTGTGTTAAAGGAAAAAAATAAAAGCTGGTCTGCTGGTGACATAAGTCACTGTAGCATCTACGACACTGTCAAGCCTACAATGTTTAATATGCAATTAGCCTACTTAGTGCTGCACCACATGTGTTTTTCATTTTACATTCTACTGAGACAGGGTGCTCCGATCGATCAAGAGAGGTCCAACTGCAGACCTCCACTGTCAGGCCAGTCAGTTTTTACTTCCCCACAGGACGTAACATGATGCATTCTCGGTTGTTTCACTACTCTACACATCGCAACAGCGGTAGGTGACTGGTTAGCATTATCCAAAACATTGAGTAAAGTCTGAATGCATTGCTCTTGGTATATGTTCGCTGTCAATAACTACTGCTGTCAATATTGTACATCTAAATCACACAAATTACAGAATGTTACACGTTTGTAAGTTAGGTTATTTGTCGTTCTACATAGGTAACGTTCAGCTACGCCAACGGTGGCTAGCGTTAGCTCCTGAAGTAGCAGGATTAGCTTTTTTTCCTTTGGATAACATAAGCTAAACATAGACTGTATGTAGCTACAGTGTGTTCATTGTTGTAAAGCATTTTGCAAGGGCATAGGTTTGCATTTGTCTTAACATGTTGACGCTCTGGTTAGTTATTTGTCCAAAAAAAGATAAATAAAAATCTGTATCGTTTGGACCGTTCGGTGTAGCTTCTCACACTTAACGTTAAACAGTGTGCAAAGACTTTGCTGGCAATATGAATTGAGCTTAGTTGAATTGAAGTTTATGTACTACGACAGTGTTTCCCATCCCTTTCCTGGAGAAAGTTACCCCCTGTCCTGCATGATTTACTCTCTCCCTGCTTCAACACAGCTGACTGAAGCAGCTTCAGGATTCATAACGAGTTGATAGTTTGAATCAGCTGTTTTGGAGCAGTGAGATGTTTAACATCCATGCATTTTTAAAAAGTGGATATTTACAAAATTATCGATACAGGTATACATGTTGTATTGCATGTGTTCATTTTTACGGATTGTAGAGTTTGATAGTTGACATAGTCCAGCAGGGTTCTAGTTACGGTCTGAGCTCTTAATCATGCATCTGTGGGGGTCAGTAATTCATTTACCTATAACCATTATTTTTAATCACAAATGTACATTATATTAATAAGATACAAACACAAACACGTTTTCCAAACGAACTATGCTGCGCACCGCACGAATGTCATTACGACATGATTAATAATTAATATGATACCATAAAGAGCGGGTTTGCGTCTCTCCTTGAGCAATAGTCTTTCTTGGTTTGTTTCAGGCTTTTAAAACTTAAACTTTGTTGCAGTATCACACACATCTGGGGCAAGTAGTGGGCTGCTGTGTGTCAGAGAAAGTGTTGACCACGTAATGAGCAATGAAGTCTCTGTCCCGGGTTCTAGTATTTATTAAACCCCGCCGGTAATGTCCGTTATACTACAGACTCCCACGCAGCTCAAATTGTAGTCCAGTTTCCACTGTTTTTCCTATTAAATTCAGCTGATAGCAGTAAAATGCCATAGTATATTACTCTTCAAAGGTAAATTATGAATGAGAAGTGTGTGTGTGTGTTTCTTTTAAGATGAATGGAAGAGAGACTAAGTTACACTCTTAATCAACGACGATGTTTTTCTCTGAATGGATGTGACTAGCTGTATGGACGGAGTTAACGTCATATTTTGACAGAATAAATAAATAGTGCCTGTAAAAAAGATACTGTTACTAGTTGAATGATTGAAGCGATATACAGTAGGCTTTGTTGCTACATTGGCACATTAAGTATAATAGGCTCAAATCAATATGCTATATTTAAGGAATTAGCATGCTAGTTTCCCGTTACAATGTTGACCAAATAATTAAATATAAATCGATGACAAAAACCCTGCCCCTATGTCGACGTGATTAAACTTTATAATTTTTGAATGCGTTTCCTGTCAAATCGCACGCTTTTATTTTGTAGTTTTTGCGTGTAACAGTTCCACTTCGTTGTCGGTCAATGCAAAAAAAATGCCCGGTCTGGTTCTCCGTCTGCATTACTTTCTTCTTTCACTAAATCGTCTGCTACTGCGGAGTAGACCATCTGCTTCATGTTTACACTGGCACGCGCATGCCCAGTGAAGGCTACCTGAACGGCCACTAGATGTGTGTTTTCAGTCGTTTTAATACGGGCGGAGATCAACTCTGATACGCAGCTAAAATGCTGCTGTGGACGAGAGAAGATCGTTTTCGTTAAAAACGTAGCAGTGTGGATGTCAACCCTCCCGTTTTCCCTGAGATTCTCCTGTATTTTTCCATTCTCACCCAGAATCCTCCCGTTAAATGTTTCCCCGTAAATCTCCCGTATTTTAAACCTTTATGAAAATCAAATAAAAACCTTTTGGCCGTATTTAAAGTGTTTGCTACTCTCTCCTCTGGTAAAGTCGGTGGCAGTAGGCTATGTAGACTGTGCTTTGTGCACAAGGATTAAAAAATTAAAACAACCCACTAAAATTATATAAGGCCTATACCCTACTAAACCATATGAAATTATAAAATTATTAGAATGAATATAGTAGCCTAACTGTAATATTAACAATATACACTAACTGTATAATATGAAGTTTACATTGTAGCCTACTTTTATTTATTTAAATTTTCCTTATTTTCAAATCTCACTGAAGGCAGTTTTGACTCCTCTCTGTAGCCCTTCTCCCTCTATTTGCTCCTCTCTCTTCCCCCTAAATCCCTAAGAACCTGCCTGAGCTTTCCAGAACAAAAAGCAGCTACTTCAGTTTATCATCGACTCATGATGCCTGTGCTCCTTTATCTCCTAAATATTTTGGCTACAGCCTTTTTTGTTGCAGTTTTTATGGTTGTAGTAAATTTCTAAAGATGCTGTTTGTTCTGTTTTTGAAGTTTATTCCACAGTAAAGCTATATTTGTTAAGCTATAAGATGTTCACAGTAACCAGGCAAATGCCGCTATGGTTTAAGTCTCTAAAACAGATTGAGCAGAATTTGTTGCCCATGTTTCCTGGCAATAAAATAAACAGTTGTCATGATACTTTATCATCTGTTAACTTTTACACTTAATACATTGTTTTTAGGACCAATTAAATAAATACACAGTATACTGTATAATGCTACATAATAAATAAAAGGGTCCAAATAGACCCAGTGATCGTATCGGCCGATACTGCTTTCAGCAATCGGTGATCGGCCCAGAAAAAACTGATCGGAGCACCTCTACTATTGAGATATTCAAATGAAGCTTTTAATGTCTGTCATCATCCTAAACAAATCTTAAAACAAAATCCTCAATTTGATTAAAGTTATTTATCAGATTAAATGAGTAACTCTTCAGTATTGGTGCCGATAATTGTTTTCTGGATTGCCACTAGACCGCCCCGTTAATATACTGCGTGCCTCCCTTTGTGTGCAGCAAGCGGGAGCGTAATACCTTGATAACTCCTAAGCCTAAAAAATGTATTCCAAAATTCAGAGGGCTAATATAGAGGTGGGCAATATGGCTATGTCATTTTATATCACAGTAACAGGATACAGTAATTGTAAGATGAACTGCCCAAACCATGTTACCTTGCGAGGCTGCTGGATTCAGAAGAAACCACGATATCAAGATCACGGGAGAATCCAGCCTTGATTTGCTACATAGCCTGACCCAAATATACAGCAGGGACACTAATGGATTACAGATGCACTGGTTGTAATTATCTGGTCTGATATCTTCTTTTGTTTAAAAAAAAAAAAAAAAGGTCTGACCTGCTGATTCCAATTTTCAGTCTAAGAACTATAAATGACAGCATACACATATATTCTTGTAACTTTTCTTTAAAGTTAAATAATTTCTTTCTTTCTGTAATGTATCCCCACTACCACCAGCCTAAGCATTGGCTATTCTTCATGGGGTCCATTTAATTGTATATTCATAATAAAACATTGACTATTAAGGAAATTTTACATTGTCTCCAAAACTGCCCCAGATTACAGGACCTTCTCTCACTCAAACACATCTCAAAATAAAAAAAAAATCTTTCAGATTAGGCTAATGGACAGATCTTTTTTATAAAATAAATAAACTGCAGTATGGCAGTGTTTCCCACAGATTAAAAGTATAACTTTAGTGGGGACTGGATTATAATTGCACATTATTTTTAAAATATTTGAAAGAATACATTTCCTTATTTCTAGTAAGTTATTTCTTATCTCACCATTTTATACTTTACTTACCTTATTTAAGGGTTTCCTCACAAACTGCTCACCTTGTTTTTCCCTTTAGACACACGACACACACACACCCACCCACCCACCCCTATACCTGTCTCTCTCTCCCTGTATCTGCTCTGTAGATTTTCTTCCTCAGCAGTGTGTTTTATGAGGTCATCCAGAAAATAACTTGCGTTTTGGATTTTTTCATCTGCGATTCCATTTTTACAGCAGCAGATGAGTCGCTGGTGGTGGAGGCTTGTTGTTAATTATTTAGCCAATCGAAACAATCAAGACCAACGTGGTGCCGAATGATATCTTTACCTGATCCCGTCCTGTAAAATATCCACCATGTCTGCGTCTTCTAACATAATACCAGTCTCTCTCTCTCTCCGTTTCTCTGACAAAAAAGCCTATACTTTGGCAGCCTGGGTGGTCCGCACAAGTAAAGTCTGTCTAGGGAAACACGTCTTATTATGGTCTTACAGCTCTTGCAAATTTCAAGCGCTGTGTCTTCTTCACTCAATGTTAAGAACCTTCACTCTGACGACAGGTCGCGTGTGTGGCTGTGACAGTAGTCGGTTACTGTCTGTGCCACTGTGCACATGATATGAAACATCATGCAGCGCACAATGCGTGGAAATCATAGATTGTAACCGGCACAGACTCGGATATATGACGATGATTGGCCCTGGTCACCGGCCAGTGCACATTTAGCTAAAAATCAGTCAATTACGGTCACCAGCCGATCATTTGGTGCATCTCTATAAGGGTGAACACTCTACCGGTGGACAAATTTCTACCAATGCATTAGGGCTGGGCGGTATATCATGTATACCGATATAATTTCTCTCTCTCCCTCGCCGTGCAGCCCCGCCCCTCCCTCTGCACGCAGCCGTCTACTCACAATCTCTCAAAAACATGGAGGGAGACACAGTGCTGGTCGACACTGTTAAAGTCCTGGCTTGTACAAAGAGGGCCGCCCAGGTTAGGCGACACACTGTAGCATTTATCAAAGAAACACAGTGATTATACGTTACAAGTCGCGACACTGTGGATATTTTACAAGAACGGACCAGGTAAAGAAACAGTGAACACACCAATCAGATGTTATTCGTTAGCTACCACGTTGGTTTTGTTTTGATAGGCTATGTCGTCAACACGCCGCAAGTCCAGAAGACAAGTTCTGTTTTTTTTTCGGTGACTATATAGCCTAGCCTACTACTGATGGAGAAAGTCACGAAGCGGACATACAGGGAGAGAGAGATGGTAAAGCCCCTTTTCTACTGCAAGGTACCAGCTCGACTCGCCTCGACTCTACTCACCTTCTTTTGGTTTTCCATTGTGTAGAAGTTGTACTTGTACCTGCTACCAGGAACTTTTTTCGTATCACCTCCGTCTTATCTGTCTTTACTTACTGAGTAATGTTGAAACGTTTTAACTTAAATCAAGAGACAGCTGTGTGTGCGTCCCTGGTGTGTGTGTCGCATTGAATATTACGTCGCAGCAGTTGTGCGCTATGACGACCAGCTAGATTGAGGGGTACTATCTCTGGTTACTATCTGCAATGGAAAACGGAGGACGGCCAAACCGAGTCGAGGCGAGTTGAGCTGGTCCTGGTAATGGAAAAATGGCATAAGAAGCGGGGAACGCTGACGTGTTTGCAGCGGAGACGTTATGTCTGTGTGTGGGAAGAGAACTGAAGGAGGCAAATTCAATAAGTGAGTGATACTTAAGATGTAGACTGAAGTATAATTAAAACTGTGAAATAACAAACAAGCTAAGTTACTAAAAGTAGTAAAAACATTCCCCAAAAAATGCACCCCCCTCCCCAGCCCGCTTAGCAGAAAATACCGATATATATTTTATACCGGAATTCTGCCTAACAGTACCGGGACATGACTTTTTGTCCATATCGCCCAGACCTACAATGCATGCTATATACTGCATATCGCACAAACCTAGGCTAATGTGACTCTTTAGCAGTCTGAGGAAAATTAAAGTGGGTATTTTCTTACAGTCTTGTTACAAAGAAATTCCCTGCTTGTGTTAACGGTGGTGGAGGGATAATCACTAGAAGCATGGAGACTTTGTTGCTTGAAGCAACATGCTAGGACCACCACCATTACATGGATCCACTGACTAACCATCTGTGAGATGTCTCAAAACTATACAGTCATCAGGTAATTGACGTACTATAATCAGAAGACAAAAGGCGCAAACTCAGCTGTGAAGTCGAAATCTGAGATTTAAAAAAAACAAAACACATCTGAATCAAACAACCACCCAGGTAAAGGTGAGCTTCCTGTGGTATTTCAGTGGTGCAGTAACTGCATTCCTCTGTCTGCCTGCCCCAACAAACTGGTAGACAGCTCAGCTTTCACAACCAGTCAGAACAGGCTTCAAAGCAAACCAAACAGTCATCAGCTGAGCTAACAGCTGTCCATTTTTGATATGCAAAGTGCAGTAAGGACAGAGCCAGCATAGACCACTATGTATGTTAATCATTCTGCTCATCCATGGCAGATTATTCCAACAAGTGTCTTTATTCCATCTACTTACTGTTGGTCTGGGCAGGATTTTGGTCCAACGTGAGAGTAAATGACAACTGCTATAAGCTAGGTATTTAAAATTGCAAAATTGAAGCATCTAAGAATGAAGTCTTTGCATGTTAATGTATGATACATCTCATCAAGGTAACAACCTATAGGGTAAATACACATTGAATAACAATGGCAGAAAGGCTTTCTGTGCTGCTCACATCTCATCAGTTACGTCACGCCAGGAGTTTTTTTTAGTTTTGACAGCAAAACAACACATGACATTAAATCACTGACTTGGGTTTTGACACTCTTGAAAGTTTGAGCCATAGAGAGAAGTGCAGAAGATGTTTCCTTCTCAGAGTGATTCAACATTTTTTGTCTTCCTTTTCTGCATTTCTCTTTTCGGGCTTATTTCCCACTCTCTTATGCTTTCTGTCAAACACTCTTCTCTCCATGTGTCTATCGCTGTCTCTGCTAGTGATCAACTGATTAATCCATCTACCACTAGTCTCTGCATCCCCCAGTACTTGGTCACTGATGGCTCACTTGCTTTCCCTTGCTCTCTAAAATACTCCCGTTCACTCTGAGCCAAGAGACCCCTGCCACTAGCAGTCAGTCCATTAAGCACTCCAGTTTCACGCTGGCACTCAGTCATCCTATTCTTCAGCTCACAGTATGCTCTTCTTCACCTGAGATGTAGAGAACAGGAAACTGTGTGTGCCTAGGTATGTGTGTGTATTGGGGGAATAAACCAGACAAGCATAAAAAGAAAGAGGGCAAAAAAGACCCACTGTGCACCAAAGCAAATTTTTAACTACTTTACTTTGTGACTAAAGAGTCATGACCTGTCTGGCCTAATTCACAGTATTATCTTAAATTAAACTTTTGCTGAGGTGGTTCCCCCAGGAAGTAGGTGCACCGCTGCACAACTGCAAACGCAAGAACACTATTTCATGCTTGAAGGAGGGTGCACTTGTCTTTGCTATTTATCAGACCTTTAATGATAAACATGTTAACGTGGATTAAACACTTAAACCTAGGTTCACTGGCGACGACTTGGGCACAACCCCAGATACAACGCTGCATGCAAGTCTGCCACATAATTTAATTGAGTGATTTTGGTTGCTTTCATTGTGACTGATAGTGTTCGAGTGTATTGTGGTTTTCCTCAGAAGCTAGAACACAAATGCATTACTTTGGTTAAGGGGTGGGACATATAATCAATACGGCAATAAGTTCTGTATCAAGACACTACAACTGGGAATCTCTGGGAATTTGATTTCGATTCAGGGTGCTACAATCCAATTACAAAACCATTCTTTATGCATCTAAATATTTTTTTCCATACATTTTCTTATTGTAAGTACACATTCACAATCCTATAATCATTAATGCCATAAAAAAAGTTCTACAATACTGTCTCAAAATCAAACACATGGTACTGGTCATTATTGGTCTCCTTGATAATTAATATTTCATATCCATGCTCAAAAAAAAATAGTCTACTTTTACTTGAGAGAAGTCATACCTTCCACCAACAGATAACCTGCCAAACGCAACAAGATGTTCCAGTGCCAGAATCTGTGATCTACAATTCACCTTGTATCCCAAACAACTGTCCAAGGCAGTGATCCCTGGCTAATCCACACAACGCCTGACTGCTGGGTTGAGCCAGCCTGTTTATGTCAACAACCTTCATTGATGCTGATCCCTTCTGTCTCTCAGGGCCTGAAGAACACAGATAGCGTTTCAGAGAGCACAGCTAAAATTACATGCTTTTGACTCAAAGCTAAATATCATGCTCAGCTAAAGAGGTACCTGTAAGCACAGCAAGTCACGTTAAACATTCCTGTGTGTGTGAACTGAGACACACAGACTCACGCTCAGGTTTACAGACAGTTACACACGGCAGGGGAGCATTACACTGATACAATATGTTCCAACAACATAGTGTATTAAAAAATTACAAAATTATCAATCCCGTCTTAGAATCATCCAAAAACTGTGACGGTGTCTAGAAAAACATATGATGACTAAAACCCGATAACATTCATTCACTCCCAGGCGACACAATGGAGACACAATTCCACAAGGATGATTTTGGGCTGGAATTCCAAATATTCAATTCAATTTATTTAAATATGAAGCCGACTGGAGACTACACCCACGTCATTAAGTCGTACATATCACATCACGTTTTTATCACTGGTATGTCTGAGAAGAGGCAAAAGCGGAGAGCATTGGAGACATAGATAAGTTAATGCAGCAGACAAGATAGTTGAGAGAGACAATGTCACGCTGTATATCAAGTACGCCACACATTATTCTACACCCCCCTCTGTCTGAACCCTTGACTGCGGTATAATAAATGTTCTGCCAGAAAGGGTTCAAATTAGGGCTGGACAATAAAACAATAACTTTCACAATATATTTTTTTTCAATAAAATAACAAATGTTAGTAAATATTCAATAAATGTTTGATTTATTCACTTAAATCATACACAAATTAGGACTTAATTTTTTTTATTTTAAAAAGGACTGAAAAAGGTTTTCACTTAATTTTACTCACTGCTTTACTCACTTTACTTTGTTGACAAAGATTTATCATAATTGTTCTGAATGTTCTACCTCAGATCTGTGAAGTGATCCACTGTTTGGCATCAAGTGTTGACCATAAAGAAGAGTTTCAGGTTTCTTCAACGATAAAAATAACGATTTGATAGTTATTGTGATAATTATCGATATCGAAAGATATGTAACTTTTTATTGTGTTAACATTTTTGGCCATATCGTCCAGCCCTAGTTCAAATTTCAGAGTTAGTGGCATGCTTAATTCAAGGTCATGCCTCGTTCTAAGGTGGGCAGTCTCGCCGCACACACAGACATGTACTCATAATATACTTACTTTATTTTCATCTATTTTTCTGTGTGTGTTTCCAAAGGCTGAAAAAGCGCAAAAGCATACATTTACAGTATGGACTGCTTTTCACTACTCAACTGACTGTATGCTAGTGTAGACTGTGACTGTCCCAATGTGCCAGTTCTTGTCACCAAAACCATGCCTTTAAGAAAGACAGAGTTTGACTACAACAACCTACTACTATTGTTGGCATACACGTACTTGGTCTCATACCCATGTGGTATTATTTACATGAAAAAGTTCTTGACAAAAAGCCTGAACAATCTCTGTGTGTGTGTGTGTGTGTGTGTGTGTTCACGTGTGTGTGTGTGTAGGAACTGTTTACTCGGTGACCAGATGTGTTTTCTGTGCATCCTCTATGGATACTGTTTGCGTGTGCAATATCGGTTTTCACCTGTTGCTAGAGATAGCTAAGGGGTTAAGTTACGCGAGAGGTTTTTTTTCATGGCTGATGACAAGCATTACTAATGATGACTTTGTACAGCTCTGCTCCCATCAAGACACCAGACTGAATCACCACACATGCTTGGTAGACACCAGGTGACATTGCATTTAAGTCACAATGAAAGAATTCAATGTGCCAATGCCACACCTTACCACAGAAAGTTAGGTCATTCATTTGACACAATTCTAGTAACATGGTTTCGTTTTATATAGTGTTTGAAATACATAGTCTTCTCTGTAAAAAAAATATAACTTAGGATATGTGGTTGTGAAATGGATGGGTCTCTATAGTTAGTCAAATGTTGAAAAATAATAAAACCTCTGACTCTGAATAGTAGTAGTGGTAATAGTCCTCTTTTTTACCTTTATTTATTCAGCTTTGTTGTCCTTGTTCTTAGCTGTTATGTCTGTTATTTCTGTGTAAGTACACGGACAGCAATGGAAAAATGGAGTAAAATTCCTTGTATGTGTACACATACTTGGCCAATAACGCTGATCCTTATTGATGTGCTGCAATTTCTCAGCACTGCATAACTTGCACAGTGCAAGTGCAAGTCTTCAAAGTTGGAGGGGCCAGCTACTTCCTCATTTGCTGACTTACTTTGACCTGAGTCGTGAATCTTGCAGGGTAACATTTCAAGCTGTATTGACAGCTGGTGCACAGCTTTAGGGACTCAAACTAATTACTGGTATGGTGGCATTTGTTTCTTTGTAGCTTCACTTGAAACATGAGAGGGGGGGGAAATCAATGGAGTTGGGTGCAACACTTTTGAGCCCACATACCCAAAGAGATCAGAAAAGTGCAACAAGTTAAACCTGTGGGATACTCACAAATTTCTTCTTCCCATCTCCATCCTCATAGTTCTTCTTTGATTTCTTGTCCTTCTTGGGACCAGCTGCAGCTGAGGCAGAATTGCCCGATTGGGGATCCATATTTATAAATTAATCCGTTACCTTGAATTGGGGAGTCAAAATAAACCCGTGCGGCAGTAATCTCACTGCACTTAAACAGAAAAAAGGAAAAAAATAAATGATTCCTCCGACGATGTTTCTCAACTTCTAAAAATGCAACTGTTGATTCCCTTGGGCCTAGCCTAGTCTCCTGGCTAACTACCCACAATTAGCACAATGTTGCTAATGATTTGGTAGAAAGCCAACTAAATTACACCAAACGAACCCCTTTCTAAATCGCCTGTCTCTTTCACAGAAGGAGGGAAATTCAAAGCACAACACCAAGTCCTCGGGATGAAAAGTCCGTAAACACCCTGTTGAGTTTATAAAATACAAATAAGAACTTTCTCCCACCAGTATCCACGTGTAACACCAAGCAACGCTTTAACAATGTTAATTTTAAGTCCCGAAAGTATGCGGTACTAACTGTGCTAACGTTAGCTTTAGCAAGGCTAGCTTGTCTTGCTACAGTAGGTAGTCTCCGTGGGAAAAAAAACTCCGCTCTTCCTACTTCCACAAGTGGTTTCGGCGACTACAATACGGGCGACGAGCTGGTGTTACGGATGACTTGGCCCGACGGTGTCTCCCAAATTAGTTTCCATAACTGCTACAACTTTAGTTAACTTTTTAACTTAACCCCTAAATGACAGCAAGGAAGCGCTACGTTTTTAGCTCTACGGCAGTCTTCCTGTTCTTCTGACAGTCCGGTCAGAGCTGGTTGGGGAGGAGCTTACGCTCAGCAACTACACCTGAGAGGATTTAACTGACAGCTCTGGCATGAGCTGTGTGTCCAGGGATCAACTGCTCCGTCAAAGAGTTACAGAGCTCCCCGGTAAAATGAGGACTAGTCTAACTGCTGACTAATGCTGTAGAACAATGTCCACAGTACCACTGCAGCGTTTCCATGGCGCCAGTGTTCATGACCTCAGTTTACACACAGGGTATGACGTAACAATGTATTGTGTCATAGGTGTGTCATAAAATCTACAAAAAAGAGAAGAAAAAATAGTCTGAACCAGTGTTAGATGACCAGTGTAGTAGAATAACTCACCACCAGCAGACAGCACAGCCTCTGAAGATTAATTCAGCTTGTAGGCTTACCAAGGCTACTGGTAGGTTTCAGCGCTATGCAGTTATCAAGTGAACAACTTACAGACGTGTTTACAGACGAGTTTAAAAGTAACTTCTGGCATCCTACACCTGCACACTAAAGTTTTACCAAAAGTTCATAGGCTACTGGATGTAGGAAGACAGGTTTCCGAGGGCATTGTGAAGATTAGTCTTTTGAAGGCCTATTAGGCTATCTATTATTTCAAGAATTTCATAAAGCATAAAATATAAAGGCTATTCTCTCCACAGCTCTTTTTGCTGTTTCTCTGCGAACAATATAACTTTGCCACATTACAAAATCTTCTCTATGTGACCCTAATGTGTGTCTAGATGTAGCTAAGACATTTCAGACAACAGACAATTCACCTTATCTCATATATCTAGAAAGGAATTCGGTTGGTGTAGCTTTAGGCAGATCTTCATTGTGCAAGTGTTACAATGATTAATTAAATTAAGGTAATGATTAGGCCTAACCTTACCTTCCTTATTGAACGGGAGATATTTTTGTGTTTTCTAAATGTGATGTTTCAACATGTGTGACCTGGGCCATTTTGTACTGTAATCATAGGCTGTGCAAACAAATAATCAGACCTGGGGCGCCACCAAGCGGTTGCAGGCGTCATCAGAGTTACTACACCACGTCAAGCAAAGTTAATGTACCAATAGGAAGCACTTGTGATGTAGCCTACTTTATTTTTTTCTCTAAAACGATTTGTTTGCATTCACAAATGCAATTGGCTCTGAGTGGCGGTTACAGCTGTGGGAAAAGAACATTAAAATATAGGCTACAGGGCAATGTCTAGCTTTACATAATAATTACGTAATCTTTTAATTATGGTAATAATGGCGCAGGTGGTGATAGTACAGTGGACAAAATGCATGGTTTTGGTCTGCGAGACACGGGTTCAATTTCCCACTGTGACACGTACACCGGCGTGTCCCTGAGCAGGACATTTAACCCCTAGTTAACTCCAGAGGCGTGCGACCTCTGACTTAGCAATTGTAAGTCGCTTTGGTTAAAAGTGTCAGCTTAATGTAATGTAAATATTGTACATACAACCATATCCACACTCCTTTATATTTTCTTTGTATTTTATATTTTTACTCTGATATTTATATACTTCTTTATATACCAACTTTCTGTTATTATTGATACTCCTTTTGCCTTACTGTGCAATGTGTGCAACTGTGACACAGAATTTCCCCTCGAGGATCAATAAAGTAATTCTGATTGTGATTCTTATTCTGATTCTGAATGCAATTGCCGTAAATTAGTGAACTAAGGAGGCACATGGCCTATTGTTCTAAATATGCTGACTAAATCAACCCAATTCTTGAGGTAGAGCATGTAGCCTATTTAGTAGGTCATTATAAATCTCACACTGAAGGTAGATGTGGCCTTTTGCCCCACTTTCAATGTCTTATTTAAGCGCTTCTAGGATCCAAATAATATCTACGCACCACAAGCAACAATAATCACTGTGTTTAACTCATCTCGGTGGAATTTTGCTTTCAGATGAAGCATTCAGGAGTCACTGAATAAATAATAGGATATGCCTATTAGATATAATGTCCAGTACTTAAAATGCAGTGTGTCTCTTACTTCACAAACCTCTGTACACACATTAGACGCATGCACACTCTCTAGGTACAGGATTACAAAGATCTGTCTGTCTTGGTATGTTAGAGATGTTTTCCAACAACACGATTGGAGAGGATTTGCGCATCACCGGTGGCACTGTAACAGACAACATGGTTATCGCACAGGACTCGTAATAAACTTCAGCCTCAAGTCTTGATTCTCCGGGATACTGGCGCTATAAATTGTGGGGGAGAGGTTAATTAAAAGTGATAAGGCTGGTGGCCCTATGGCATCTAAGAACGCGTATTAAATGTTTAACAGTTGGCCCTTTACATCATCATCTCCCGCATCGCCATTCATAAACAGGTGGATAGACGAAAAGACTGCCACTTCAAAGTGTATTTGAATATCTTTATGTGAGGGTATAGGCCTACAGTCTGTCATTTAATCACAATGTTACAACGAACAAAAGGGGAGTTGTGTGTTGATTGCATCATTTCACAAGACAATTTAGTTACAGTCATACAAAATATTTTATATACAAACTACTGTAGCCATAAGTCACGTTTTAATGGAGAAAAAAAACGGATTCATCTTATCAGGACCAGTGTAAAATACTGTGAATTTGGATCCAAACCGCAGGCGTTGCAGGTCAGATTAATAAGCAACTATTAATACAAGCTTTGGGGGTGCGTACTGGAAAGGAATAAACTATTTGTTTCCGAAGTGCAGTGGGGGGCCACAGGGGGGTTGCAGAGGATGATGGATTGTTTCACATTTCAGTCGTTAATTACCAGAAAATATGAGTGACTAATTTGATCAGAGTTATACCGTTATCTTCCCACCTGCAGTAGGCACATATACACCACTCATTTTCTCAAACGCCCCCCCATGAACTGAAGTGCTATCTTTTTGGGATGGGGCTGTGGGCCTGACTATTCATGCTAGGCGTTGTTGGGGATTCCAGGTAATTTAGGCCTTCCAAAATGTCCAAGACAGCGGATAAAGGCAACAACTTCATGTGTCCAGTACGTGCAGCAGCAGTTCAGGGGTGACCAGTCTTTAAACCCCCACAAGGAGCCTCATTAAAGAGCACAGAGTCCCGGAGATTTGTTCCGGGGGTCTAGCCTACTTGTAGGAGGTCCGGGCCTCTCTCAGCGACCTGTCATATGGCATGGAGGCGAAGAAAGAGTTCCGGAGCTGGCAGTTGATGAAGAACACAATTAGCAACACTAAGAGGAAGAGCAGCAGGCACATTACTATGTAGGTGATCAGGTCCGGTTTGTGGAGCTCGCCCTCCCGAAGCCCGCCTCCCCCTCGCCCTGAGGTGGGTCTCAGAAGAGCGGCCACGCTCACCGAGCCACCGTGGGAGGCGTTCAGGGAGGAGGGTGCGTGCGTGGAGGACTGTGCCATGAGCACCAGGTCGAAGTCTGGGGTGTTGGTGGAGTTGAGGAGGATCTGCCTCAGCATGGCGCCCCGCGGGCTCACCGGCTGCGTCGGTCCGCTGCAGGATGAAAAGACAGGGAGATGGTTATGTAGCCTACTGACCCCGTGTTTGTTCAGTCTGGGTGTCCTATTTCTGATTAGAATAACACCGATATAAAGATCAGGAGCCATTCCTGTGTGCTGTGCCTTTTAGGATAGATTTTAAAGGATTTTAAAAGTGATCCCAAAATATCTTGATATCTGACAAGGTCATTGATGAACTCCATCATGTGATACAGATAATCTACACTGTATGTTCAAATCAGATCATAGTGACTGCTATGTATAGACTCCTTAAGGTGCCATAGGACCTTATGATTTTGGTCTTTGTGGAAACCCGGAATCCTACAGCAGTGTTAAACGAACTAAAAGCACGTTGTTTTAGTTCTGGGAATTACTCACTTTGGTATGCGCTGCGAAGAGTTCCGCAGGTGAGCTGGAAAAGACAAAATCCCGGCTCCGCATTCCTCAGCGTCCCCAGTCCTGTCCGCTCCAGCCCCGCCGAGGACGCGCTTTGGAGAAACGGCGGGTCGATATCTTCAAATCTGTGTCCACGGACCATATGTCGCTGAGTGGGATATTAACGCGGCGTCTCCCGTCACATTAAATCGAAAAGGTCAAATCCATGATCAGAGCCCCGGTGAAAGAGCACAATTCCACTTGTTGGCGTTTAAATCCAAATCGTCCTGCCATGCGCGTGGATATGTGCAGACTGCGTTATGGTGGGCTGCTGTGGGGATATCCAAATGAATCTGCGGTCGGCCAGATGTGGTGGAGTTCAGAGGCAATCGCTAGTGCGCACACAAATGTCTGCTTTTGCGCCGTGGTGCGTAGTGCAACAAGATCGCCTTTGCTTGCGCGTACGGGGCGCAGCTCTGCCTGTTCTTTTATCCAGTACTGGGTCGATACGTGTTGGAGAGATGCTACAGACAGTCTGCCCTTACGGGATTATCGATCCAGTATGACTAAAATGAGACGAAAGGAAGGATTAATGAGGGACAAAACACAGCTTCCCTTCTTCGCCCTGGGTTGCCTGTGTATGTCAGAGAGAGAGAGAGAGAGAGAGAGAGGAAGGGGAGAGGGGGGAGGTGGGGGGGTTGGGGGCGCTGGAGGCACGTCACCGGACAGGGATGTGTATGGGCCTACTGTAAAGAGAGTCTATTTCTCCTGTTATGAGAGAACCATGGTCCATGGCAATTTCTAGGCCAGTGTGGGGAATGTCTCACACTGGGGTGAGGAGAGAACAGGAAAAAGTGTGAGATTGGTGAGTGTGTGTAAGAACTCAGAGAGGTGATTGCATTTTAAGGATCTACCAGGTACTTTGTTGTCTGAGTCAATAGTGCCTAAGTCATTCGAAGTATTGGATATCAGAGCACAACTGTCCATTTTCTTTAGCAAAAAAAAGCCCAAAGAGCAATAAAACTGTTCTTGCATTTCACTAGGCCCAGTGGGTGTATTTAGAATAATAAATGTGCTTTGTGAAACAGATTTAACATTGGTGCTAGACACTAAAAATAAGAGGAGCTAAAGATGGAGATTGGAGGCCACTTTGCTCTTACATGATGCTTCAGACATGAGCATGCATACAAAGGGCCAGACCCTAAAAGCTCTACCGATCCGTTTCATATTCATCTGCACCTGTTCTGTCACAACAGAATGGCTGTCAGGCATAGAGAGCAAGGGCATGGGATCACACACACACAAAAACACAAATACACAGATATAGTGCAGCAAAAATACTGTAAACCACATGCACTATACCTAAACAGACTAGAAAAAGATTGAGGCAAACTACAAATATCAAATACCTTGGTTTTCCACATCCACTTTGTGTTCAACAATAAATAGGATTACAGAGGACCAAATTTAGGTGGAGTTTGCTTGTCACATGGGAAATCTAAATACAGCCTTAAGCCTTGTTTACATACGTAGAGGGACAGCAATAATTGTGATGGCTAAGGCGATTACTGTTTATTATTGCTTTTTGGATGCACTGCTGCTTTGCCACGGGCTTGCTGCTATCCTCATCCCCATCATACACATACACACACACACACACACACACACACACACTTTCACACAAATACACACATGCAAGAAAGGCACAAAGGCAAATCCAAAGACCCACAAAGGAAATCTGATCGATTTTGCCAAAATCTGTGTGAGTGCCTTCAAGTACATCAAGTACATTGTTGTATTTGCAAAACTCCATTGGGAAGTTGGTAACAGACCTAACTCACGCAGCATAATCAGGTGATGCGGTTCAGTAAGAAAGAAAGGGAGGGTGAGAAGGGCTGATATATACTACGACATGTACAGTGTGTTGACTGATGCCTTCATCTGTGAATAGTTATCAGGCTTTGCTCATTAGCTGTAACCCGTGATAATGTAAATTTTATTAGGAGTGGTGAATTGTAATCTCCACCACTATAGACTTCATTAAGGGTCTCAGCTATTGGAGCCACCCTCACCCTCCTCGACACCATCAAGCAGCATGTCACACATAACAATGACCTCTCTCCTTCTATGTGTTTGTTCATGTCCGTTTCGCACATGATTTTTCACCTCGTCTTTGCCACTCTGATTCTCTCACATCTCTTTTCCTGTTTCTCTCAATCTCTGCATGACTTTTTCTCCCCTCCTTCTCTATCTCCTCCGCTCTCTCTACACTCCTTTCTCCCATCCCTTTCTGTTTCTTAATCCTTTTAATCCATAAAAAAAGGGGGGAAAAAGACAACTCATCTATGAAGCATGAGAGCTCAAAATGGAGAAAAACAAGAAAAGTGAAAGTTTTTGGATTTCTTTTTCTGAGTTTAATGATGTTGTTTTATGAGATGGGAAAAAAGAGGGTAAAGTACTTAAAAGAAGCTCAATGTTCTTGCTGATGAGACATAACCAAAGCAAATGGCAGGCCCTGCGAGTCAACAGGGATTATGCATGTGTAGCCTACACACACCATCCACAGGACTCTCTCATTCACACACATGCACACATACAGACACACAAAAACTGGGTCTGCTCAGTGGTTGTTATTTTATTACTACTATTTTCCATTATTTCCAGGAGGGGGAAGGGATCAACGTTTTGAGAATCTTCCCTCAAAGCCTTTTGCCACTGTTTTACATCATAAAATTTTAGTCACCTATAATTATGCCATGTCAAGTGAGGGTGAGGTAAAGAGCACTAACAAAAGCAGTGATGATCTGCACTCACAGCAGTGCTCTCCTCAGGCATTATTGCTAATTCCTGAGACAAAATTGCTAGAGTCTACAGAGTTTTGCCTCATGAAAGAGTATATTGTTGCTTTCCTCAGCATGAGCTCCACAGTGCAGTGGAGTCATTTGCCGCACAGGCAGGAGTCCAACAGCCACCCAAATATACTGTCTATAGAGTCTATCCATCCCTGCTTTTCACTGCTCCACTGGCAGGCGGGCTCATAAAAAACAATGCTACTGTCCCCTCTTGCTTGCTAAGACACACACACACACACATACACAAAGACACACACATACACATAGCATCTGATAACAGTGATACCCTCAGACAGACTCTCTAGACTTAAACACACACAAGCCAAAGAGAGAGACAGATTATGAGAACACTGGTGTGCACGCTTATGCATGTGTGCACACAAACAGACTCACAAGAGACATTTGACATGAACCACAAGCAGCTGTATACACACACACACTGCTCACTGCACTTACATAAACAGAGGCAGACAGAGAGAAAGAGCGAAAACGCACACATCACACAACACAGACAATGTGATCTCTAATGGCTACACAGGCAGCTAGGACTCCTTTATCTCTTATGTCAATACAATTCCAGTTTCTGCTTGACTGATTTTCAACAAGAATCTTAAACAAACAACAAACGTGACACGCAAATTTCTCCCCCCTCTCGTTTTCTGTAATTGTGTTCATTTTCTTATAACCATCTCCTCTTTAACCTCTGTGGAAAAATCAGCCAGCAAAATAGAATTTCTCCCTGCCAACGCAACGAATCCAGTGGCAGAAATCAGACGCTCTACAATTAGTCACTTGATTATCTTGCCAGAACACGAAATGCTGCTTCTCATCTCAGGGAGGAATAAAAGGAGAGGAATTTACTTTCTCTCGCAATAAAAAATTACAAATCGATACTTGAAATGAGCAGCAGCTGTCATGTCACTAGTGAAACACACATGCACACAAGGGACTATTTTAAATCATGCATGCAATAAATAAGCACATTACATTCATTCAAATATTTTGTGATGCCAAAATATATTTGAACCTGAAAACATACAGTCAGTGGTGGAAAAAGAAGTTTAAGAAAACACTTTTTATTTTATTGCAGTATATGATAAAATACACATATATATGTATATGCACACAATGTAGGCAGAGATCTCAGTGCAGGTCAAGTGGTCTCTCAGCTCTATGAACAAAGACGACTCAGCCAATATAGGCCACCAGGGTATTTCTAAGTGTGATCTTGAGGACAGTAAACAAACAACAAGAGAGGAGCTGAGATGCTGAGACTCGGCTAGCTTCTCTTTTATCTTCTTTTTAATCTGAATTTCAATTGCGAATCATTTTGGGGGAGGGTGTGTTCATGATCGGTGAAGGACGCTTTGAGAGGGAAGGGAGGGAGTGCCCCAGGTAAATGGGACCTTGTCTGAGTGTGGGGAGGGTCTCTGGTCCAGTAGCCATGCAATCACCCCAGAAGCCCTAGACACTCAAAACATGAAAGAAATGGATGCAGAGGGAGTGCAGGAGGAGGAGGGAAACTAAACAGACCAAGTGGGAAATAATAGAACCAGTGTTCCCTATAAGACATAATCTCTGATCCCCCATGATTGTATTTGTATTTGTAGTATGCCTTTTTGTTGTCTGTAGACCAAGTCTGGATGGGGAGGGGAGGGGAGAAAGAGAAAAATGGACAGAAACAGCTTACTAATATCCTGTTTCCAGGGTCACTCAGGTCACAGAGGAGGAAGAGTCAAACAGACAGATAAAACATTGAGAAAAAAAGAAATGAAAACAACAGGGGGACAGAGGCAAACAGAGAGCCATAGAGAAGAATATTGTTGCTGAGAAAGACAGAAACAAACAGCAGATCTACAAAAAGTGGGGAAACAAACAAAAAATAGGATGAGTGAGTGAGAGAGGGTGAAAATACAACAGAGGCCAACACACAGCAGAACAAAGGGAAAGAAAGGCAAAGTGATTCAGAAGATGAAGAGTGGTGCAACAGCCATGGCTAGCCCATAAAAGGGAAACTATGTTGAAGGTACATAAATACTCTGAGGGGAAATGTTGCGGTATATGACGAGCAGCAGTGCTGGGATTGTTATAAACATAACTTCCTCTCTATGTCTCACTTATTCTCCCTTCACACTCGCACACGACTCGTCCAGAGAGTGAATGGGAGAATGTTTGCAATCCAGGAAATGTTGTAGCAGCACCTGTTGAGTCTATACATATATATATACGCACACACACACATGCACACACACATATATATTTATATATATATTATATATAAATATACATGTGTGTACATAATGATGGAAAATGATGTATGATAAATGCCATGACACAAAGCTGCAATGATGCACAAGGTGGTGATGATGATGTACTGAATAGGTATATGCTTGCTTTCAGATTCTATGCATTTGCAAACTCAGAAGGTGTTTTCATGACAAATCTACAGGTATATGCAGTGGTACTATTACCGGTATGTGAAATTCTCATGTGTTACTGAAATATTGTAGAATATTTGTTAAAATGACAGTTACAATATTCAAGTATAAAGATGTCATTTGCTGCACAGGCATGAGTCTAGCAGACAACCAAATATACTGCCTATAGAGTCTATCCATCTCTGCTTTTCACTGCTTCACTGGCAGGTGGGCTCATGTCAATTCTTGCTTGCCAAGACAGACGCACACACAAAGACATGTCATAGCATATGATAACAGTGATAACCCCCAGACAGACTCTCTAGACTAAAACACACGAGCCAAAGAGAGAGAGACCGATTATGAGAACACTGGTGTGCATGGTTCTGTGCACACTCAAAACAGACTCACAGGAGACATTTGAAGTGAACACCAAGAAGTCATATACAATGATAGTTACAATGTTCAGCTATTCAGATGTTGCATATTCTCTAATGATGACGCCTAGAGCAATTGTCATCAGCTGGAGTTAATTAGTCTGTTGAGTGAGAGACAGACGTATTGAACTTAACTCAGTTGTGGCAAATTTGGAAAAACATGATTTAGATATTTGTACTACTGTGTGACAGTTTGGAAGCAGAATTACATCCAAAAGCCCAGTAAATAAATACATCTTATTGGAGCTACGTCAAGACAGGAGTTGGGCTGAGTTGGTCCAAATTAGGTAGGCATATTCACAATGGAATATAAAAAGGTTTAATTGTGCTTTAGATTACTTTAAACAGCAGGTCAAAGACTGCATGATTGATTAAGCTAACTTATACACCAAGAAGCACCAATTCCTAGTAATCAGGCTCTATGAATCACTCTGCAAAAGAAGGTCTGAACCTCAAACAGGCTGAGTATACTATTCTATGACACGCTGTCATAGATGCACACCTGACACGTTTATCTTGTGTGTGCGTGTAATTTAATGTGCTCCACTTGCAATTATGAGTGCACTCATGGCCGCCTTTTGTCTCATTCCTCAGCGATGCCTCACGGGCCAGTTGAGCCACCTGGGTGGTTCTCAGGGTGTTGTCATCAATCCCTCCATCCATCATCAACCGGTGCGCTGTGGCTTTGAAGAATTGGTAAAGTCCTTTCTTCTGTTAGCCCCCCGATAGCCCTTTCCTCCTCTACTCCATCAGCCCTCTGACTGCTCCAGAAAATATGGTATTACTGTTTCACCAATGATAGGAACTCTTAAAAAGGGTCTCAGCACTATGGGCTTGTGAGGCTGTCATGTCAGAGAAGGAAAAAAAGGGTCTGGAGCAGGTTAGATGATATTATGACTGTGATGAAGGTTGTATTTTTTAGTGATAAATGGTTATGATGCTCTACAATTTAAGAGGGTTTGTCATTATTAGCTCAAGAGATTTCTTCTAATGCGACTGATGGCTCAAGGGGGTAGCTGATGCCTTGGATAGGAGCAGTATCTGTGTGTGTGGGTGTGTTTAAAAAATGTGACACACATTTCTGCAAGAGGCACAGAGCGACGTTTGAGTTTAAGTTTGCTTCCATGTTAATGCCTTCATGAATATGTGTGTAAGCGTTTGTGTACAAACAAATTAGCATTCACTGTTAAAATGTGAGTGTGTGAGCGTGCATGCATATGTGAGTATTCGCGCCTCAGTGAGTGAGTGTGTGTAATGTGTTTGAACCCACCTACGTTTGTTCAAGCTTCTAATAATATTCGAGTGTGGGTAATCTGCCATGTATGCATGTGTTTATACAAGCAAGCAAGTATATGAGTGGACGCTGTTTGTCTCATGAGGGGGCTTCCGGGCACAAGGCGATAGGTGAGTCGGAGAGGGAGTCTAATATCTCCTCCAAATCCCTGGAATCCCTGTGTCTTTCAGAGGCAGGATGTCTCATCGCTCACTGCTCTGCCAGGAGAGTCAGAAACCGAGAAAGACAGATGGAGGAGGCGAGAGAGATGGAGAGAGGGAGGATGAAGAGGAGGAGAGGGAGGGAGGGAGGGAGGGCTTGGAAACAGTACTATGCCTTGCGCCTCTGGGACAAATTACTCCAGAGAAAGGATGTCAGTGATACTATGTTTCTCCAAGACAGACAGACAGACAGACAGACAGACAGACAGACAGACACACACACACACACACACACACACACACTTGTCTTCAAGGTTTTCTATGCAAACACACAGGCTAATATCAGTTCACGGGTTAAACACAACTGAGCATGAACAGATATACTTAATACCATAAAATTTGATCTCCTGGTTAAAACAGAAGCACATGTACAACTCACACATGCACAAATACACACCCAATTGGTGGAGCGTGTTATTGAGTAACGCCCTTAAGGCCAAAACTCATATCAAAAGTCTGACAGAGAGCACTCAAGGAATCAGATAACAGAATTTCCTGTGAACTTCTCTCAGACTGACATTGTTGCTATGGAGATAGTCCAATAAGGGTCTGCTGTTTATGTATGTGTGTGTGCGCATGCTGTAGTGTACAGCATTTCTTGGGTTAAATTGTTCTTTCTCTTGGTATTTCTGCTTTATTGGCCTGCATATATAGTGCAGCAGTGAGTGATGGGTAGGAGAGAGGACGAGTGGAGGCAACAGAAGAAGAGAATGTGACAAAGGTTATACATCAGACTCAACAACGTGATGTGGAAGGGACGCTCCTCTGAATGTACCCAAGCCTGTAATTGTGGTTACTGTAGCATTTTCCCTTAAAGCTGTGCTTGCCAACACTTTTATCAAAAAATATACTTTACAACCTGAATAATTATGTGAAAATGCTGAGAGATGAGTTCACAGACTCATGAAATTCTGGAGGAGTGCATGGTCACGATCGAGGAACCCTCTCCCTGAAGTGAAACTTTAGTGCAAAATCCAAAACTTTATTTTGAAGAGCAGCATTTCATGTGTGAGCACTTCATTCAAAGCAGTACTCACCGGGGAAGGCTAACAGATCTTCTTCACCACCTACTACCCTACATCATCAACACTTACACAGGAGAAGAAAAGTACAAGGTTTGTACAGTTTAGATGTTCAAATATCCCTGTTCTTGACACAACACTTTCTGCATAAAGCAGCGTTGTTTCAAAAAAATGGCCACGAAAGAATTGCACTGAAATTAAAGGCACCCAAAATATGTTGACCCTTGTCATATATAGTCTAAAAGACGACATGTAAGGGAAGTTTTAATGACAACTTCGTTGGGTTCCTTGGCTTTTGTGCAATGGCAGACTAGGCAATAAAAGGAGGCCTTTCAGTGACAGCCTGAAACAATGCAGAAAGTGGCAAATGAATGGTATGGAGTAGCTGAGGTCTGAAAAACATCTGGACATGGAATGTTTACAGTGTTGCTTTAGAGGGCAGCTTTCAGGATGTCTCTGACATGCCAAGTATGCTAGCGAGGTTAACACACACACACACACACATGCACATACACACACACACACAAACACACACAGGTGCATGACTCTTACAGAAAAGCCAATCTCCCAGTCACAGAGGGGTTCTTCGGCTTTTAGGAACCTTTTTAGCTAATGCCACTCTAAAACATACTGCATGTTGAGTCTGCAGTAACCTCATGTAATGCTTTAACAGTAGTGTGCATGTACTGTGTGCTCCTGAACTATAGTTCCTTATTACAAGAGGGGGTTTGCACTTGTACTTTGGGGATGGAGGGAATGTTAGGATTGGTTTGGGCTCCAGTTTAGGATGTAATGCATCTGCTAGCCTAGCCAAGCCGCTCATATCCTAACGGCGGAGCACTGACTGACCTAGAAATGTGTTCTGGTTTATTTTGGTGCAGAATTTAAGTTTGTATTTGCACACCCTTTTTAAGATTTTGTAGGAACTCTGGACCTTTACCTTTAGAGGAATCTAGCTGAAGTTTTGGTTACAGAGCCATTGTAATATATCTGCTAGTTATTTCATGGAGCCAGCAACTAACAGAGTGGAATTTGCACTGTTAAACATCCCTGATTGGCCAAACTCAAGTCTCATGAAGTTTTTTTGTACATAGTCTTTGAGATTCTTCTTGGGCTCTACTGGTTTAACTCTTTAAAAATTGGGTATTATTTTGCACAGTAGTTTTGGATCTTTGAATTTTGTGAGACAGTGTTTATTACAATTGCTGTTGTAGACAGCTCTGAGATATTATATGTGGAATTGGGCAATACAAACATGCTTGACATACTCAGTTCTGGATGCTGGTTTATGTAAGAAACCAATGACGCTTCAAAGCAAATCTTGTATTGCCTTCTGCTGTTAAAGTTTTTAGGTCATTAAATTGTCGGTGACAGTGTCCCTGTTGGGAAATAACTTTCAGTTTGGGTCCTCCCGCTGTTCAAATGTTTGTTTAAAGAGCATTTGTTCTAAATGTGTACATTTGTGTGTGTATGTGTGTGTGTGTGTGTGTGTGTATATACAGTTGCCAGAGTGCAGAGCAACACTGCAGCCACGTGTTTGGCTTTGCTCCAGCGCCTGTCATCGACCAAGGGCTGCTGTTGGGGACAAACGCTGAATATTTAGACTTATTAAATTTCATTAAACCACCTTTCAGCACAAATATAAAGAGTACTCCAATGATTAAACAACCACTTTAGAGTTTATTCTTTTTCATTCAAGGATCAAAAATATGACAATATACAGTACAAGATTTGCTTTAATCAATATTTCTTGCGTACAATTTAAAAATACAGTATTTCAGTTAATTTTGTATTTCAGGTGGTGGGAATATCTGGGAGTCTTTTCATTATTAGCCTGGTTGTGCACACAGAAAATAGTTAGCTGCTCTTTCACTCATTGACACATACAGTACAAATAAATAAAGACAAACGCCCCACTACTTCTTTATATAAAATCTTGACAAAACAACATTTGTGTATCTGAAACTAGATTTGGTCACTGTAGGTTGAAAACCATATCTCTAAAAAGTTTGACTTTTCCACATATGCCACATAATCCTTTTGATTTAGAATATTCACTCAGACTTGGGCCTACTACACCTACTAGTGAGTTTAGGCTTAAAGCTACCTGCAAGGATTCAAATATAAATATATTTGTCTTGGAAATAACTCATCACAGTATTGTAAGGTGAAGTTTTACTGTAACTGATAATGATGATCTGGTTTGTTTTCACACCATAACAAAAGATGTATAATGACAGAGCTCTAAATGTTTTAATTGGTGCAGTAGGCCCCTGCTGATTCTCACCTGTGGGGGTAAAGACATTTGATAGCATCCACACAATAATAGAATAATAAAAATGTGGTGTTTTAGCTTGAAAATATTTAATTGTTTTATGTTAACCAAATGGTTTTGAAAGGGGTGAATTGTATGATGTATGTAATGATCTGAATCCACAGCATAGTCCCCAGAGGAACCACTTCAATCCATGGATTAAACATTTAAAACACCAAAACTGTAATTTATGAAGTTTTGTAGTTTTTTAATTGAAATATATGCAGACCAGTGTTGTATGAACGTTGGATGTTGCTGTTTCCCACAAGCAGCGGACAACATACACTTTGGCTGAACCCACAGGTCAACATAATCTTTAGCACCCCATTTGTATCTACATCTGAATAGTTGTTTGTTGTGAATACAGTTTTCACTTAGCACAAATAAAAAGATTCTAATTTCTAATAGGCAGAATTAGCAGTTTATCATGTGCATTATTATTGATATGCCATTTTCTTTATATTTTAGTTACAGCAAAAGTTCAGCTATTACCTACTCATCCCGTCAGTCGAATCACTAGTGAAGTTTAACACAGTCAGTTAGCTAGTGTAGCGGTATCTCTAATAAGTCTCCAAAAGAAAAACAAGACCATAAAATTACTCCACACAGCTTCTGCAGCAGAAGTGTTTTATAGTCAAATGACTACACTGTTGTTCCAAAAGTCTCCATCTCCCTCATTTTCTCATCTCACAAAAGTATAGTTGCCCTAAAGCCTTCATGTGCTTCTCATAAGCACTGACCTTCTGCATTTTACAGCCGTAAACACAACTCCTCAAGGACACGTTGCTTTCTGGTTACGATTTTAGCAAATGTGTCGCACAGAGACTTTTTGTTCTGTTTGTTATCTAGATAGATCAGATATGACTATCTGTCATATTTAACATGTTTATTGGCTTAAAGTTGTTCAAATATGCATGAGACTTTAAACAAAGGGAGAGAGGTATCATGTGAAATGTTGCTATTTGTTTTTGTACATCCATGAGTTAGGTATGCTTGCAACATTTCTGGTAACGTGTACTCGCTTGGTATATTGTATTTTAAATAATTCTGAGTGAGGTAGAGACACGCTGTCTGGAGTAATGTTATTGCCACTTTTAACTATTTTTAAACTCTACAATGTCAATTCTTTATTAACATATGATCTCCTGGAGACAATTCACATGGAGCTGCAATACTGTATGTCAATACAACACACTGTGTGTTATGTGGACATACAAAAGTCTCTGACCAACATTACAAAGAGGATAATGCTACATTTTTGAGTGAGCTTGAACGATTTTCAAATGCATAAATCCTACACTGTTTCCCACTTTTTCCTGAATCATTCGACTCCTGATTATAAGTTGTACATTATGGATGGAAAATGCATTAATTAGATAGCCTGGTGTATAAAGGAGTGCACAGTATCTTAACAGGCGTCACTATGCTTGTCCTGGCAAAGTGAAGACATAGAAGCAAAGCCAGCCTTTCTGGTGTGAATAACAGTGGAAGTCTTTTTTGTTGTGCCTTTCTTTCTCGTCCCTCCTCTCTCTCAAGCCCTCCCTCTCTGTCATCCCATCTCTGGGCTACCCTCTCTCTCCTCCAAGTTGGAGATGCACTGATATCTGTGCAGTGGATGTGGGGGCCCTCATCGCCGCATCACCGCCTCAGCTCCTGCTCTGTGGTGCCTCTTTATATCTCATAGTGATTGTGTTTCCCCCCTCATTGGTCTCCCTCTAACTCCCACCCAGTCTGTGAGCCTCTGTCTTCCTCTCCTCTCTCATTCCCTGAAGATGGTGCCTTTAATTAGAATTCAGCTGTCAACACAAACCCCCTCCAACTGAGTATACGTGCCCTCTGACCCTTTGGCCTCCTGCTTACTTGCAGTCACTGCTATCCTCTTTTTTACATTCCTCCTTAATTGGTCGTTGCATATACTAAACTCTTGCGTTCAGCAAAATTTTAATCAGTTTATTTCTCTCACTCTCTCACTTTCTTCCCTGTCAATCTTCTAAAAATCCTGTTTCCCCTGCTCCCTTCTTTCCCCCTCTTCTGCTATCAAAGTCTTAAAAATACCTACCATGACCCTGCTGTCTGCCCCCACCTCCTCCTGATTTCACCCTCTTTCACACCTTCCTCCCTTCTTGCTTCTCTCCCCTTCTAGCGAGTCCTGTCAGTGTCTCATGGTGTTCTTGCCAAACTTGTCGCCAAGTTGTTGGATGAGCAGAGCCAGCTCTCCGGCGGCCTCGGACTTCTCCTCCAGGAGCTCATAACGGAGGCTGGAAATGTCTTGCTTGATCTCCTTCAGCTCGCCTATAACGCAGCAACAATCAGGGCATGTAAACATGAACAAATACTGACATGTATGGAAGATGCACAGCACACCTCATTTCATAGACTTTTTCTTACACATACAGACACACACACACAATAACTCCTACGTCTTGTCTCTCGATAACAGTAGATACTCTCAGGCACAAACATGCCCTAAGCAAATAACGACTGAATAAGAGTGGCCCTTAATGATGAATTTTTACCTTCATTGACTTCATCGCTCTCTCTGTCCACTTGAGCCTTTAGTACATATCGCTTAATCAGACGCTTCATGATATTCTACAAAGATGAGAGGGAAGGAGGAGATTAAATAGAGAGAAGGTGACAAGGCGATGTGACATCGCATAGCGCACAGCACAGCACAGCACTGTGTCTCAGAGACTGTGCGTGAAATGTTGAGAGTAGGGAAGTCCTGCAGCTGCAGCATTTGTGTGCTGGAAGTGGAAAAAAACAACAACAACAATAGCGCAGTCGACCAGTGAAGGAAGTGAGAATTCCCTAATGGCAAAGGTGAAGGGCAGACTACAGAGGAGAGCATCTCTTCCCTCCTCAGTGTGGTACTTTGGGCTCATTTACAGAGTGTCTGCATTCGATCTCTCTCAAACAGCTCATTAGAGGCATTTTCATCCTTACTCTGTTCTGTTTTTCTATTTGCTGTTCCTCCTCTCCCCCTTTCACTTGTTCCATCCTGCCTTCCTTTTAGTGGATGCCCTTTCATCCGAACTCTTGTTAAATTCTTCCCTCATCTCCGTACCTTCCTGCCTCTTCCTTATCTGTCTTTATTATCAGTTTCTCTTTACCTCTTCCATCCCTCTCATTTTCTCTCTCCATCGCTCTTCCTGTCATCCTTTATCACCGTCCAGCCAGCTCCTCTCTCTGCAGTTATACATATCTACTTTTGTCATTTTGTTTCTAGCTTCCTCAGCCTGAATGCTGCTCTCCGTCTCTCCTTTTATTCTTTCTTTTCCCTTCTTGTTCTTGAGATTCTTTACACATCCTTCGCTCACTGCCTTACCTGGTATCGTGTTGGGTGTTTTCTAGATTTTCTGTGCATGAACTCTTCTCCCGGGCGTGGATAAGATCTGAGGCGCTCATCCTGTTGCAACAGTGGGATACAAACAACAGTCCAGTGTTAACGTCACATTTCAGGGTTCAGTGATCTTCAATAATGGAAGCATTTGAAAAGGGTGTAAGAAGAGGCAGCACACTGCCAAAACAAAACAATAATGCTTATTGTTTGTATCTAGCGCTCACAGATGTCTTCAAAGAGAAGGAAAAAAAATTGACAGCTTCACTTGACCAGAGGAAACCTCTATTAACTGACTTCTAGATACCTTCCATGTCCATGACCTTGCTTAGAAGCGTGCATGTCATTTTAGCACTACAGTGTCAAAATGAGTTTTAACTTCAAGCTAGGGTAGGCAATTTATTTCTGATGCCTTTTTTGTTATATTTTTTGAAATACTCTTTATATCCCGACAGCAATCAATCAATCAAATGCTCTGACAAAATAATCTGGTATCTGTGACTGTCACAGGACTGTAATAAGCACGGCCAAATGAAATGATTGGCTGGCCTACCTACCTACCTACCTACCTGTGCACCCGTGTACTTACTGCGCATGGAAATGTATTTTGGGTGGCTTTGGGAAGGGAGGCCTGAAGGGAAGGTGTTGCTATTTTTTCCAACGTTGCCTATTTTGAGTGTGGACAAACACAACCAGCTGCTCCTCTATACGCATTAAAGCTGCGCCTGGAGGCCTGAAGATATCTCAACATAATACAGAAGTACAACATGAACATGTTTGCTTTTTCTAAAGAATAACTGACAAAGTTAAGTTGAAAGCCCTGAAAAAACTAATCATGTTTTGTTATCAATGTTAAATAATCCATTTCTCTTTGAGAGCTGCTGAATTTTTCAGAATTATGAATATACAACATACTGTATAAACATACAGAGCACGTAGTGTGTCTGCACTAAATTAAAAACAGATTCATTCTAAAATACTATTCATCATAACAGAAAAAACATTACTGAAGTTCATCATACAACATCTCAACCAAACCTCAATTTATTGTAACAGGGAATCAATCAAGTGTCATTTTTAATCTAGGATTTCAGTTACCTGCGGTAGAGACTATTCACATTAATTTGTGCTCTGATTGAACTTACAATCACATTAGTTTTCATTTTGCAGGGAAACTCATCTTGTGTTCTCAGAAAGAAAAAAATGTTCAGAAATAGTGTTTATGTCACGATGCTGTCCTGAGTGCTATGTTTTTGGGTTTTGATTCTGAGGGTTTGGTTTTGTATCTGCATGTTAGTCCTGTCATCTGTTCCGTTTGTTCTCTGTGAGTTTATTCTTTTATCAGTTAGGTATCTGTCATTTAGTCAGTGTTTTGGGTTTCAGTTCTGTCTGTTGTCTTATGTTGAGTGTTCTGCCCTGTCCCTGCGTTTCTGGATTACCCTGCTTTTGCATTTGCTTACCTCAGTTTGGATTCACTTTTGTTTGGACTTTGCCATGTACCAGTGAGAGCCTGTTTAGTTTATTGTTGGTTTAAATTAACCACCTGCATTGCATCCTGCTTTTGTGTATTCCATTTGGGTCCTAACCTGGCTCTGCACTATAGCTAGAGATGCAATTTTTTTATATATACTTTTACTATATATATACTATATAGACTATATATACTGCTTTACTGAACCACACAACCAGATGACAACTACAGCTTCATGTGAATCTGAGAAACAGATCTTTTATGCTGAGGTTTTCCAAAGCCCAACTGACAAAGCTTAAACCTCTTTTGCTGTGTTGTCTGTGATCTTGTCCCTATCAATAACCTGCTTTGTTGCCCTTTGCTGCCTCCATTTAACTGATACTATTTTGAGTTTTCTTTGCATTTGGCAAGAAATTAATTGTCATAAATACTGTGACTATATGAAAGACATATTCGTCAAAGGGTCTGAGCATCATTGCAGGCAAATACCAACACACACACACACACACACACATACACAATTAAATATACAGTCCAGTCATTAAAACTGGTATTTCACCACCCACTGCCTTAGTTATCTTTATGAACATATGCTGCTTTGAAACTAGCATATTTAGCATTAATTCAGCATGTCACTTTTCTCAAAGTTGGATATCTCACGTGAGACACATTGATCAAAAGACTGAGAGGGGGAAAAAAGAAGACTGATTCAGAAAGACCATGCTGTCTTCCCTAAATCTTACCGCTTTCACTACCAAGGACCACAATCAACAGATACGGTTAAATAATTTATTTATGATCGGAACAGAAAGATGTACGAGGCTTGCTGTTGCTGAATAGACATTCGAAAGCGTTGTGGGGAAACTACAATAGGGAAATCCGCTGTAGCATCCTGGCATGACAGACCCCCCTATAACCCTATGGACAGGAAGAAGGAGATAAGGAGACCGGACAGAGAAAGGGGTGGGCAGGAGGGGTGCAGAATGCGAGACTGAAGAAGAGGAGATGGGACATGTGGGTATTTAATGAAATGCCGGGGGTGACATGTTTGACTTGTGGTCCCGCTCCTCAAACTCTGCTGGTAGCTCCACTATGTATTGTTAGTTTGCTACACCTGCTTGGTTCTGCATCTAAACTGTCAGAGCTGAAGAGAACTTTAGGAGCTCACAGAGGCAGCAGGGTGTAACCCATCTTGTCCCCATCAGAAACCTGCCCAGATATTTGAGCAGACGTTGGCAGATCCAATGGCCTGACTAATAGCTTAGCCAAGGCGCTGAGGTGAACAATTTGAGCCGAGGAATCAGACAGAGGAAATCCCTGAGGACAAGGACAGCACAAAAATTGATTCTGTGTTAAATGGTGTATATTATTTTCTTTCTTTTCGTTACAGTGATTTTATTTAGACGGACAATCCTATAAATAGGAAATGAACAAAGCTAAAGTTGTATCCCAGGCCTGCAGTGGGAATACCATGTACTGTATTTCCTGAGTCTAAACTACAAGACTACAGTTAGACCAGGCCTATATATACAGACAAGTCAACTGAAGATTACTGAGCGCCAAGTGAGCTTGTCCTCAACAGTCCATTAACTGAAGCTGCATGGCAAATCATAGCATCATTTTGCCTGGAAGGAGCCTGCAAAAGAGGAATATTTGGAAGGAAAGTAAACTCCTGGTAATTAGTATGTCGGCCATTGCAGCAAAATATACACAAAAGCAAAGAGAGTAAACTTGAGATGAACAAACTGTATTAAAATGGCTGTTTCTTAGTTGCTTTTTCTGTGTAAACTATCAGTTCATAATACCATTCCATGTTGTCTGAGAATATTTTGCTGAATGGGAGGCAAGCAAAATAAGCTGCAAGTTGTCAGTATTTAACTTGTATTTACTGGCTCCCCCCCAAATTCCTGCACAATGTAGGATTAGTTGAATCAAAGCACTCAGAAAAGATAATATTAGTGATATGAAGAGAAACATAGCCTATTACAGTATTTAGTGGCTACTGCAACTTAGTTTAGAAAATAATTAATTAACCATTCTTCACAATGTCAGCAGTAATATCAGTCCAGTAGCTGTTCAATGTCAAATAGAATAATGTATGGACAATAACAACATATTTCTTAGTTTGTGTCTGTACTTCATCAGGAGATTAGGAAGCAATGTAAGAATTCCTGACTCTGACCTTGGCCTGTGAGTTGAGCATGCCCATCTCCAGCTCGTTGTTATGGCGCCGGCTGTTGGCCTTGCAGAGGAGTATCAGGCAGGACTTGATGCGGAGGACCAGGTAGTAGAAGGACTTTGGGCTGGGAACCAGGTTGAAGGGGGCGGGCAGGGTGCGGCCTTCGTCAAAGTAGGAGAGCCACAGCTTGGCTCGGGCAAACTTCCACTCCACATCAGCATCCTCCTGCAGACAGGGACAGATTGTGCATTTTGAGCAGGGCTGGCAATGAGTAAAGACTTTTAAAAAATGGCATAAGACTGCAGAAACCTTAGAGAAAAAATTTACTGGACTGATCGTGTTATCAAATTAAACTGGTTAACTAATTACCATAATTATAATTACATTATAATTACATTATAATGTAATTATAATTATTATGAGAGTTATAGGGACCAACTTTTAACACCAAAAGATTACATTGTTCTGTCTTGGAGAACTGAACAACATATCCAATTCATGTGTGGAATTTACTTTTACTTTGCCATGGCCGGCCCGGCGAAGTCCTTTATGTGGAGTGTATATGTGTGCGGTGTGAAATAAATCATTGGTTGGACGAGCTCCTGAGTTGGCGTCTGTACTGGGGTTACCAAGAGGCTTCTGCCACACTCACATTTGGACTTTTTCAAACGTCGTTCAAAACATTTTCTGTAGAATTTTTGTAACACTGTATGTACTATATTTGTTACATAGTATAGATTATTGCCCTTTGTAACAACTTTCCAGTGAGACTGCTGCAGGGCGTTTGGTGGGTGGTCTGCTTTATTGCGGCCTCGCCCTTCTTCCTCCCACACTGGCCGCCCCTCAATTTTAATTAAACATTAGACGCAGAGGGCTTTGGGGGTGGAAGGGGCACATTGGGAGGCTCTACTAGCTGACAGTTGTGGGGTACCTGTATCGCAACTACCCTCCAATTTTAACTGCACCTTAGTTACCATGCACCTTATCTCCACTCCACCATACAACACTTCACAAACCGTGACATGCATCCAACACAATACAATGCATTTACAGAGGCAGACAGGGGGGGACTGAAGGTGTGTGTGGGGGGGTCTCATTGGCCTCGTGTCCTGCCCCTGGGGCATCGGGGTGCCGTGGGGTTGGTGTCCACCTAGCCTGGCCTGGGGTGGGTTGTGGCTCCCTTTGCGTGGGGGGCCCAGCGATTGTGACACCCCTGGCGTGGGGACCCGGGGATCTGGGGACTCGGGACTCAGACTTCTGCTCTTGTCTGGGGCGGGTGGTGTGTCCTGGGCCTGGCCCATTGTCTCCTCTCCTCGCTGGGCCCCTCTTCGGCAGGGGTGGGGCTCCCGCTGCGTCCCCCTGCCCTCGGGGCGGGGCGCAGCTCTCCCTGGGACAGGTGGTCTGGGGTCCTTTGTGCTTTGGGGGGTCGCGGGGAGCCCTGGCTACTGGGGGTGGGGGATCTCTGGGCGCTTTGTGGGTCAATCCAGTTGTGGTACGGAGGGCTGCAATGGGATTATAGGGCGATTGTCAATGCATTGTTTTTTTCTGTGATGGCTCTCTGGATGGCTGCTGGGCTGCCTCGTTGCTAGTTTGGCTGGCGTTGCATGGCGGCCAGAGGGTGTGCTGTGCGTGGGTGATGTTGGCTGGCACTGGTGGCCTTCACGTTTCTGGCGGTTGGGGGGACAGCAGTTTGCTGCCGGGTGGGATTTGCTGCTGGTGTTTTTCTCCGCTGGCTTTTGCTGTCGTGTTCTGCCGCTTGCTCTCTCTTGTTTGCTAGGCCTCGTACACAGAGGGCTGCCTGGCATTGGGTGTCAACGTGCTCGCGCAGTGTGTGGGTTGGGGTTGTCACTTGCGCACTGATGTTGATGATTGCGTGCCGTTTTTGTTCTTCCGCAGCGTGGGAGACCAGTGGTCTCAGTTGCGTGTGTTCTGCTGTCGGCCCGGGCGCCACTCTTCAGCAGGTTCCGCCTTTTGCGTTCCGACGGCATTGTGTTGTCGATTGGCAATTGGATGATCATTTGTTGGTTCGGTCGGGGTCTTCCGCATACGCATCGTGGTGCGTCTGGGAGTCAATTTTTTTTTCTGCCACTCCTATTGGATACTGGGGTTCTTGTCTGCCTGTTGCCGGAGTTATTGCGGCGCGGTTGTGGCGTCGCACTCTCACTAAGACCTACATTCTGTAACAGGCTTATGCGCACACACATACACGCGCATACACATACAGACACATTCACCCACACAGACACATACAGTCTCACAAATAGACACACACACAAACAAATTTAATTTAGGTTGGCCCCTGGTAGAATTATTCTTGATGCTTTTCTTTCAGTTACTTATTTAAATTAATTGTTATTATTCCAGCTCTCATGGCTGTGCTGTATTGTTTATTTATTTTGCTTTACTGTGTCTCTTTTTCATTTCTCTTTCAGCTGGCTTCCTATGTCAGCTGTTTATTGCTTCTGTTCTGTCTTTGTTTATGTTTTTTGTTTGTTTGTTTTTCTTCGCCCCCCCCCCCCCCCCCCCCCATTCTCTTGCAGTTTTTGTTGCTTTCTGCAATTGGTGTTTCCTTCTGCTATTTCCTGATGTCCCCACCCCCCATCCCCGTTCCCTTGCAGGTGTTGTCCTTTCTCTATGCTGTCTGTCTGTGTGTGGTGTTTGTGTCCCCCATCCCCATGTCTGCCCCCTGTCTGGCCCAGTGACAAAGAAATTTAAATTAAAAAAAGTATATTTATACTCTCTAGTTAAAGTAAAATCTGTCTGGCACAATATGGTATCCAGCTCCTCCTCTATACTAGGCTGCTGGGCAGGACAGTTTTAAAAAAACAACAACAACAAAAAAAAAACTTTCCAGTGAGACTACTGCTTTTATTTTGTATTCTGTGTTTTTGTTTGTTGCCACTGTATTGATATTCAAGGTATTTTCAACTCACTCTCTAATCCACCTGCAGGCACAGAGGCGATCAAACAATGATCCTTTTTGACTTGTTGACAACATTATACCATTTCTATATTGACTGACCACCTTGTTTATGTACCTCTATTTCCTGGTACGAGCTGTTGATCATGGCAATGAGCATGTTGAGAAGGACGACCACCATTGTGACATTATAGACTCCATACAGCACATAGCCGATGTTCTCTATGAACTTATGGTCGTACTTCAGCACCACTGAGATCACTTCAGACAGCCCGAAGATTGACCAGAAAAGAGTCTTAAAACTCTCCTCCACCCTACAAGGAAAGGGAGAGAAAATAAGGCAGTAAGAAAACAGGACATGACAGTGAACACACATACAGTCCCACCATGTTAACACCTAATTGCTTTTGCTCAAACACACACACACAAACACACACACATACTTGCATACAGGATGCATTTTAATGTTGTGAGGTTTATGAGGTGGCACTGATGAAATACCTGATGAGTCATGTCCAATGGGAACACATTCTCCTATTTATCTCTCTCAGACACACACACACACACACACGAACACCTACACTCACATTACACACATACTGCACTGCACATACAGTTGCAGGAAAAAGTATCTGAACCCTTTGGAATTACCTGGATTTCTGCATAAATTGGTCATAAAATGTGATCTGATCTTGATCTATGTCCCAACAATAGACACAGTCTGCTTAAACTAATACGACACAAACAATTATATGTTTTTATGTTTTCATTGATTTCATCATGTTAATGTGTATTGACAATCAGCTCACCTGCTAACATACAGTATATCCTATATTATCAACACACAATGACTACCAAAATGACATATATATGACCATTGGAGACTACTAGCGACAGGTGTACCGGACTTCGTTGTTATGGTAACAATTAACACATCGTTAAAGTTGGGAAACCGTTACAGATTGGTTAGGCTCAGGCACCAAAACTACTCTGTTCGGTTTTTATGTTTTTATTGAACACACCATGTAAACATTCACAGTGCAGGGTGGAAAAAGTACGACTGTATAAAAAAACATGTTAGACTTCTGCAAAATCCACAAATAGCTGGAAATTATTCAGTGTCAGCATTTGAGAGTTTATAGAAATCAGTCTGTCAAAAAGTCTGTAGCACTGTCCTGTGGTGAATAGGAACACAATAAAGGTTGTTTTTTACTCCAAAACTTAAAATGAACATGTATCTGGTATTTTAGGGGGTGTCATGGCTGTATCTAAAGACATAAGATAAATGAAGAAACATTTAAACATTTAAACCCATGGTTCATTAAACCATTAAACCATTTAAACCAAACATTAAACCAGACAACAGTTGTGGTTGAAATGTGTTCTGAAGCCCTGCTTGCCTTTTCACCCTGACATTTAGATATGATAAATCAAGCCCTGCTAATGTAGTGCGCTTTTTCCTGAGGTCCACAGTCACATCTCCGTTCAGCCTGGGGATAATTCTCTGACACTGACCCAGTGAGTGAGGCGAAGTGAAACAGCACAAAGCTGCAAGAACATTGACATTCAGGTACATGTCTGTTGTTAAATAGACATGTACATGACAGAGTGGCAAGCATGGGCTTGAGATGACGAGTGGGGGGGGGGGCTAGTTGGATTGCTAGAGGGGCTGCTGGTAGAAAGGGCCTGTGGGGAAAGAAGATCTGTAGGCTCTTGGTCTACAGCTGTAGGCATCTTCCAACTTAAGTTCTTTCAAAATGACAGTTTTATTGCCAAGCAGAGAGCTAGGTGAAGGCACAGGGAGAGAAAACACACTCACATGCATAAAAACACAGAGACAGATACAAACACACAGAGGCACAGACTCTTCCCTTCTCTCTCTCACACACACACATGAAAACAGAGACTCCTCTGAGTACTTCAGCTTTAACTTTTCAGGAAGAAACCAAAACACACCCTTTTACCTTAAAGACTATCTCTGTGTGTTTTCTCTCATAGTCTCTCTATGTTCTCTGCATAGAACAACCTTTTGGCCTCTGCCTGCAGTCACTATTCCCTGTGCATCTGTGAACTTTAGCTGAATAGCAGGACATACCATGTATGTATTGTTTAACCTCTGAATAGACGTTTTTCCAGATGAACTTCAAATTGTCGCTCACATGTAAAAGATCCCATTTTCATTGATTTCATCATGTTAATGTGTATTGACAATCAGCTCACCTGCTAACATACAGTATATCCTATATTATCAACACACAATGACTACCAAAATGACATATATATGACCATTGGAGACTACTAGCGACAGGTGTACCGGACTTCGTTGTTATGGTAACAATTAACACATCGTTAAAGTTGGGAAACAGTTACAGATTGGTTAGGCTCAGGCACCAAAACTACTCTGTTCGGTTTTGGAAAAGATCATAGTTTCGGTTAAAATAAGTAGGCCTAAGTAAGTCACAGTCATGTGACGTAACTTACGTATGTAACTTAAAAGAATCGATTTGGTTTAACACAGGACATGATCATAGACTGTATTCAAAAAACACGGTGACAGATTTTTGTCAACTCTTACTGAAGGACTTGGACTCCACAGTCTGGGGTTTTGCGTACAGTGTGAGTGTGTGTTCTGTATTAAACCAAGACCACGATCTTTCCCTACCCTTAACCAAGTGCTGTGATTGCCTAAACATAACTGTAAAAGAAAGGTTAATAATGCTGTAGTCATTACAAGAGGCTTGTATTTGATATTATATTAGTATGGTGGAAAACTAATGGTCAACAATTTACTAATAATGTCAGTATCAACATTTTGTGACTTACCATTTATATTTATTAACATTTCATTATGTTGATAGCAGGTAGGCATTATGTTTCCGGCAAAAGATATTTGCTGCTGCAAATTAAAAGTAATTTTTAGGAGACTCACACACTCCTGATGGAGCAGATTAGTCCAACTTTTGACTGTTAAGCTCTTAATAAATAATCCCTAAAGATGTTTTCTTCACTTTCGTTGTTGCATATTTCATTATGAATATTTAAAATCATATACAAATACTTAAGATTTGAAGCCATGTTTTGAGGGGCAAGCAAGGATCTAAGAGTGCAAGAGCAATTGTCTTAGCATGATTGTTTTGCAAGAAAAAGCATCTATTTTGGATTGAAACTTGCCCAGTTCAGGCATCAGGATGTTGTGGAGGTCTTTCACCCAGGGGACCCAAAGTCCCTCGTCTTAGCAGCTTTTCACACAGATGAACTAGTGCTGGCTGAAAATGAGCAACTGATCCTTTTGCGAGTTTGCAAAGTATGCAGGGTTCACACTTCTGTTCTGACATGACAAATGCTCTCGCCTTGTCCCAACCTATATCAACTCAGCTGCAGCTGATAACAGCACTCAACACTTTCTATACTTTATAATACTGAAGAGAGCGCATCTTCTCACTCATTCACATCACACGCATCCACCAACCTATCATTCAATCAGGAGAGTCGAAGAAGGTGATTTTGGCGGACTTGCCTTGAAAACCTGTTATTTCGAGCCTTCTCTCTTTAAATAATGTCTAGTCACTTATCTGGAGCTTCTCTTACAAGATAAAAATGCTTTCCCGTGGCTTTGAAATATGAAACAAAATAATAAATGAGTCCAATGATCTGGTCTCGATTATGTTATATCCCAATTATCTTTTAAATCAAATTATTCTGTCTCATATCTGTCTACTTCCCACCCGTGTGAAATCCTCACTCGATTTAGATTTTCATGTTCCCAAATGTGAGTGTAGATAATGATGAAGGGCTTTGTTCCAGGCAACATTAATGTGCCATTAAACCAGACACTCGCAGGGACAGACGCACACACACAATTAAAATGACACACACACACTCACCACATAACGGACTATTCATATACACTGTTCATCTGTTGGCCTAGGCCGATTGTTGTTAACTTGTGTTGGCAGCACAAGTGGAAGTGAACCCATCCTTACATACATAATCTCACAGAAATATGTGAAATGAACACGACACAGCTACTTAAATTACACCACCTCACTTCTATACTAATACAGATGGATATAAGTATATATGAAAGTAGAGGGACTTTTTCCATACTAGATAATGTTGATGCATGGGCAGCCAGTGTTGCTGTGCACCGTAAATTGTTTTTGCTCACGCTGTTTTTCAGCTTTTTTAATTCTGAAAATTGAAATCTGTGTGAGATGCCTGGAAGTGCAATTAGGAAAAACTGCATAACGTGCAATTATGAAACATCTAAAATGTATCCTTGGAGATCATTGAGCAACATTGATAAATTCACATTTGTCTTTTGCTGATGACAGGTACTGGTCACGCTCTTTTGTGATGCTCTGGATAATGGAAGATTTGTCTTTTATAACAGCATTGTACAACAGGCAGTGAATCAGCAGGGACAGTGGGCATCTGGAGATGGCGATGGACAGTGTGTTATTATCTGTTATTAAGAGTGGCAGCTCCCAATAGGCTGCATGCAACATGATGGTTTAATACACACACACACACACACACACACACACACACACCCCTGCGGGACAGTGACAGTAAAAAACTCTGATACTCACTCTCTCTCTCTCTCCACCACACACACAAATATACACACTCACGCCACACACAACATCATGCACGTCTGTGTGTGTGGGAGACTGGTGAGTCACCTCAGCTCTGCAGGAGCAGTCTAAACCCAATCACAGACAGACCCAACTCAACCTCTTCTCCCCAGAGACATACTCTCATGTCTCTCTCCACCCCTCCTTTTGACGCCTTCTGTTTGGCTTTGTCATTGTTTTAGCTCCTCTCTCTCTCTCGCTATCATCTCTGCCTCTCGTTCGCTTTCTCTATATCTCTCGCCCATTTTCTCATTATATTCCTGTTGCCATTGCTTTTATATCTTTCTCCGCATCACCCTCCCTCCCTCTCTCATGCTCTTTCCATCTTTCATCCCAACAGCTTTTAGCTATTTCTGTCACTCAATCTATTATTTTGATTTATACTTTTCTTTTTTCCATTATTTTTTGCCTCTGATATATTTCCCTCTCTTTGTTTAATCTGCAGCAATATTCTCACATTGCCCAAATGTAAATGTAAATGCATATATAGACTTTGTGAACGGCTGCGCCCGGCCTTCTGCTCTGTCTCTCTTCCCTTCAGTCATTAGCAAGATATTACATTTCTCCTTCTTGATCACCTCTTCTCTGTTTTGTTTTTTTTCTCCTCTCCTCTCCTGCGGGCAGACAAGTAATCAGACAGACGGGCATATATAGACGTAACATCTTTAAATATTAAATTGAGTTTAACTTTCTATCTGTCGCACTCAAGGAGCTGTCACCATGGTGACAACAGGGGCCGTGCCCCCCTCGGCATTTAATGAATGAATGCGTGCCTGCTTGCGTGCATGTGTCTGTGCGTGTTTGTGTGAGAGAAGAGCGATAGAGAGTTTGATAGAGAACTAAAAAGACGGAGAGGGAAAGAGAAAAGGGGAACTGAACAAAAATGTGTCTCCTGAGTGTGCCTGTTTATGAGTGTGTGTACATTTGTGTGACAGACAGTGGCATACAAAATGAGGCAGACAGAGCAACACAAAAGGAAGCTGTTTTGGTGTGTGTCTTCAGGCAAGCAGTGAGAGAAATCTTATTAAGCAGGGAATACAACACCACAAGACGAGCAATTAGGAGTGTTTTGATACTGAATCAAGCTTGGATCAACTTTTTTTTAAATTTTGCTGCTCCCTCGCTGTCTGTCTCTCTGTTAGTCTCTGTTGTCTTTATTTTTCATAATGTGCAGCACAAATGTACATGTTGGGACTGATTTTGGCTACTATAACTTCTGATTTCAGCCTGTCAAACGATTAATGTCACAATGGATTAATTAAATGTTTTTGCACTTTTCATTTACAAACTAAACTGTCAATGGACTTTTCGCCAAACCCCTCCCTAAAACAGCTCAGCAACTATAACTAGGCAAGCTTTGGATTTCTCCACATGTTGAAGCTTTTTGAATGGGGCTTTAGTGAGACGATGCTCACTGAGTTTGGGGGGGTCTTTATTTGCCTTTCCAAAACCAACAACACAAGGATTGGAAACTCGTTACCCAAGATATTATTACCCGGAGTGCTACATTTGTCAGACACAATGGTTAGTCCACATCCTTAAAGCCTTTTCTCCTGAAACATTAAATCTATAACATACATGTCTTGGTTGTCAAAGTATGGAAGCTAAGCAACCAAGCTTACAATAAAAAGAAATAGCCTCATCCTATATGTTTACTAGCTCTACATTAAATAACAACAATTTCAATTGCTGTTACTTTATTTCCATGGATCATCCACTGATAAGAACGCTGACTTTTTTGTCTTTGACATGCAGCTGAAGCTTCATTATTATGTATGTAGCATTTGTGTGCATATTTAATGCTTTTACTCTCGGGACTCTGGTTTTAAAACCATTTAGCTGGAAACATTAAAACTTCAGCCAGAGACTTTTTTTTTCAACCACCTCATGGAGCTAACTACCTACAGCTGATAAAAGCTGCTGGGGACAGTATTAATTTCACCCGACAAAATTGATGGCTGCAGACTACAAAACTTAAGCCTCTTTTTGTCTACTTCTGTCTGAATTGAGGGACCCATTGTTTCAAAAACTATTATGAAGTTCAATTGCTGCCTTAAAAATGTGAGAAAACTCAACTTTAACAAAAGCTTTGTTTAAACTCATGATGTTACGTTATACAATTTGTTTGATTAATGATAATTTATTGTTTGAACTTAATACTGTGAGTTAAAACAACTATCTACATTATATTACATTGTCCATTCAAGGAAACTTGCTTTCTCTTAACAAACAATTCTACACTCTTTCAGCTCACATTATGAAGTTCAGATAACATTTCAAGTTAGTTTATCTTGGAAATGCAAGTTCACCTGCTGCCTTGAAAATGCAAGTTTACTCAACTTGAAGATTGCCTTTGTTTCAACTCATAAATTCAAGTTCATAAAACTACAGTGTTCTAGTTGTCTCAATGTTGTTTTTTAGTTAAATGAATTTTTTACAACTTTAACTTCATGCTTTGAGTCATTCTAACTCATAGTTTCAACTTTATTAAATTACTACTACTTTCCATTTCAAGTTAAGGGATTTAAATTCCAAATTTGTTTCAGTTTACATGTATAAAGGGCCTTGCAGACAGACCATGAAAACAGCACCCCTGTGTTATTATCTGCAGCAGTGCAGTTTGTCAGTGTACCTGTTCACACCGCAGTTAAAGTTGAAAATAATAGCAGATATCAACTCCTTTCTGAAAAGGCCTTAAGGTTGTTGTCAGGAACCTTTTCCACCGGTGGCACTAGTCTTGTTTACCACAGAAGTGTCTATATTTTGGTTGGAATTTTAATATATGACTTATCTGCAGTGTATAATTAGTAGGGATGAGATCTCTATCTGTATCTGTTAAACAAATAAAATATTCTGCATCCATACTCAGAATGGACGGGGCTTAATCTAGAAGTGGGCGGGACTAACTGGAAGTTACTTAAGCCTGAAATTGGTATCAGAACTTGCTATATTTATTAGATATCTATTTATAGAACAGCCTCAGAATTGAGCTTCAGAGCAATGTTTTTGATCACAATTGTAATTGATTTTTGTTTTTAAAAGGTTCCTATATTTATAGTTTATAACAAAATAGATATTGACACATTTTACTCTGATGATACTTTTAAAAAGTATCTCTACCGGATACTCGTTTCAACTGAGTACTCGCTAAACCCTAATAATTAGTTGATTATGTAAATGTTTTTCCTCAAACTCAAAAGACGCAGCACCTAGACAATTTTTTTCTCTTGCTCCAATCCCCGCACTCTTTCCTTTTTTTTTTGTTTTTTCAACTAGCCGACAGAGAAATGGGGAAGCATGGATCCGAGGCCAACGAAGCAAAACAGGGACGCAAACCAGTCCCTCCAAGCCAACGAGGAAATGCCTCCCCCGGACTCCAATGCACAAACTAAACGCCCAGCAGCCATTCACATGCCCCCACTGTGAGAGAGCTGGCAGGGGGAAGCAGCGGGAGCCCCACCCCTGCTGAAGAGGGCCCAGGTGAGGAGAGGAGACAACGGGCCCCCAGGCCCAGGGACACATCACCCGCCCAGAAATCAACTGATAACTTATATATGTTCAATCAACATGACAAAAGTCTCAAATAGTCAACACAATGAATTAATGCAAGTTTAGCTTTCTCAAAACTCATACAGTTGAGTTCAAATTCCAAAACTTGTCAGAGCTATTTGAGTTAAAAAGAAGAAGTGAGGTGACATAACTAAATGGGTCTATGATTTTTTTCAGTGTTATATCCCACTATTATTGTAAAGTGCAGTGGTGGAAGAAGTATTCAGATCCTTTACTTAAGTAAAAGAAGTAATACCACACTGTGAAAATACTTTACTACAAGTAAAAGTCCTGCATTCAAAACCTTTCTTAAGTAAAACTATAAGTATTATTAGCAAACGTCACTTAAAGTATCTAAAGTACAAATAACCTCGTCATTATGCATTATGCTGTTTTCAGCGTTGTGGCAATACAGTTTCCTGCTAATCCAAGTTTTATTTTATTGTTTATTCATCTTAAGAAGTAAGACAACACTTTCAACCCATAAAGAAACACTTAATCTTTCAGTCTGAAAGTATCTGTAAATGTCACATTCAAAATCACCAGAATTGGAGATACAAGGGACTGGAAGAGTATGAAAAGTTGTAATCTGAAAAGTAACTAGTAATTAAACTGTCAAACAAATGTTGTGCTGTAAAATGTACAACAGCTACTTCGATGTAGTCGAGTAGAAACATAAAATTGAAATACTTACACAGTTACATTCCACCACTGATAAACTGCATATGTGATGTGCAAGAATGGAAAGCAGTGGCTTAGTGAGAAGCCAATTATTAATGTTTCTATAGTTAATGAATTCTTCATGTGATGGACTAATGAGGAGTACTGAAGCATGTCCATGACCATACATGGGGTGATCTCCCTGATCTGGAGATTTTTAACTCCACTAAAGGAATGAATTTCAATGGTAAGATTGAGCGCCAAATGATGGTCTCAGTGCTACTGTATTTCAGAGGAATTTCACTTCACCAAGAGGGTAATTGAATGCATGACATCATAAATCAAGAATTTAATGAAAAATACCTAATATTGGCTTAAACACTAAAGCTACTGGTCCAAGCACTGACATTTAAATACTCATATTGGTCATACAGTTTTTTTGTCTCTCTCTTCTCCCTCTGTCTGTCTCGTCTTAATTGTAATTGTGTCTCCTGACATTCAGCTGTGCTTGACTGGGAAAGGCTGGACACAACACCTCTGCCTTGCCTTCAATTCTTAATCAATTCTTTTTGCTCACCCTGACTCTGTCTCAACCATGTCTGTCACTCTCGGCTGTCTCAGCCACCTCTTATCCTCCTGTCCTCTCTCACTAGGATACCGCCACCACGTTCCAACTCTAACCTTTACTCTAGACTCCACAGTTCACACCTGTTTTCTGCTTCCTGTCGACACTTCACTTCAGCTTCAACTTTTCTTCTCTTCAACTATTTCAGCCTGCATTTTCATCTCTGCATTTCTTTCTGCCATTCTTTATCCACTCCACTCCTCTCTTGTGTCTCTGTTTGCATCCCTGCCCTCTCTCCCTGTCTCTCTCCATTTACATTGCATTACATGGCTTTGTCCTTGGCTGTAATCTGATATGCCTCCTATCTTGCTTGTACTGTCTCAGCGCTCATTATGTCTTTCAATTCAATCATGTTGCACTGGTATGAAAAGAAGACCAGAGCAACTAACCAACATAACATAAAATGGCACATTATGGAATATAAATAGCCATTAAGTGAACAGGTAATAATCTGCTGGAAAAAATTAACATCTGACACAATCTGAATACTGTCCATACGATATAACGATACGAGTTATTTTCTGATTTCTTCCTACCTTTTCAAATGGTTACTTGTGAAACGTGTGCACCTTAAATCTGTGCTAAGCCTGTGTGGTTGTGCTTCTGTCTGTTGCTCATTCGGCTTGACCTTCTCTCATCCTCTTTCATTCTCCCTCCCTTCTTTTTCCTCCTTTGTCTATGCATCCTGGCCGGTCTATTTCATTTTCCCTGAACAAACAGCCAAGCCAAAAACACCCTCCTCCTTTGCATCTGCATCTCTCCCTGCGGGTATCTTCTCATACATCATTCCCTACATCTCTCCCCATCCTTCTCATCTTCCCAGTTGACGCATCTCCTTACTGTTTATTTCCACAGTTTCACTTCAGTGTCTGTGTAATGATTATTAGGATTTTTTTTGCTCTGTCCCAAAATACGCACAGCCTTGACCTGTGACAATTTAAAAAACTCTTTCCTATTTCATCCATTTCTCCTTTTTTCTGCCTTGACCTCATCTGTCCTCTCCCTCTCTGCAGTGTTGTCATGCATGGTTGACTAGAACATGGTAAACTGCTCCACCAGCGCTGACCAAATCAGAATCCCGATAAGTGTGTGTGTGAACTGATCTGCACATAAATGTTTGTTTGACCACCTAAGCACCTGTTATAGTACATTCAAACAAAGAGAGAGAGTGGAAGTGTGAATGTGCATGCCCCTTGTGTGTGTGTGTGTCCTGCTTAAGTGTATTTGCACATTTGAGAACATCACTGTGTGGGTACTCGACAAAAAGCATATGGAGTGTATGTTTTTTTACTGGGTGAGTCAGATAGCCATCTGAGTCTTCGTGCCTCTAGGGATTGGGTATGTGTGGCTATTACTGCTGAGTCTTCATTGAGCCCTGTCCAGCTGTGCATTTATGTGTATTTATATGTGTGTGAGTTTTGTGTGAAGGAGTCTGTGTGTGTGTGAGAGAGAGTGATATCCTCCGCCTCACTCCTCCGCCATACCCCACCCTCCTTCCCCTCACATCCCTCCCTCTGTCCCCCCAGCTTGGGTGTCATTACTACCTCCACCTGGCTCCCTCCTCATCTTCCTGTATCAGATCTATCAGACCAGCCCTTTCTTCTGCCCTCCATCAAACATGCCCTGTCAGATAGCTTAAGTCACATAGCCCCGATACACACACACACACACACACACACACTCGTACACACACAGAACTGAGCACAGCACACACACACCTATACAGGCACATGTTCTCTGCTGGGTGACAGAAAGAGATTATTGTTTTGAAAATTCACAATTTGCACAGAGCATAGGAAAGCCTATTATTAACATATCGCAGACGCACCTAATTGAATGAGACAGGAAGAAAAACCTTCACAGACACAAAAGAGACCCAACAATGCATCACAGTGCACAGACTGCACATTCTACGAGGCATTTATAGACAAAACATGGAATAAAAGGGTTGATTAGACTGACACAACAAAAATTAGATAAAAAATAAATGCATATTTCCTGTCTGCACAGTTCAGTCCAGGCAATTGCTCCATCAGCCACTGTACAGACAGGTTGAGATTTAAAGCCACACTGACCCCTGGTGGTGAGACTGACAACAACAACAGTGTTTAAGGGGTTTGCTAAAAACATCTCTATGCAGCTCCCATTGACAGAGTAGCCCATTGAAAAACTGTCAGAGGAAAAAACAGTGTGGCTTATTTAGAAGCAGAAATGCAGGGACATTTTCTGGCCCAAAAAACTACTCTGACAAGAAATACAGTCAGAGGTTGTTATTAAGATGAGTAGTTTCTATTTTTACCACGGCTGTGTTAACGCCGATTTTTGAAATCAGCCTTGATGTTGATCTCTAAAGCTGAGAGGAGAAGTGATAAGGGGACAATGTAAGGAGCTGGATCATACACTCATGATGGAAATGAGTGTATAATGGTGATGATAAGGCTCTTCCATCTGCAGAGCCTGGGGTCTTTTCTGTACTTGTCCTTTTTGAGAAGTCTTCATTATGTCTGACTCGTGGGTTGTGAAGACAGTCTCCCCTGATTGTCCATTTCAACTCCATTAGACGCTTTTTCCACCTGTCTATCTGCCTTTCTGTCAGCTCTGTCTCATGCCACTGCCCTGTCTGTCTGCTCATCACGTTTCCTGGATCTTTGGCTCCATGTGGGCAGCCAAGCAGAACTCACTGCCTCTAAGACTCCTGTGCTGGGGCTGAGCAGAAAAACTACTCTGTATGCACAGCACACAGGTGCAGGGTAAGTCAGCATGGGAAAGTAGACCTCCCAGGGGGGCCTAAGCAAAATACTGCTATGGGGCCCTACCTACCTGACTCATGAGCACTGTAAACAATTTGCCATTGTTGTACAGTCACACCTGACACCGACGTGCCCTCACTACATTTCTCCCTCCTTTAAAACAGTCTGTCTCTGTAAGTCTGAAATGAAAACCTTTTCTAAACTTGTCTTTAGGGTAAGACTGGTTTGAATGGACCTCTGCACACTAACTCAATCTGCTGTGTGGTCTACTGGGAGTCCTCCAAACCAGCAACACCAAACAAGCCTGCAGCACAAGGTTTATGCTATATGCTGTGCAAGATTTATATGTTGACATCTGGCAGCAGTCTGTCATGGTTAGAAAGCCTGGAAATACAAAATTTACTGAGGGCAAGAGTTCATGTCACACTCTAAACTGACTTTTTTACGTGTTCTTCACTGGCTCGAAAAACATTTAAAGTAAATTATCCAAAAGAGCATAAACAAGACCACCATGCTCTACTAAATGGACAGACTGGTTTTGACCTGTGTATTGATTCTAATTTAGTGGAATGACTACTTCCCAAACTTGCAAAAAGACAGAGCTGCTTGTGACTTCTTTAGTGCAGGCAACTAGGAACTGTGAACCTTAAGGTACCAGATGAAAAACCTCAATTACATATACATCACCCCTCTGGTTAGTTAAAAAAATGAACAGTATATGACAGTGTAATTACTTGAAAAGCATGATTTGCACTATTGGGTTGTGCAGAAAAGGTGTAATGTCATCTGTTTAAATCTGCTGATGTCTTCTTCTGAGAAAATGAACAACGATGTGCGACGGGGTGAGACCTCAGAGAGAGTTGTCATTTTGAGATGAATGATGATAAACAGACTTGGTGAAAGATTCTGCCAGCAGCCCAAGATGGATAACTTTACTACAAATATCAGACAATGGCAGTGAAAGATCCCCTTTCACTGTGTTTGCAGCTGATGTGAGAGAATAAGCACGCAGACCCACGGATACGCTAAAATGAAGGGAGGAGGAAGAAGCATTTGTGTTTAGATTGATGTGGTGTGGGACTTGTTTGATGAACTGAATGCTTTACAAGCAGGTGTCTGCACAAATGCTACAGTAAAATTGATAAAATAAACTTTGAATTGCTTGTTGCTGATGTGGATAATGATAAAAAAAACAAGTGAAAGTATATTTTTAAACCATTATATGGATGTATTTATGCACTGCAGCCTTTAAGTGCAATCTGACTCTTCAGTTAAAATGTGCTCTTGACCATTTGAAATGGATGACCCTGACAATAAAATTAAATGCAGCACTTAAGCACATTTAGAGTGTTGTTATCATCCCCTTTCTCATTTCAGTTGGATGATTTTCAATTATCAAATGCAACAATGGTCTGTCCCACTTGATTTGTCTGACTCAGAGTGCTGAAGCCAGAACAAGGACTAGGAAGAGATTGCTTAATGACTGGTAAAGAAAGGAGTATATTTACATATGGCATGCGAACACTTTTTTAAAGACTGTCATGAAAATGTGAACCTATTCTTGATGGATTCACTGTTTTAACTGGGGGATGAAGTCTGCATAATAATGAGCTTTTGTTACACATAGATGGCTGACTTTTGTCATTTAGTACTCTAACTGTCTAATTGTCTCCAATATCACTGCCAACCACTTTCTTGGTGTGTTAAATCCTGCTTCAGATCAGAGTTCGGCAAAAAAGTTCTCTGACTGTTCCCTGGCAACAATGGGAAAACCTTTGTTGTCAGTGGGAATGGCAAAATCTTGTGCCTCATTGAAACTTTGCCAAATAGTTTGGACTGGCATGAAATCTTTTTGAGACCCTGTCTAACCATCTCCAAAAGCTCATCTTGCTCCCCTGTTACTTTAACGTCCACACTGATCTGAAATACAATGGATTTAAAAAATAAATAAATAAATCAATAAGTCGAGATGTTTTGCCTCATCATTTGCATGTCATTTCAAGGTTACATTTTATGAGGCATTTATCCCACAGCTCAGCGTCACGGTTTGGTGTGGGTGAGGCAGGTTGGAGGACCCAAACGCAGGACGCAAGGCAGGAAGAGGTACAGAACAAAGGGGTTTTAATGAACGAACCAAAAAACGAGCACACTTACAGGTGAGTGGCTGAATACAGAATCCAAAAACTAAGGTAGTCCAAACAGAGATCCAAAAATGAGCAGGGTAACAGGGAGACATGGCAAGTAAGGCTGAAGACATGAGAACAAACTGCAACACTGGGTGACAATAAACATAGAAAGTAATGAACCAACAAAGACAAGACCGAAACACCAGGTATATATACTCACACAGGGAGTAACGAGCAGGGCGGGAGCAACACAGGTGACAGAGATCAGGGTTAACGAGGGACAGGCAGGCAGGCAGAGAGAGAGGCAGAGAGAGAGAAGGGGAAAACAAAGACAGACATGCAGAGGGATCCCTGGGGTAACAGACACAATAGACCAGAGTGAACACTTAACATGAACTAAGGTACAGGACTGGGAACAAGCACAAATAACTAAAACGCAGGAACAAGAGTTAAGGCAGTGACTAAGAAACAATATAACAACTAGACAACCAAACTTCAAACCAAAGCCATATGAAATCAACGCAGGACTATGAGCTTGAACACCAGACAAGACATAAACACCAAGGACAAGGAAACGAGAAGAACAGGTAAACAGAAGGACACCAGAAACAAATGGCAAAAACTCAAACCCACAGGGAAAAACTACAACTCATGACACTCAGGCAGAATCTGCCATTGACACTTCTCACTGCCACCTGCCATCTCACTACCACTTTAATTTTCAAATAGTTAAAAAGTAAAAAAATAGTTGTGCTTATGGGAGATACAGCAGGGTGGAAATAAAAAAAAGTAGGGGAAAAACCCAGTTACATAACCATAACTTGTAATTACTAACTGTTCAAGCTGTGAGATAAAACAACAAATCACCAGTGTTTGTTAAATATTTTAGTGAGTGAATCATCCCACTCAGCATTCTCCTCATTGTGGAGAATGCACTCATTGTGAGTGCCAGCATTAGGCCTGAGGGAAGATTAAAGTTCGATCCCTGCCACTGATGAAGAACCATGAATTTAATGAACCCAACAAACAGTCTCATCGAGGAGGACATGTGACGATTTATTTTGTCCAGGGGATTTCATTGATATATAGCCTTGTCTAGCAATTATAGTAACATGGGACCCAAATCAGATACTTTTTACGTGAATTATTTGTCTTTGCACTCAATTCTGACATAAAACGATCAGAATAGGGCCATGATGGCGTTCCACTGTATTTGCCTTGAAGCGTGCATGTTTGGTAGAGTGTGAAAAAGATGTACATGTAAAAATGCACATATATTGAGACATAACGACCTTCTAACTGTCACACACATTTGCCAAAACACTCTCGCAGCTGGGCATAACTCACGTGGTGAAGGCAGGATTGTACTTGGCTCCCAGATAGTATGAGTACAGGTTGAACATGCCGATCATGAAGGCCACAAACACCATGATGAAGATGACCATGAACTTGAAGATATCTTTGACTGTGCGCCCCAGTGAGATCTGTAGTGGGCCGAAGCTCTCATTAGCTGGCAGGATGTAGGCGATGCGTGAGAAACTCAGCACTACAGCGATGGCGTACAGGCCTTCAGAGATGATCTGGGGGTCTGAGGGGCGCCACTTGTTCCTGGCTGGAGGAGAAGAAAGAAAAAGACAAGAGTAAGCTGTTGTATTGTATTTGCAAAGTCAAAGATTATTGTCCAGTTTTTTTATTTTGAGGCAAACTGGCTATTTGCCCATTTGGACAATAAAACAGGTCCCTGGTTCAGATTTGACCCAGTTTCATTTTAACATAATTATACTGAATAAAATCTGATGCATCAGGTATGCAAGTATAGAGGAGCCCCAAAATGAATTTTGGTGGATTTATAACCGCCCATAATTATCCACAGCTGCAGTTGTGCTCCAGTTTCCTGCATTGCATGGCACGGAATAAAATGTGGAAAGAAAGGTACTTCTCAAAGTGATATGAAAGATCCAGTTTCCCATTAAAACACCGACATACAAACACTAAGAGCTGAAATCAATGTAAGCATCGTGGGGAGGGGTGACAGTCGGAACAACACATGATTAATTAGGGTTATTGGTTGCATTTGAGTTTTACTTCTACTAAAGTTAGGATGTTAACAAATCAGACAATGCAAAAGCAATTTATTGATATTTCCAAAGTTATGGTCTTGACTGGTCTTGAAATAAAATCCCGCGTCCTCAATGTCCGAGACAAGACCGAGTACAAAGGCGGTCGAGTCCGAGACGAGACCAAGACCATCAAAAAGTGGTCTTAAGACCAAGACCGGTCTCGAGTACTACAACACTAATCACAGTATTTTTCACTGTGCCATATATCTGCATTCCTTTGGCTTGATGCCATTCAGCGATCAGCTCCATATAACAGAGCAAATCTTTGGTTGAGAGATGGTCCTAAAGAGCATAATCTTGGCTTTTAGGAACATGTACTTTGATCGAGGAGAGGGTAGAAGATGGATTAATGGATGACAGAAGAAGGGTGTGGAGTGAGGAGGGAAGGCATTTAGTATGACACGGGTGGACAGCAAAGGGAAGGTATAAAGGGATAGAGTGTCCAAGGAGAAGTAAGGACAGAGGGACAGAAGAAGAGGGAGGGGCAGAAAAAGAGAGACGGTCAGACATGTTGACAGAAAGGATAATTGAGTTAGATGGGAAAACGAGATACAAAAGACATTAAGTACACAAAAAGAAAGTAAAAGAAAGAAAGGCTCCATTGCACAAATTTGCTGTTCCATCTAGGACAAGGAGGACATACATCATACACAATGTGTGGACCTTTCAGTGTAGATATGGAGATATGGAGAATAGCTTATGGGGATAATAATTGACACTGCAGTAACATGCACCTTTGTCTATTTACTAATGTGTTATGACCGAGTCAGACCACCAGATGACAGCACTGATGAAGGTTCCTTAGCAGGCCACTAACAAGTGTAAAGTCCAGTAGCCTGCAGCAGGTTTAATATGTTGGAGTTTTGGCTCTGAAAGTGATGCAAAAGTTTATATGTTCTGTGATCTTGAAGTTTTCACAAGTTTTTTTATATTATGACACTATATTTCCTACAAATGCAGATAGAGTAGGGAAGATAGGTATTAAAAAAACAGGTGTAACTGCTCCTCTAAGCAAAATAACTGTTCACTGTGTTTGCTCATCAGTGGAGGTCATGTTTGCCTGTGTGTGTGTATACATGCTTACTTGTTATTATGAGTGTATTGCATTTACTTAAACCCTTAAACTCTTGTGATTTGCTACTCCTTATCAGTATGGTATTTAATTTTAAAAGACATTTTGATGTATCTTTGCGTATCCCTGTCAGATGTATTATTGCTAACATTACTGATGTTATATACATAGTTTTGGAGTGGAGTAACTGCTTACCGTAAGTGAAGTATGCAACTTCGTCAGGCAGCGAGGCGTTGCTGAGGTCTTCGTCTGGTACATGCATGTCCACATACTGCTGGGCTTTGGACGCTTTGAGGAACGCCATGAAGCGTGCCGTGAAGGACGCCACAAAAATGGACAACATGCCAAAGTCCAGAACGTTCCAAAGGTGCATGATGTACTCTCTGGGCCCATCGCTCCAGATTTCCTTACATTCTAACCAAATCATACCTGAGAAAGGAGGACGCACACACACACATAAATAAATACATGGATACAACATGGAAAGACTGGAAACAAACAAGATAAATACAAATACACAAAGATAAAGAGGCTTTCCCACAGTCATTCAAACATAAACACGTTAATACATGTACATACACAGATGTTGACAACAAAGCTTATAATTTATACTCAACCACTCAGATATCCCCACTTATAGCAGATGCACGATACCACACACACTCACACACACTTAGTGGAAAGCCTTGCAACCACTCTGTCACCCTCTTTTTAGAGCCAAAACAAGGAGACAATTGCTTACTGAAAAAGCCCCCTGATCAGTATCATATCTATAACAATTACTGGGCCTTCAAAACATGCTGCTGGAATTACAATTACCCTGCTTTCACAAAGCCACCACTCACTGCACACACACAAAAACAGACACAAGCACCTGCTGCCAAAAAATAACTGCGGATGGGAAAAGAATGGTGTCATTACACATAAGCAAATAAAAACAGAACGATATGTGCACCAACATACACAAACCACTCACATAATGTTATTATATATATATATATATATATATGTGTGTGTGTGTGTGTGTGTTTTGTGTAGATATAAAAGGAAGAACATCAGCAGATGGGAAGCAGCTGAGGTCTAACAAATATTGCCTTGGGCTATTTATCTGTTGCATTTGTCTTTCTGTCACCTCTGTCTTTCTCCCTGTTTCTTCATGCTGGTCTTTTTGTACTCCATACACTCCATCCCTTCCTTTACTTTCACCCATCTCCCTCAACTGCTCTCATCTATTTTCCATCTCTCTTTCTCTCTATCCCTCCTCCTGATATTTCCTCAGCAGCACATCTCAGGTCAAATTCCAAATTTCTCTCCAGTTTATCGTTTGGACTCGGTCTGGCTAGTGCTGCATCCAACCAGGAAACTTCTATTTGATGTTTGGAAGATAAAAGAGAATGACTTGTCAATTATTACCTTGGCTTTCATCCACTTGGTTGGTATGGTGCTGCATTAATCTTTAACTCTGCCTCATATCAAAGTTGGTCAAAAAAGTTCCCAGACTCTATTCAGGAACTTTACTGACTTATGGTGTGCTATGTTGAATTTTTATTAAAATATATTTTAGATCACATATTTATTTATATACATATTTTAGCACATTTGAACCTTGGTAGAAACATCACCTTAAACTCTTCTTGCTTGCATGTTAAAAAAATAATCCACACTGATCAAAAACAAAATTTAAAAAGAAAATCCACCAGGAAACGTTTTGTCTTGCCTCTCTTACATGCCACGTCAAGGTTATCATGATGGAGAATCTGCGTTGACAGTGACTATCTTATCTATTTGCATTGTAATTGGCTCTACCTGTGCAGAATTTCAAACACCGCCACAGCTGTGTGTGAGAAGGCGACTCACCCAACACCCACATCATGATCAACATCTCTGTCCAGGAGAACTGTGTGGTTTTGACCCTGAACACCTGTCGTGGGTGGTCTGTTATGGTCTCATTGGGCAGGTTCTTGACACCCTCAAAGCGGTCGGAGGCGTTGACAACCAGCAGGCCCAAGAAGATGGTGAAGGAACAGCGTGGGCCACGAACTTCATGAATGGGCTTCGCAGGATCTGACCAAGCTGGAAGTGAGAAGATTGAGGATATTCTAATATGTTCCAGTGTGGTTCACACATACTAACTAGGGAGCAATTGATGAGTGAAGGTTAAAGAGATATTAGTAATATTTGTTTAAACGTGCATTTATAGAATCTTTTTTTACAGAGTTGGTTCCAGTGCAACAAACTGTAAAAACAGTATTGACATATTAAAACCTTATAAAGCAAATTTGGCAAACAGTTCCTTATTTACAGATCCAAGATTCAATCTACTTTTTGATCAGTTTCAGTCTCCACCAACTCCTAATAATAGTATCTAGCTCCACTGTGGCCACCAGCTAATTGCTAAATTTGTCTGTCTTTTGGCGCTGGACAGGTGGTGTACAGTTAGTTCATCTGAACCTTTCACCTGAAAACAACTGTTAAGCGCATCTGGAAACGAGGTTGATGAGCGTGAATCTAAACTTTCTAGTGATAATTATCTGTGGATTTGTCACCCTTCATATTAAACATTGTCATTTGATCTATTGTTAAGATATCAACATTGATAGCAGCTTTAAAGGTCCCCTGTAGAGTTTAACTTGTAAATAAATAAATGTTAAAACACATTGTGTGCATCACTGTCTCATGAATCACTCACAAAGCAGACTTTTAAAACATTAAACATTTTAAAACATTTTAAATCCTGCATTGTTTACATCCATGTTTTCCTCACTGACAGTCTTCTTCTTCCCTGCCATTGCTAGCGCATTGCTGCAATTCTTGGTGCATTGTGCATGTGAAATAATGTGAGACCACTGGCAGGAATGTGTTGCGATCTTATAAAAACAACTCTCCATAGCGCTACTAGTTGTCAAACAATTCACAGGGTATGGAAGATTTTATTGGACTTTAATATTTGTAAATATACACAAGCATCTCACTACTCAAAACATTATTTTTTACATTTGTGTTGTGTAAATTCATATCCACAAAAAAACGGTGCAATTTGCTAAATATGTACAATTTACTCTGTACACATATTTAAATTTCACATACAAAGTATTTTTTATGCATTTGTGGATCTATTTTTACACAGACAGTCTTTTCAAATTTGTGGATCATTTCCTGTCAATTTGCATGTCACGTTACATTTGTGACTTCCTTTTTACACATTTGTGGAATTTTGTCCAATCTGTACCGGTGGCGGTAGCAACATTACGTCCCATGAGTTGTAAGACTATCCACTGGACCACTGGACTCTACTCCGTCTAAACTTTTCTACACAAGTGTATATAGTTTACTATTGATCACAATTACATGACAAAAGTACTTGTAAAAATGCTTAACAATGTGTTTTGTCATTCTATTCTAGCATACTTGGCAGTGACATGCAAGAGCTTTGACATCACCTTAAAGACAACAGCTTGCAAAATCAGTTTTTGTGTTAGGGAATCAGGCTGAAGATACTGTATATGTCTGAGTTGTATTTTGTTTGAACAGTTACTGACAAACAAAATGTTTTTATTTACCAAGACTGTGAAACTGTGCTCATGCTTTTTGCAGAGTTCCTGAGATCCTTAGAGATCAAAATCTGAAAAGCACCATTACACATCCATCTCAGCAGGCAAACAGCAGCTGCTGTAATTCATGCATGCGTAACCACGATCAGTTTCACACCAACATCACGTCAGAATGACTAGATGCCAAACAATCAGCAGAGTTATGTGGCAATGCACCATATGGGGAGAACGTAATGCGAACGCTGCTGCACAAGGAGCATTAACCATGCCACCACCACAGACCACCTTTTTTAATTGCACAGAAATATGCCAAGACACACAAATGCACATCCGTCAACACACACACATACACACACACACACTTCCACTTCTAACCCCATACAGACATCATTGAGATCATTGCCACTCGCTAAACCTGCTGTGTTCAATATTAACTACCCACAGGATATCTCCACTCTCTGCAAGCACAGTAACACATGCCACACACACTACTAAACCATGTGGGAAGAGGTTGTCTGGTAAATCTTAACTCTGCAAAACCTCTTCTAAACCTCCTCCTGCCGCTGGGATGGATCTGCCTCCTTCATTTCCTCCATCTGCTGTGCTGATAAGGCTGATCCATTTCACCCCTCAGCTTAAATGAGACGGTCATCCTTGATCAGGCCTACTGCTTTGTGAGGACTGCAAACCCCATGGGGTTCTATTTGTCACTGTGATGGTGACAAGAGCTGTTCTTCTCTCCTCCAACGAAATGGTGGCCGCTGGCAGCAGGTGCATGCAGATTAAATAAAAGAGGTTTAGTGTGAAATCAAATCTCAAAAGGCCAAAATGGAGCTGCTGTATCCTTTAATTTTTACTAATATATTTAGAATCAAGCCTGATGTATACTGTGTGCAGACAAGCACCCACTCTGAATAATTAATTATCTAGATAAGACCATCTGTCATACTGTACATCCTGTATATTTGATATCCACTTTGTATTTAAATTACAATAGATTCTGGGGTATTCTACAGATCCTTCTCTTCACTTATCTCTCCGTAACTCACACAGATACACAATTCCATTTACCAATACAGATGATTTAAATCAGCCATAAAACATGCAATCACCTATTAACTTTACAGATTACAGCAACAACTCTCCCACCAAAATACAATACAATGTTTGCATCCTCATTGGCAAGGGTTAAAGTACAGCAGGACTATTCAATAATGTCCAGTAATTACATCAATGATAAATTAACTGTATGTGCATTTATGTTGTGTCAGAATAATAATAATAATAAAAATACTTACTTTTGAGCTACTAAATGTAAATATCTTCTACATCTCTCCTCGCTGATGAAACATAATATGGTTTAGGTTTCTGATATTAATGTGTTGTGGTGGCGTAAAAATGGAGAAAATTATAAGCTGTAAGAGATGAGCAAGTGATGAGATGAGCAGATCAAAATTGCTTGAATAGCACCAGGTCAATCAACAATCAAAAAAACAACAACAAAACTTTCTCTCTGCAACCTGTGTCTTGTAGTGTTTCACTGATTCACTCTGTCCTTATCTATTTCATTATCATATACATTTAATATACCTTTTTTTCTCTGTTAATCTGCCATAACATTATTAAGCATGCATAAATATTCATTTTGTCTATCTGGTATTAGTTTGATTTAATTGTTTTTTGTTCCTACATTAATTTGTTATTTCTCTACCTTTTTTCCTTCTCTCTCAGGTGCGTCAGAAAATGGCAGACTGCGACATTCAGGCCTGCCGGTTAGTTGATTGACAAGCAAATGTAATCATGCACATCATGCATCCATGTGCACGTACATCCAAACACACAAACATTAACATACACAGGTGTTGGGATCAGAAGCTCTCAGCATTAATGCTCTCCATCCTCTCTCACACACTTGAGATCAGCTGCCTCTCTGTCTACTAACCCTAACCCACCCACAATCACACACATGCAATCACACATACCACTTGATCATGAGGTAGAGAATTATCCAGGTTGATGAGCAGATTTCCACACAGCTCCTCTGTGTGTGTGTGTGTGTGTGTGTGTGTGAGCGCGCACATGTGCATGTGGCGTCTGTCATATTGTGTCACTTTAAAGATTATAATTTGCTTGATGGAATATTAACAAAATGAAATCTGTAATGTTTCTGGTCATGCTAGTCATTTTGTCTGTACACTTTGGTCCAGAGGTAAATGCCATGACAACCAGTGAATGGATTGCCAATAAAATTTGGCCACATATTTATGATCCTCAGAGAACTTTAATGAATCTGAAAGGTTTGTGTGTGAGAATGTGTGAGGACAAGAAGCCATAAAACAGGTTCACTATTAGAGTTGTCATTATTGTAACTGAGGTAAAACCAAGTTTACTAAAACTGTCCTATTACTGTAAAGAGCATGCTACAAACTACAAGCCACCTCTACAGTGAGTGACATAAACATACATTAGATTTTGGATGGAGTATCACTTTAGCATTTAGTTCAGTTATACTAGCAAACCCAATGCAAGGCTAATGCACTGTAACAGGACTGTAATGGGATTTTTAGCAGGTTAGCAATTAGCACAAAGCACATCTGATGATGAAGTAAAGCTGAAAATAGTGGAAGCTGAACCAGTCTGTAAATGTAGAGCCTGACAAGGCAGAGTCCAAGCAGATAAAATGGCCTTTGTACATAGGATAAACTCTGATTTATGACTTATCTCACCCTTGGGGCAAACTTTACATTATTTCCCCCGAAGGCTCACAGAACAAAGAAACCATCCAACAATTTTGTTTACCGGTGTGTAATGAGTTTTTAAGCTGCCTGGGTCTACTTGCAGACTATAGACGGAGTATGTTGCCACATACTGTGATACAGTATCAAGAAAAATAGGTGATACAACATAAAATAAGAAAATTCTTCTCAGAGGTCATAATACATAGAAACAACAGCAACATGTACGCTTAACCCTTAAATGCATACCTCGGGTCTTTAGTGGCTAGTGTCTAATTCATTAAATTAAGCACTCAACTCTCGTGTATTACAGAGTCAAAATATGAAAATGCATTGTTTCTAATGAGTTTTCTCTAAAACGTTTATAGAGTAGCTAGAGAACTAGTTGTATGTAAGAGTGTTATATTTTTATTTGCAGTATGCTGGATGCAAGTTAATAGCAGAAAATGTTGTGTTTTCCTGTTTGGCCTTGTGATGGCGCTGTTGTCTGTTGTTACTATGGATAAATACAGACACAGTAATAAAAAACTTTGATATTTGTGGGTTTATCAATAGCTCTGGAAATTAAGACATATCTGTGACTATACTGATGATTACAAATTAGTTTCGTGTCATTTATTAATCAGATAATTTCATAGCAGAACTGGAGCATGACAATGACAAAGCAAGCTCAGACAACATGAGCTCTGAATGGGACTATGTCAAGTTACCATTTAAGTAGCATTCCTACGAGAAGTTAGGACTGATAGGGAAGCTTATATAGTTACCTCAACCTTGCTGCTATAAACATGCAAGTAGTTTTAATGGGCCAAATTTCCAACTTTAGCAGCCAGAAAATCTTCAAATCTAAGTTTTTTCCTGGAAAGTCCTTGGCCTTCAGCTGTTTTGGACATAGCTGGAGAAAAGAGGTGCAAGAACCTTTCAAAAGCTGATGCATCTATACAAGTTTTTTCAGACACTGGAGATGCCACATCTGTCCATCCGTACACTACGCACAACCAATGGCCACCAGCAAGTGACTTTGATTTCTGATTACTGTGCTGACTAATTTGGGTTTGGAAGGTGTCAGTCTATGAGACGTTACACTAGCCTTTGTGTAAGATACTACAGTTTAAACATGAAATGTAACAGGCTATGCTGAAATAGAAAAAAAAAAAAGGCAAATGAGTTTGTTATTGTTAATAATATATTCCGAAAACTTTACAAGCAGTATTCTATTAATATAAAGCTTATTCTACATTATATAAGTGGCGGGTCGCTAAAGCATAGAGGTATGTAGGAATGTTTGAAAACGGCCAGACATTTGAGGGTTGTGTGTGTGATAAAATTGGTTCAACAGTGATAGTAGGACAAAGATCTCAAGGTCTGGGGACAAGGCAGAGTTTGTGTCTTCTGCTTGTTTGTGTGTTCATACCTTGCTACATGGCATTATCCAGTAGGCGATAGACAGGAAGGGGAGACCTACAGTGACCCCCAGCACTGTCCAGCACTTCACACCAATTGACTGCTGCCTCAGACCAGGCAGGTTCTCGTACCAGATAGTCATTAGCTGCTGCTGACAGTTGGGATGAGCAACAAACTGGAGAGGGAGACAAGGACAAGAAATGTAAGTCAATGGAGAATAAAGGGAGAGGAGATGGGTGCTCAGGTCAATTAGCAACCTTAACACCCATCAGTTGGGACATTTTCACAGAAGCAAAAGTAATTTGCTCTTCTCTCTCAATCACTTCATTTTTTCTGATTGTTTTACAGATCCTTTGAGTGGTCTATACTGCAGCAACACATCACGCAAACATTGTAACACTACATCCCATATTGTAGAATTTGTATATAATAAAAATACCTGAATTTCACATGGCAATATGTATTTAAAATAACCAATGCATTGTGACCGACATGCAGGTGCAGAATATCATGGAAAAGTTCATTTGAACTTCATTGAGCCAGGCTGAGAGATTAAAGGCTCAGGAAACCTTTGCAGGTGTTTAACATAATCAGCTCATTGGAGTTCTTTTCAGGTCAACATTTCTGTATTATAAATTCTTTATTCTAAAATCCTTTAATATTTTGAATTTTGATTTCTATGAGCTGTAAGCCGTAACAAAAAAAGTCTTGAAATAGTTGACTTTATAGGCAATGAATCTAAAATATATGAAACCTTTACTTTCAACTTTTCTACGACATTCTACACTGCATGCACAATTATTAGGCTAGCAAGTGTTTTGATCATCTCATCATTTTTATGCGTATTTTACAACTCCAGGCTGTATAAAGTTGAATGCTTATTGGATTTAAGCGTATCAGGTGATGTGTATTTGTTTAATGAGGGAGGGTGTGGCCTAAGAAGATAAGTGATGGTGGATTAGTCACTGCCCCCAAACACCTGTATGTACTGTTAAGAAAATTAACAAGTCAGACAGACAAACCATAACCATTTCATCCCTACCAATGAGGTGAGTTGTTTTCTATCAGTGTGCCGTATTGGTCAAAATGAGGAATGAGGAAGTGACACATCATCAGAGGAAGTGACACATCATACAAAGCGCGTACTGTTGCATACAGCATGCATTCTATAGGAACATACTACATCATCATAACATTGCGCCTTGAATTTACTCATACTCATGCTGCGCAGAGGATTGTGGGTTAATATAGGCAGAAATCTGGGTGCATTATGCCAAATGTGACCGGATGCAGTAGGACATTCTTGTATTTTTGGCATACTGCATTTGACAATGTATTAGGAAATATTAAATCCTTTTCTGGAATACTAAATAGTATGGTAGTGTGGGTATTGGAATACACAATACTTCTGTGGCGGCTACATTGAAACAGATAGAATGTGGCTTATGTAACAGGCAGACAGCAGAGGTTTGTTATCTAGGGATTCAACATTTAGCAAAAAAAACAAAGTATATTGAGTATAAAAATCTGATCTGACAAACCAATTTGGAGCCTTTTATTAAAGGTTTTACCAACTGCTGCTAACAAGCTCGTGCATCAATAATAATGATCCAATAATACAAAAAACATCTATATATGACACTCTGAAAGGTGCCATTCTGCACTAGTAATGGTCTGTTTTATACACGTTGGTGGTGATACATATGGAGTTTCACCTAGAAGTACAATTACTTTAATTCCTTATTTTTACATTGTGGTAATAATTTTCTACTTCTTCCACCACTGAATCACAAGTTAGACCATGGTGCTGTGGTAAAGGTGTTTGTTGTTTAACTCTGAAAATTCAGTTTTTCTTTTCTTGAAATACCATGGAATGGCATAGTGTTGTGTTTTTAAAATTAGAAAACAGATACTAAGAAGGAGGTGTTCTGTATAGTAAAGAGCACACTGGTCTCTTTCCTCTAAGTGCTACATTTATCATGAAAAATACTACACATGCTACAATGCTACACATTGTTCTTTCTTGTGTTTACGTCAATGCAGTACACTTACTGCATTGACGAAAAAATGAATAAGGTCAAAATATACTATATCCATGAAGAGGGCCTCAGGTGCACCTCTTTATTTTAATATTCATAAGTATCTGAGTGTGCAACCTGTTGTTCTATTTGGAGAACATCTATTGTCTATTCATTACAATCAAAATGTATTATTCACAACACATTTGGCTGCCACTTGACTTCATTCAGAACAAAAAATATAAACAAACAGGTTGGGAAATCAATTTAACATACAGTATGCAAAAGAAAGCAGGCAGAAAATTACTGAGTGTTTACATTAATTACTGAAGCATATTGGCTTTATTAGATAAGGCTTGGTCTGCCATTTCAGCATCTGTTGATGTCTTTACTCCAAGAAAGGAAGTGATAAATGAAAGCAACCACTGGTCTGGTGAGGAGGGAGATGATGGATGTTTTTGTTCCAGCTGTAGGAAGCATGTGGACAACAGTAATATTATTACAGTTATTAATCCAAGTAACACTGCATTCCTGCGTTACTGAATGCGCCATCCTTGACATGAATGTGCGACTGTGCGGCAGGTCAGCAGCACCGGACCTTATGTTGTTCAGGTCAGTGAGGGAGAGAGGCGTTTTTTCCACAGCTGTAAATAGCTACTGCCATTATTGCGTCACAGTCTAAGATGCAAAGAACATTGTCGTCTACTGTAAACTCTGCGACCAGCAAAAAGCTTTCACCCGAGAACAATTCTACATTTAATTTATTGAAGCATCTGCTGAAGCAGCACAGCAACCTAAAACTTATAGAAAGAAACCCCATTACTGCCAGAGAAGCTTGGACTCATCGGGAGAGAGTGGTGCTATGAAACGTTACATTTTGTAACATTCTGTGGGAAACACTGTAAAGTAATATAGTGGCTTAAAGAGTAATGCAAGTAGGTACTTTTATTACCTAGTAATAAGTAAAGTAATATTATTGCTTTTTTAAGGAGTAATAAATAACTAGTAACTGGATTTTCTTGAATTTCTGAGTAACTTGCCCAACACTGGTGGACAACAGAGCAATCAATGCTCAGTAGGAGGTCAACTAGTGTAATAATCAAACCCTGTTCTTGTATATTGTTTTCGTTTACAAGATCTGAGCAACAGGTTGCCTCTGGTCGAATCTGCTCTCTCTTGATTTTCATTAGCCTCTTTGTTTTTTCCATTCATCAATCTCTCCCACCTCTTCACCAATCAGACTCGGCCATCACATTTATAAACCATATATCTGAGCTGATGATTGACATCTTCTGCTCCCATCTGCTGTTCAAAACACACACACACACACACAGTGTGTATACTGTATGTGCACTCAATAATTTCTATGTGCAGAGGGAAAAGACACACACCTATAAACATTGCTCACTAAATTATAGTTTAAATTGTTTCCCACTGGGGTCCTGTGCAATCTATCAACCCACTGACCCATTACATTAACCTTGCCTGTGTCCAGCAACATGCACTACATGATCCACCTGGTTTCCATAGCAATCTATCCCCCCCTCTCTCCTTGTCTCCTGTGTAATTAGCTCTCTGTGTATTGGTCACGTTCTCTTCTCCAGGATAAAAACAAAGCTTGAAAAGGCTGTGTACTGCCTAATTTACGTACTTTTGAAGAAATATTTAAAATTCAGTTCATTCATTGCAGTTTATAATTTTAAACATCCATAGATTATTATATACCCAAATAATCCTAAATAACACAGGACATGAACAGGAATTTTGTAATGTGATGTGATTCTTTATTAAGTTTAGTTGTCATGGACAGTAAAACTTAGCTTGCAAATAGTTGTATAATATCATCTGTGGCTTTGGAGTAGCTTACCAAAGACATTAAAATAAACCAGAATTATATCATAGTGAGATCATCAGGGTTATCTTGGCTTACACTTTTGGTTTTGCCCCCATTCATCATGAGCTGAACTCAAAGATCAGCTCATCTGTTCTCTATGTACACAAAAGGCCTATTACTCTCAAATATTGTTCACAAATCTGTCAAAATATGTGTTAGTCAGCACTTTTCCTTCGCTGAGATAATCCATCCACTTCACAGGTGTGACATATCAAGATGCTGATCAGACAGCATGGGTATTGCACAGGTGTGCCTTAGGCTGGCCACAATAAAAGGCCACTCGAAAATGTGCAGTATGTACAATATATTGTTGATGGTCTTAGAATAATGCTGTAGGTTCAGGTTTTACATGTTGTGTAATTTCATGGCATGTGAACAAAATTTTCACTACGAAATGTTAACTATACATGCATTTGAAACTACTTAGTTCTTTACATACAGTAGATGGTTGAATAATCAGTTATTTTTGGTCTTCTTACCTTCTTGACTTCGTACTTGATGGCCAATTTGATACGGCTGAGGCAGGGTCGGTTGTAGGGGCTTGGAGGGCACTGGTCCACGTCGCCATTCAATATGGCCTCCACTTCCTCTGTGTTCCGACAAAGGTCCAACACACCTACCACAAAGTCCTTACACTGCATGGACAGCTTACGGTAGTCATTCTGCATGAGTCAGGGGTGGAGGTGAATAGTTGTGGGGAGGGAAGAGACAGGGAGAGAGGAAAGATGGAAGAAAGGACAAGGATGCAGAGAGAGGAGAAACTTAACTTAAAACAGAATTTAAACATCAACTAATGTAAACACCTGGTTTTAGACAATGCAACATTCTTCAAATCTATAACTGCAAGCATCATGAGAGGGAAGATTTATCAAATCGTGACTGTGCCTGCAGCTGCCCCCCTTGGGTCCTTACCTGCATGAGCTTGGATATCACACTGTTATTTGGTCAGAAATGTAGAGACATTTATTTTCATTTGCAATTATAATATGGCTCCAATGTAAAACTGAAAGGATGATACTGTGATTTGCTTCATGACCTTTTGCTGGATTGTCTTTATAAATGATATTTGCCCACGAAGGGAGTCCACTTGACTTGTTTTATCTTAACAGCCAAGCAAATTTGATGTAAGCTGTCACTGTCATAATAAAATAATCATTCTCACAGTATTCTCCCATTGGAAAATATAAAGCTAAATAAGGGATCCACTTTGCTTTTGTTATGCTGATTTCAAATGGTCATTCAGTACATTCCCATCCACCTGATTTTATGCATTGTTTGAATTTGCACATAAATAAACTTAATGGAAATGCCTGATAGTCAAATCCCAACTATTGCAAAGTAACCACTTTACCAGAAAGACAAAAAATAAAAAGATCTGAGAAAAACACCACAAAGATAAGAAGAAGGAAAAGGAGGAAAGGTGAACACAGGGGAGCGATCCTTTCATTCAGTGATTGCATATAATTGTCTTCCTATGTGGGAAGCAACAAAGGAATGCCATGGATTTAGAATTCCTGTTGCAGTCTTGTTGCACTCTCTTAAGAATATTTGCATTAGTTGTCGATGGGAACACTAATTTGCATTTTATTTTGCCAATGTTTTCAAAATCGATAAATGTGTATACATTTAATTGCAAAAACACTTTTTTCTACTTAAAAAGATTGACATTTTGGCAAACACCTTGCTTTAGTCTAACAACAGTCACCTCACTGACTTTATACTCACAATCAACAGGATACTGTCAACATTCACATTTTCAGGAACATAAGAAAACAATAACAACAAACTAGAATGGTTCTTTGAACTTACTGACTGAAATTTGGATCTTTATAAGATGATACAAGTGTACAAATGTGGATTTCCATACACATTTTTTTAATGACTTCCTGTGAGCCAGCACTTCACAAAGATGGGTGTGTGTTTTCCATCTGTTTTTCTAATGGAAACATCACTCTTGTTGCTTACACCTTTTTGTTGCCATTTTAAGCTAAAACTGTAGCTGCACTTTTTGAGAACTGCAAATAAATACAAATGGCACCCTAATCCTACAGAGCCACCAAAATCCTAAAAGAGGATTTTCTATCTTCTATCGAGAAAATAACTTGTGGGCACAAAACAAAAAACATAATCTTTTGGGACTTGGGGGGCTCCATTCTTCCTCATCCAAGTGTTTGCATCATTTGAATTGAGCTTTGACTTCTGGGACCCTGGCAGTTAGCTGCTTTGCCTACTTCACTAGAGTTCCTGTCAGCCCTATCAACCCTCTCTCCCCTTGGTCCTTCACCAGTTGTTCCAGTTTCAACTCTCTGCCCCTCTTCCCTGTGGCCCAGAGTTAAAATTTTACCCTTCTTTCTTGCACTGCCTTCACTCGCCCTCATGCCTTGTTCTGTTCCTCAACAGTTGGTCGAGCAGGGAAACAGTCAGCAGATTGGAGCTTTTGGCAGGTTTAGAGTCCCTAAGGACTGATTCTTCACCCTCCTTGTTTGTTCTGTGTTCAAACATACCATTACAGTGTGTTGATAATGCCTACTTTCATCTACACTTTTGATGGTCTCCCCAGCAAAATCAAACAATGACCAGTTCTACTCTCACTTTGCCTTAGGGTACACTTTTGCTGTATGGAATAATTAGGTATGTTTGTATAGCATTTACTATATTTTGGGTTACCCATTGTGACCATGAACATCATTTGCATTCCTCCAGTGTTTGACCCTTTTAGAGAGGGAGTTCCTTTCTAGTATGACGTGAACAGTGTCAGTCATGAATATAAAATGGTGTTATCATTTTTTTTGCAGTCACAACGTGTTTGTACTCACAGCTGCAATATATAAGTTTTAAAATCCCGCCCATCAGGTTTGGATTTTTCATAGAAAAAAAATTCTCACCCAACAGGCATAAGGTTGATAAAAAGGCCTATCACTATCTGCAAATTGAAAAGTCAATTCTGGGCATCAAGCAATGGCAGCAAGCATCTATTGGCCCTTTGGGGACATGAAGGAAACAGTGTGTGTTACCTTTAGGCTGTGTTGGGAAAGTAATCTATTACAATCTCATCACTGTTTACATTCAGGAAAAGGCAAGGCTTCAGGGTAATACAAGTGCAAAACTGCTTTTATTACTCAATGATATTTGCATCATAAGACACACACCAAGAACAGACACTCACAGACACCACACACATTCAGTATATGTGAAAATCAAATCACATTTCAAGGTATGTGGTTTGTGCCTCGGGGGCCAAGATAAAGGAAGGGGAATGATGTTGTGAGATTGAAAATGGAGACACAGCAGTGTGAAGCAGAGTGAAAATAGTTACAGATGAGCGAACTGAAGGGGGCAGGAGCCAAACCTCAAGCATGGAGGGGGGAGTTGGGGTAGGGGATGTAAGATGGTGGGATGAGAAGAAGAGAGGGATAAAGAGGGTTGGTAATACTGCACTTCAGTGGACATTCACCACCTTCAGTGTACCTCTTTTTCTGCGTTCTCTGTCGCTGTGTGTCCTAATTTAAACTAATATTGGACTGACCCAAGAACAAAATCGGTAAAAAGCGATTAAAATAACAAAATGACACCCTCGGCCACCTTCTTTTCACTCTCTCTCTGTCTCTCCTAAGGGTATGTGGCAGCTGTGTGTGTGTGTGTGTCCAGATGAGCTGTCTTGAAAAGTAAGATGTCTGAAGATAAATGTTGAATGTTAGGGAGGTCCTGATACGTGCGCCACTAGCAGCACTCTGACAGGTTGTGTGTGTGTGCCAGTGGGTGAGAAAGTGGTGTTTGCTTGCACTTGACTATGTGTACTCATTTTTATATATAATATCATCTCAAGTTTGTATTATTACAGCTATGTAGTTGATATGACAGACAGACTGACTGTTCCTATAGCATTAACTGTGACAGAGCTGCGGTATTGTCACTAATACTAGTATTGCAGTAATGTGAAGTATATCTCTGAATGAGAATGGGTTTGTATTAGCCTGGGCTTGACATTGCCCAGCAGGACACTGATGTTACAGCTTTCGGGTATGAGCAAGTTAACGTCTTTTGCACGTGCCATGCATCGACCAGGTAAACTTACATAGGCTACTGCAGCAACAGACACACATACAGGCGACGGCGTGTGGTCTTAATGTCACAATACACAACAGAAACAGCTTGACGTTACAGTTAGCCACATTAGCTGCAGAATATGCTAACGCCAAGTTCAACAGGCAAGTGTTCAAAAAAACAGAAAGGCTACATAAAAATGGCACAACTTACAGGTTCCAAGTTTGAAGTCGGTATAGATCCATCCTTGAGCTGTTCGAATGATAGATTTCATTTGGTTGTGAAGTTACAGCCTAGTGTTGTGTAATGGTAGATACACAACTGAACCATGAGAACCTGAAGTGGCCTTCCAACTCAAGAGGAAGTGAAGTCTTTACTGAGGACCCCCCTTGATGAGCGGACTGACAGATTTCATTTTCATTGTGTCCCTTGGAAAGCTGCTTGCAAATGTGAATGCAATGCAATAGACTGGGGGCGTTGTTTCACTCATTGCATTTGAATAAAGTCCACTATAGAGCAGAGTCAGTCTTTGAAAATGTAATGTCAAATGCTGTTTCCATTTTCATTGTCACATAGTTAGAAAATGGCATTTTAATCTTAATTTTGACCTAAAAAGACCATGAGCACATGGACATGTAAATGCAATAGACTGGGGGGCGCTGTTTCACTCATTGTATTTGAATATATTCCACTATAGAGCAGACTAAGTCTTGAAATGTCAAATTTTGTTTCCATTTTCATTTTATTATGGTCCTAGAATGCTCACACAAGTATGTGAAAATGAAAATGATAATTTTTACCCAAATAACACATATGTGGAAAATGATAATGTTATTGTGGGATTACATTTTGCATGATAATTGTAATTTAGTCCCCTATATACTTCCACATTCAGCAGTAAAAACTTTGTACCTTTCCTCCATGAGGTTGTACATTATATCAATTTAATTTTCTAAATCCAACTTCCACTGGCTAAGTTTTTATTATCTGTGTCCTCTTATACATTTGTATACTGTTCTGTTTCCTTCTTTATGTCCTGTGAACACTTTATTACTCTTTTTGCAATAAAGATTTAAGGAGGAAAAAAATCTGATAATTCCGACACCTCATGAATGCATCAGCAGTCACTTCTCACCCTTCCATTTCCAACACAGTAGGAGGAGCTGTGGTAGCTGACAGCTCTGTCTATAATTCTAAATAATACGTGTGGTCCTCCAATTTCTCCAGATTTTATGTCTCTTCTTACTTCTAATAAACCAGACAACTACTACTACTACTGCTACTACTTCTTATTCATCTTCTTCCTCCTTCGTCGTACTCTGTAGAGTAGTTTGTCCATTCGGGCTACTGTAGAAACATGGCAGCGCAACATGGCGACTTCCATGTAAGTGACCCATGGCTTATTACAGTTTATTATGTAAGGTTTTTATACACCACTGAAAACATAGTTATGTATATTATATTACATTTCTGTCAATAGATCCTCCTAAATATTACACACTGGACTTTTTCCATTCCAATGGAATTAATTTATTGCACAGCAAAATTTTGCCAATGTTGCCATCCTAGTGTGTCCGGGCCTTAAGGCCATTTTCACTTATGAGCTCAGGTTACCTCTTTGTACAACTATTAAGCAAATCATTGAAGGGCAGTATTAGGGATTAGAGATTGTGACAAGATTGATTTAACAAAGATGATACAAACACAAAACATCCATCCATCCATCCATTGTCAACCGCTTATCCTGCGTACAGGGTCGCGGGGGGGTTTGAGCCTATCCCAGCTGACATTGGGCGAAAGGCATGGTACACCCTGGACAGGTTGCCAGTCCATCACAGGAAACACAAAACATTTAGAAAACTAATGTTGACTTGATTGTGACAGACATTGTTTAGCGCTAAAAAAGTATAACAGAACAGAAAACAAGAACAACGAAAATGGAAAAATGGAAAACATTGCATCATCATGAGGGAAATACTGTAGGCTTTTGATATTGATATCATACCAGACATTTGAAGTTTTTGGAACACAAACTTCAAAAACATGGTGGCTTTGGTATCATCATTGAAAATCTCATGTTTAAATTCTTTGTGCTTGGGTATGACATAAAGTAATGTTTAATTCGTTCTCATGTTAGATTCTTTGTAGTGATGTGGTGCCTCAATGTTTATTCCCCATGTTTGATTTCTTCATGTGCAACAGGACTGTTTAAGGCTATTGGCAGACTGTCTTAACATTATTTGATTTTTAAAAGTAATGAAAGGATGACGGGAAGATGGGCAGGGAGTCAAATAAAGAGAGAAGACTGGGTGGTGATAATGAGATGGTAATGAGACAGATGAGCTCCAACACAACTCTGGTCCCTCAGGTGAGCCCTTCTTATTAACGTGTCTGGAGACAGGAAACAGAATGACAAGCAGAAAGGCTCAATGATAAACACAAAGGTGGGCAGACAGAAGTGAACACAATGCGGAGGGTAAAAATAAATAAGCAAAGAACCGGCAATGTTGACTGACTATTATTTTTTAATTGGTTCAATTAAATGATCACGCATGCTATTAATAATCTTGACTATAAAAATTATTCACTATGTAATCATGTAATTATGTATCAATGAGAGCTGAGCAGTGTTGGCCACTCTGAAGTGAAACCTGTAACTTAAGGTTCGTTAAAATGTATATCATAATCCTATAATATATACTCCAAATTAATGATTTTAAGCAAGCTGTGATTATAAACTATGATTATATATATTTTTTATTAAAACATGATATTACAGGATATATATATACTATATTTATAATACTGGTCAATTGGTGGCATTGGTATATACCCCAAGTATGTCTATAATGTGTCTGTTCCTCTTTTGGTGTGGATTGCTATGAGGTGTAGTGGCTGGATCAAACAACATCATAAACTATTACACATATGAGCAACTTCATTTTCTCCACACACAGTCTATCTTAGTATTTTTCCTCCAAAAGTTCTCAAAAATCTCTCACACTTTTCATTAAACAATCTTCATCACACCCTGAGGAGAGATTGCATTGTTATTAGGTAGATCAGAGGAGTAATATAAAGCTGGGAGTGCACTGGGAAGTCTATTCTAGTGACTAAGTTGAATCATTAGCAGGAAAGGGTTGAAACATTGGCAAATATCTGCCTAAACTCATGAAAAAATAAAGATAGAACCTGTGAATGCGACTATAATTATACATAAAGTGATAAATTACACACATTTACGGTATACCTGTTTTATCATTCTTTCAAGTCTTTAAATCAAATGTATTGTGTGTGTCTTCTGAAGAAGAACTTCCCTCTTTTTCACCTTCCTTCCTTACACCACTCTGCGTAATCTTCTGTCAACATTTCGCCAACACATTTAAAACAGTATGTTTGTGTATTTTCGGGAATTAAATAGTGCGGGGATAAAAAAAAGGAAAATACTGATTAACAAAAAAGATGTTGGGAAAAACACTGAAACGACCTTACCTTAAACTCTGTCTCGATGTTGGCCAGTCTTGCCAGTTCATTACTGAGCTCAAGGGCGGTCAGCACAGGGTCTTCACTGCTGAGTGACAGGTAAGCTGCACTGGCCAAGCCCTTATACGCATTCATCCTGGAGCGTGAGTGACTAAAAGAGTCAATCTTCTGTTTCTCCACACATTCTGAACACTTACAGAAGTAGTCATGTGGCCTTTCTATGCGGGCCCCTTTTGTCAAAAGGATGTGGACGATCTCATACTCCTGGCAGTGAGCAGCCAGGATGATGGGCGTGACGTCATGTGAAAAACGTGTTCCATCCTCGTCATAAGCAAAAAAAAAGTCATCATCACGCATTTCCTGTTCCAGAGGGCTCAAAGCCAGTCGGAGGCCTCCACCGAAAGCAGGGTGTGCGAGAATAGCTTCAACGATTCGAACATAACCCTTGGAGATAGCCAAAAGCAGACCATCGCCGATCCTAGCCAAACCATCCTTCTTTAAAAGCAGCTCGGTCACTTCTAGGTGCTCATTGCCCACTGCCAGCTGCAAAGCATTCTGGCCCATGTAGTCCACACAATTGAAGTTAAGGGTTTTGGACTCTTCCAGCATTTTGCGGACTACAGGAATGTTTCCATATTCAGCAGCATCCAGAAAACGCTCCTCCTCCGCAGTGAGCGGTGAGCCACGTTCATTGAACATGTAGGCTGGGCCCCGCACTGCCTGGCGACGCCCCTTCTCTCTTAGTGTGGTGTGCCGGCGATGCATGGCTTCCACCCTGGAGACAGTAAAGGATGGAGGATGAAGAAAAGCTGAGATCAAATTATGGAGGCAAGAGGAAAAGACAACTGACTATGGTGTAACAAGACTAACAAAGTCATTACTGTCTTACGTGGACAGTGCTTAACACAGACTTCTCCCCTGACCCAAGAGAAAGCTTCACCAAGACATCTTTGATTTATCTGTCTCTGGCCAGATCAATGATCCGCTACCAAGGTCGAAGCTCAATGTGGGGCCATCTCAGGTCAAAAGCTCTGATTGGCAAGCGAGAGATGAAGCTGTCACCTCAATTGGCTATGGCACGACTCACACTATGAGTTAGTGGTCATCCAAAGAGACTCTTTTGCCAGTGGTGAATCTGCATCGACACATGCATTTCACACAGACATTAACATGTTGCTACTATTCAGTATGTCTTAATTTGTTTTTCTTCTTAAATGGAACACTATTTCTAGTGACACACGGTCACATCCCAGCAGGACAGAGCAGGTAAAAAATCTTTACCTTTCACAGAAGCCCTGGTAATTAGCCCTGTTCCTGGAAAATGCTCCTCCTATTGTATTTTAGAGTTACAAAGAGCTGTCACAATGTCTGCTTCTCCTCAGCCTGAGACTCTGACCCACACATTGAAAAAGGCTTGATGTTCCCCAAAGCTGTAAAAATTAGAGGAGAAGAAATGTTGAGTGACAGTGTGGGAGTGGAGGAAGAGATACTGCATATGGGTAGGTTTTGAAATGAAAAGTGGGAATGGGAATTCAGTAATGAAAATGATTACCCAGTTTAGTTCTGCAGTATGTAATAACCAATTTAGGCTAAAGGTTTAATTTCTAAAATGCTAAAATGATAACATGTAGCTCAAAGCGCAATTGAAACAGTTCTTGTTGAGTGGACTAAAGGAATCACACCAGCTTGAATAAGCATAATTGACTTGTATTGTCCATACTAAAGACTGCCCCAAGATTTTTAATATCATTTCTGCTCTTTTATGTTATCTGAATTGGTGCAGTGACCTTACAAATGACACATACACAATAATGCCAAAAATAATAAAGCCTGGTTAGGTTGTTATTCAGGTTTATAATTTCCCTTAATTTGCTTGTCTGTGTGTATAAGCTCAGAAGGACATTGAAGGAAAAGGTGAAAATGGAAACCTGTTCATGATCGAAACATTCCCCCGGGGCGTCAAAAGAAGTGAAACTGAGAAGATAAAGAGAGCTCACCAATGCAAATCACCGTAGGAGAGTGTGTGTATGATTGTGTGAGAGAGAGAGAGATTGAGGGAGAGTGTGTGTTTGTCAGTGTGCGTTTTAAAGTGCAGCTCTTTATTTTCGATTTGCACAACAAGCTGGACACATAGTCAAGGCCACAGTGTCAGTTTGACTGCAGTGTGAAGCCCTTTAGCATCGTTTTTGAATGCTAAAAATAGGTGCGTGGTTGAGGTGGAGGGTGGGTCAGAAACCGGACTTTCACCAAGGAGACCAGTGTTTGTTTCCCATGTGAAACAAAAAGTCAACATAAGGTGTTTTAGTTATGCTACCTAAGTAACGTTACTTAACGTTATTAACACAAACCATGTGGTTGGTTAGGTTTTCTTAAACTTAACCAAATAGTTTTGGTGCCTAAACCTCATCAAATTGCAACATTTCACAAAGTTAACAACGTGCCATTTCACAACCTTAACCATCAGTTTAACTTTACATTTGCTCATGTGGTAGACACTTTTATCCAAAGCAACTTACATTTGAGTAACAACATATAAGCAACAATAAAGCATCAGTAAAGTAGGAGATCTACAAGTGCCAATAGATACTAGCAGCAATAAATACTAGTGAGAGCTATTAGCATGTACGGCATCAATGGGTTAAATATCTAGGGAAAGAAGTAAGTTAACATATAGTGTAATTAGAGTTTTTTTTTTTTGGCCTCAGGTGAAGATACCAACGATGGTCGTTCAGTCTTGGCCACAGGTAGTCTTAACGACTGTAACAACTGTCGTCACAGCAACAAGGAACACTAACGAACCAGCGGTATCGATGTCCCGGGCCAACGACCCCACTGAGGTTAAATAGCTGAGTTTCCCTGCCAGTCAGTCAGAACTGAAGAAGTCCTTTGGATGAGGGACGAAACGTCTTCCAGTATCTTCAACCAAGTGCAGTTGCCCTTGATTTTAACCTTCGTCGGATAACTATGACCTGGATGACTGAGAATCTTCATAGACAATTCTTGAAATTGTGCCTCTTTTTCTCACCAAATTCCCAAAACATCCTATTTTCACACACACACATACACTATAACACAGTCTTGCACACATGAGATAAATTCAAAACAATTCTACAAGGGTTGGTTATAAATAATGTTCGTTTGTGGTTCTCACCCTCAAAAACCCTTTCACATGATGAACTCAACAAAATTGTATTCCTGTATTCCTTGGTGTACTATACAGCTTCTGGAAAAAGCCCAACCTTGATCCTTCCATTTCTCTCTAAGATCCTTGAGAAAGCAGTTGCCAAACAGCTGTGTGACTTTCTATACAGCAATAGTTTATTTGAGGATTTTCAGTCAGGAGTTAATCATAGCACAGAGACAGCACTGATGAAAATTACTAATGACCTAATTGCATCAGACCAAGACTTGTCTCTGTACTGGTTTTATTAGATCTTAGCGCTGCATTTGATGCCATTGACCATCATATCCTATTACAGAGACTGGAACATTTAATTGGCATTACAGGAACCGCTCTAAGCTGGTTTAAGTCCTATTCATCAGATCAATCTCTGTACATGTTAACAATGAATCCTCCATGCACGCCAAAGTTAGTTGTAGAGTTCCACAAGGATCTGTGCTGGGACCAATCCTGTTCACTTTATATATGCTTCCTTTATATATGCTTCCTTTAGAAACACTCCATAAACTTTCATTGTTATGCAGATGATACTCAAGTATATCTATTAATCAAGCCAGATGAAACTAATCAGTTAGCTAAACTCCAAATGTGCCTTCAGGATGTTAAAACCTGAATGACCTTTAATTTTCTTATGTTAAACTCAGATGTGAAGTTATTTTACTGGGGCCCAAGCACCTCCGTGACGCATTATCTAAAGATATAGTTACTCTGGATGGCATCACCCTGGCCTCCAGCACCACTGTGAGGAATCTCGGAGTTATATTTGATGTCCCTTAACTACCACATTAAGCAAATTTCAAGGGCCGCCTTTTTTCACCTATGTAATATTGCAAAAATCAGGAACATCCTGTATAAAAATGATGCAGAAAAACTAGTCCATGCATTTGTTACTTCTAGGCTAGATTACTGCCTAGAATTTGATAACAATTCCTTATTATCAGGCTGCTCAAAAAAGTCCATTAAGGCTCCTCAGATGATCCAGAATTACAGGAACTAGCAAATGAGATCATATTTCTCCTGTCTTAGCTTCTCTGCATTGGCTTCCCGTAAAATCCATAAAATAATTTAAAATACTTCTTCTCACCTACAAAGCTCTTAATGGTCGGGCACCATCTTATCTTAAAGAGCTCATAGTACCTTACTACCCCACCAGAGCACTGCGCTCCCAGAATGCAGGGTTACTTGTGGTTCCTAGAGTCTCCAAAAGTAGAATGGGAGCCAGAGCGTTCAGCTATCAAGCTCCTCTCCTGTGGAACCAGGTTCCAGTTTGGGTTCAGGAGGCAGACACCATCTACACATTTAAGAGTAGGCTTAATGGTACCTGGCACCTATTTCTAGGAAAAATGCCTAAAATAACATACCCAAAATAAATCAGTAATATCTCCTCAACCATTAGGCCTAGATGCATAAGTCTCCTCTCCATTCTGGTCAGAAGCTAAGCAATATAAATCCATTGTAGATTAACATATTTATTTTACCATTACAGACTACATGGATATGAAATACGGAAAAAATATAATATTTTCATCGTCGCCTGGTAAAAAAAAGCTTTATTATGATGCAATAAACCATCAAAACCATCCTAAGGTAGATTATAATGCACCTCAATATCTTCTAATACACCTAGAATACAACTGTAACTGTAAATTTGATGAAAAGAAACTGATATACAACAGTTATTACACAATCTTTAAAAAATATACCAGGCAAATGTCCATGTTTTTGCCATATTTTATATGTTCACTTTATTGGTAGTTATCTTCAAAACATTATTTCTCTCCATACAACCACATTCCAAATAACAAAGCTTTCAAAACATTGAAATATTGATAAAAACAGTCAATATATATGACCAAAAGCACTCCCATGCTTTACAGGCCCACAGCTTGAGAACAGATCTTAGATTTTGTTCGTCTCGATGAAACGATTTCAGGCATATCCTGCATGTCCGTGTAGCTCCTACGGGTCGCCAGCAGAGGCCAATAAAGATCGCCTCCGCCAAATTACACTATTCTTCTGCACTTATATCTGGTGACACAAACAAAACTTAAGACCGCAGCCGACCTCACCAAGATGGCGGCCCGCCAGACGATCTCTGTTGATACAAAGCGTGTTTTTGTGCGGAAAACAGCTAGAACAGCGAAAATTTATTACGTCCCCCGTACCGGGTCAGTCCGTTCCCATAGTGTTAAGACTTTTGATAAAGCTTATAGTTAGGGCTGGCTCAGGTCTCTTAGTTATGCTCTCCCTCTTTATGCAACCTAATCCCATTAACGCATGTTACTAACTTCACTTCTTCTCTTTCCCATAGTCTTGTGCTTTCTCGTCCCTCTCCTCTCTATCACTTTCTGCAGGTGTTTCTGGCTCTGGAGCTGTGGAGTTGGATCTGTAGTTGCGAGTCACCTGTTGCCCTTGTGTTCCTGCTCGACATTCTCTGCTACAATTATTTTTAGTAGTCCTATTTATTTTATTATTGTTATTATTATCATTAACATTATGATTATTATTATAAACATTACTATAAATATCTGTACCATTATTCATTCAGTCCGTACCAACATTACATTTACTGTCTGTACCTCTGTGTCTATATTGTGTAGACTGCTCCCCCTTCCTCCCCTCCCCCATCCCTCGCTCCCTCTTTATGGCTATCTCTCTTTCTCTCTCTCTTACTCTCCCTCACCCCCAACCGGTCAAGGCAGATGGCCACCCACCCTGATCCATGGTTCTGTTCGAGGTTTCTCTTAAAAGGAAGTTTTTCCTTGCCTCTGTTGCCTAGTGCTTGCTCTTGGTGGGAATTTTTGGGTTTCTGTAAATAGCATCACAGAGTTTGGTCTAGACCTGCTCTTTTATGAAAAGCACTATGAGATAACTGTTGTTGTGATTTGGCGCTATATAAATAAAATTTAACTGAATTGAATATTGAATTGAACACACCAAACAACAAATTATCCTGCCCCACATCCTGTCTTTGGTCTGTGACAAGCCGGAGATTTGCATCCTCCTCCACCTCCTTCCCCTTCCTTTTCACCTCGTCCCCATATCCCTACTCCTCCTCCACGTCAACCTCCTCTCTCTGCTCCTCCTACACGTCCTTCTCTCCCTAATCCAAAACTGAATGAACTGACTCTGGACCTTTTGTCTTTCTATTGAAGGTTCTGATTGGTGTGTTATCAATTACGATACTTTGTGTTTCCACCTTGGTAGTTGTGTGCTAAAGCTCAAGCTTTGCTGATATGAGTGAACGATACTGAATGTTAATGCTTTCTAAATGACCGCAGGGTGTAGGCAATAAGAAATGATGTGATTTGTGTGTAGAGTTTAGGGAAATGGATGAGCTTTTTGAAAATTGCAAGGAGAAAAAGAACACAGGAAGTGCATGTCAGAGGTTAGGGGTTAGAGGTGTTATAAGAGGATGTGTTCTCAGAAGAGATGATTTTTCAAGAGCTTTGATCATTTGTAAAATGTGATGCCATGCAGTGAATACTGCCTTTTATTTATGCAGCTAATAACAATATAAGGTATTTGCTTCTTAAGGCTATAGTTTGTTTGTTTGTTGACTTACTACAATGCATTTTGCTGTAGGATGTACCTAATATCTCCCTAAGCCCCCATGTCCACACACAATCACACATACACACTCTCACGGACATATTTTGTAAGCATTGGGAGGATTCCTTATAAATGAGGGGACAGTCTGGCTGCAAGCCTGTTTAGATAACCTTATAGTCACGTAATTAATCGCCATTTTCCATCTCTATCTATCTTCCTCTCCATCAATCTCTGACTATTTGTGATTCTGAACTGAAAGAGAATTTACCTGCATCATTTCTGAATGGAATTACAGTCACAATGACAGGAGGAGGCAGACACAATGGAGATGTATAGATGGAGAGAAAGAGTGTGTTTGTGCGTGTGTGTGTGTGTGTGTGCGTGCGTGCGTGCGTGCACGTGTGTGTGCGGGGGAGAAAGAAAGAGACAGAGATGAACGAGAAGAAAAAGGAGAGTGAAGAAGGGATTGTGTATATGTACTGTATGTCTGCTCATATTCTTCACACATTACCATTGTTGCAACCAGGACCACCAGACGTTCTTTCCCACATGGGTGTAGCAGAACATGATGTTATACTACAGCTAAAGCAAGAAGAGCTTTAACTACCATTTTTTAGAAAATGCACCTATATCATGCTCCACCCAACCCCAATATATTCGTCTCAGCCTACCTGTTGAATGTGAGCCCAATATTCACAAACACCCAAGAAAAAATATCTGGGTTTATATATCTTGCTCGATGTTCTGACTGTCCTCACTTACTTCTGCTCTCCACCATTTCACATTAAGCAGGTAGCATACCGTCAGCTTGTGTAAAAGGAGTGTGGATTCAACCTTACTGACAGGAGAATCAAAATAATGAACTGAAAGTCGGAATGGGGTGCAGAGATGGTCATGATTCGTAGTGAGGTCAGCAGCATTGGCAACCTTTTCACACACCATTTGCTTTTGTGGTAATGGACTGTTTGAAGCAACCCGCCATATTTTAACAGTTTTTAATCCCTAAGCACACACTGCACCGATCACTTGGGGCTCCTGTCCAAGGAAGTAGCTCCCCCTCCTATTAACAACAAAACTGTAAGAAAAAGGAGAAGCTTGCACCACCGGTGATTTCAACTATATTACACCACGCTATTGCAGAAATCCTCTCTTATCCAGCTTAGCTTCCTATCAATGATATTGTATTTGGAATAAATCATATTGGCAAGCATATTAATGTAAAATACTTAACCCATTAAAGAAAAATAATCAGTTAGCTATACTACATATTACTTCAATTTGAGTTACATTTTTGTATGTTTACGTGCCATTGAAGAGTTCTGACTTCTGAAACTTTATGATTAGCAGCTTATTAAATGCATGAATAAACAACGGTCAACAACTTATGTTCAAATTTCAGCTGACAGCCAGAGAGTAATTATCATGAGCTTGTTGTTGAGGTATCAAGCCAAGAAGACAGTGCCCACTGTACCCGACTACCTATGTTAAAAATGTTGCACTCAACTAAATGAAAAGCGTACCTGGATGGAAGAAGTAAACACATCTAGAAACTTGTGATTTTTTTTTTGAATGACAGTCTGCTGTGTAAGTGATAATACTACTTATCTAAAACGAGCAAAACTCAAGATGTACTACTTTTTGCAGTCAACATAGTATTATTCAGATCGATGAATATTAGCACATAGAAAGTACCTTTACACTTTTTGGAAAACAAACACTTTCAGTAGCCAACAGCTTTGGCACTCAATGAAAATCTCATTCAATGTCTGTCTCTTTATAATCAGTTTTGAATTGGTGTCTTCTACAGCTTGAACTTTCTACGGTTGGGTCCCCAAATTCATTATTTTCAGTTAAGCAGTCAACTAGGTTTGGTAATTTACCGGTGAACTAGAGAAAAAGAAAAGAAGATGAGTCAAGTTTAAAAACCAAATTTTGAGCATAATGAGAGACGTTTTGACTCTATTTACAGAAGGGACTAATGAATTAGCACTTTATCAGTCCACAGACATGAGCAGAATATTTAAGAAGAGTTACACTCTCAGCTCTCTCTATGCCTCTCTTTCCCCTTCTGTTTATCAAATACAAACACACACACACACTCTCTTTCAAGCAGTAAATTGCCATTTTTTTAAGATCAAAGGTGAATCGCTTACCATATTTCAGTGGTAATGAGAAACAGGCATGTTCATCCTCACTTACCCTCTTTCACACACACACACACACACACACACACACACACAAAGGCATCCAACATTTAACCTTGTCAAGCATCGGTGGGAGCATACATGCTTTTTTTTACATGCAAGGCCTTTTAAGATATATCAAAGGAGCAGACCAGGGAAGATCAAAGACCCAACTCTGAGGCCTGCCATTCCCAAAATCTGATAGTCACAGCTAAGCGGGCAATTCTACATGAATATCCATTAAGTGTCACTATTTGTGTCCTGCATATAGGACACTACATTTGCAAAATGGCAAGGAGGTTGACAATCAGGGTTTTCTGTGCATGTTTAGTGTGCATGATGAGTGTGACATTGGGGGGATGTACTGTGCAAGCTGATTTCTGTTGTCTGCTCCAGCTCAGTGTCACATGGTTTTGCCCCAGTGTCTCCCTCTCACTAAGACCAACACAAAACACAGACAAACAGTCCCTGCAGGCTTCTGCTTATGCATTCATGCACCGGAACCAATCAAGATGCTCTCTCCCAACACAAAGACAACATAAGGGCTGTAGCCGGAAAACCCCAAAAGACACACTAATTAATTCACATACCCTGCACTTCCTTAGGTATACATGCTGTACATACTGTAAATGCATTCACAAGGGACAGCTACAGTCTGACCACAACTGCCACACACAGTCAGATTATTAGAATGAGGTGGGAGAGGGAAAGAGACATCCGAGTTATGACGAAACTAATATCCTAGGCAGAAACACCATCCTTTAACACAAGCTAAGTAAAAATAACAGCAAAAAAAATGTAAACATGACTTAGTTAATACAGACTTAATGCACCTTCTGCAAAGATTTATTTTAGAAGGGACAACAGTTAAAAAGTGCATGACAGAAAAATACATGATGATCTTCAAATAACACTAATCTACTGTACATCACAGCCCGAACCATGAAGAACCTGTAAAGCACAGTCTCCATTACTGCTTCACAGCTGCACTAACAGGTGAATACAGGTAAAAACGGCTGCTTTTCTCCACCCTCTCCAAAACTGACCTCTAACTGTTGACATTCCAGGTGGATTAGTTGCTCTTGATTAAATTCTCTCAACCCAGAATAGCTTTGTCATGTCTAAACTATCGCTCAGCAGCCTCTTTACATAACTGCAAATTGCAGTTTGCAAATAAGCGCCTGTACTAAACAAGGCCGCGAAACTGGTCACTTTACTTATTTATTATGAGGCTGGATAGATGAAAAAAGTTGTGGGTGAATATAAAATGATAACTCACGTTTGCCTATTGTCGGAGTTGAACTCTGTGTCGACGTGTTCAACAGAGTAGTGGTTCCCGTGGCCCGAGAGCTCCGGAGTCCGTTGGAGTCTCTGTCCGCGGTGCTGAACGAGCTCAGCGTTCACCGCTCCTCGTCCTCTCCACTTGGGGAACGGCTCATCGTAGTGGTCGCACGCAGCATCTATCCGCACACCGTACCGCGAACGAAACGGAGAGCCGGTGTCCCCGGTGCCCTGGAACTTTGGCGCTGTGAGGTGTGGGGAGTCCCCAGGCTCCGGGCTCTCTGGTGACGGGTGAAGACACTCCGGAGAGGCGAGGTAAGGCGGGTCTGTGTCCCCCAGCAGAGGAGAGGCGGAGGAGAAGAGGTCCAGGGGCCGTGGAGAGGAAGGAGATCCTCGGGGAAGACAGATGGACAGAGGCGGGGAGGGAGACTCAGAGAGATGCCCTCTCTCGCCGCTGTCGCTTTCCTCTGCCTCGTCAGACATTGGGAGAGTTCTTGAGCAACATGCACTTTAAATATTTTTTAGCTATGTGACAGACATTTAACGATGTTTGTCAAAGTTTTGACCGCACAAGTTTCTTCCGAGCCGATGTGCCAAGGCTCCACCTTTACACAAGAGTGCGCGCGCCAATTAGAGCACCGGGAGAGTGCGCGCGCAGGGAGCCAGCCCTTTACAAAATGGAAGACAACGAACAAGTGGCAACACCACAAAATAGCTCAACTTACACATTGTATTGGGCTGCAAAAATGATTACATGTTATGCTCTAATTTACTATCCAGAACAAAAAACCCCAACAAATCTGTCTGACTTTTTTTTTAACCTTCGATACAGATTTTACTGCTGCTAGGAACATTTGAGTTATCTCACAGATGAGGTAACTCAAATGTTCTTACTTACGACCAAGCACACATAACTGACTTTTTACCTTGAATATTAAAACAATGTCTGCTTTTCTTTGTAGAGTTTGCAGTGAGCAGACCCATTTGTTTTGAATTCGTGCTTCAAAAGAGGATAGAGAGAGAGACTCTAACAAGTTGGAGGTTGGTTGGGGGAGTGAAGGGGTTAACATGCCCACCTGGTGTATGCCAATTACTGGTACTGACATAATCTTGTTATTGCTTCAGAGAAAAAGCAGTTAATACCTAAAGTAGCCCACATCTCAGTGGTACGTTTACCTTAGGTTAAATCGAATCCTTGCCTGCTGGTTGGTAGATTTATACAAACCTGAACACAAAGCCTTTTAAGGTCACTGACTTCACATATAAAGAGGAAGATAAAACAGTGTTTGAATGTCGTTCTGTTAGTGTCTATCCTTGTGTATGTGTGTGTGTGTGTGTGTGTGTGTGTGTGTGTGTGTGTGTGTGTGTGTGTGTGTGTGGTCCTGTAATTAGAGGCAGAGACATATTAGTCAAGATGGAGACTTCCTGCACCCCCACACAGACAATGACCAGTCCTAACGCAGCTCTTTGATCTTGTATTTATGCACCCAACACATACACACAGATCACAACAAATCACATTAATACATATCAAAAACTGTTTCCACTGGCATTTACATTTGGGTAGAAAATACTTCCTGTGGTCTGTAGATTATCCCTGGGTAACAATTCTAGAAAAACACAATGCTATTGAGTGTTGTTAAATAAAATAATAACCATTACCAATAACCCATGGACACATCCCTTTTTAAATAAAATGCATTCTCCATATTCACTGAATTGCTTATCTGTTAGTTACAAAAACACAGGAAGACAAACTTTGTAGATTGATGTGTTCACCTGTTGACCGCTACCAAAGTCCTTACATAGGCATGTCCCACCAGTCGGCAGCCATCTTGGTAACGCCTCTGGCAGTTATTTTGGACTAACAAGACTAAGCCCCTATCTAAATGAATGGGGAGAGAGCCAAAACTGCACTTTCAACGGTCATAGAGACAAAAAAGCCCTGCATTTATAAAAAAAAGTTTGACAACTTGGCCCCAAAATAAGGTTTATTACGCATTTTAGCCACAGGTTGTTCTTCTACTATGCATGCACAAGGTTTCATGACACCAGCTTCATTTACAGCTCTATCCCGAGTGCTTCTTTGGTAGTCTGGTGCCTATGCATGTTATCCTCCTTCCATTCGGATTCGACATGCATCTGATCTGGTCACAAACCTGCTCCTCACCGTCACCAGAACATTCAGTGGCTTAAAATTTCTCAACTGAATTAAATATTTTCAGAAATAAAAGAAACACAAAATTTTGATTTTGGGAAATTATGAAACTATGGTCCCATATAATATTTTAATGTCAGATTTTCACATCTTTAGTGCTCTGGGAGGTTGGTGTTTGTGTTTCTTATTTCCTGTGTTTCCTGTTTTATTTTGAAGTTATTCTGCCACGTGTTTTGCTTCTTGTCTGTGTGCTCCCTGATTGTCTGTTCACCTGTGTCTCGTTATCACCTCCTTACTAGGGTATTTAGTTGGTCTGTTCCCAGCCGACATGCATACAATCGCTGACTTAAGGCTCATTTATACTCCTGCGTAGGGTCTACAGCGTAGCCTACAGCGTAGGTACGCACATAGCCATGCATTTATACTTGTGCGTAGGTGTGTCCGTCATTCTGCAATTACACCCCCAAACGCTAGTCGGCAGTAGCGCAACAGCGTCCACTGTGTTGACTTTTGCCGGCCGAGCAGGCTAACTTCCGGTTTAGTGCTCCGCTAACATAAATGGGGGTAAAATTGTATACGTGCAGCTGGTGTAGCCTTTTCAAATGTTACTGACCGAATGGATCACATTCTGATAGCGAAAAGAGTCATTTCGCTCGGGTTGTGATGGTCAAATATATTGATTCACTGTGTTACAGCCGCCGTTTTGGCCGCTAGTAAATGTTACTTCAAAGCACGGGGTACTTCCGGTCGGCTCGGAGGCATTGTGAGGCTACCCAGCCGATCAATCACAGAGCTTACGGTCCGCGTCAACTCGACGTGTAGTTACATTTTGGAGGAGGAGCATGTCAGGCGACAGCATAGCTTCTGCGTAGCCCTGTAGCCTACGCTGTCGATTTGACGCAGAAGTATAAATTGCACTTTAGGTTTAGGCACACACCACTGTGATGGTTAGGGTTAGGGGTTTTGGGAAGCTGTCAATGCCTTTTATACTAACATAGCTAGCTACCTAGCTAGCTACTAGCGCTTCCGGTCTAGACAGGGCGTCTCATACACACACCGCAAGGTACCTTTTACATCAAATACTATGATCAAATAACAGCCTTTCTGAAAGCATCAGTATTTGACACCCTGTGGTGAGAACAGACAAAAACACACGAGTAATTATGAACAGGCACATTTGTGGTAACCTTCTTTGACAGACAGGACCACTTTTGCGCATGTGCAGATAGAGATCCGGCAGTAAGCCCAGATTTGGTACCTACACATACTAATCAGTTTATGTTTAGCAGTCAGATTGTGACGGCCCCTGGTTTGGGCCCTCTCTTGTTGTTTGTATCTTGCTGTGTTTTGTCCCTTTAATCTGGGTAATTGGTGGGTGGAGTTGATACCTGGTGAGATGCGACACACCTGAGCAGGCGGGGCTCAGATGGCTATAAAAGGAGCCTGCTTGATGATTTGACTCCCTCTTCTCCTGGCCTGCCGACTGATTCTGTTCTGTTTGGTTCTTTGTGTTCTACACCCATACGCTCCAATTACACATACACTGCATACATACTGATCTGACAGACACCTACAATTGTATATTTTGCTTAATTTACTTATTAAAATATCTATTATCATTTTCAGACTGTGTGGTTTCCCGCTTTTGTCACTTACTGTTGAGCCAGGTTATGACACCTGTGTTCACGTGTCCATTAGGAATATCCACCTTTATGGACTGGGTATTTGGATTCCTGGATTATTGCTTGCATATCTGGATTTGTGTTGCCTTGTTTTGGACTGCCATCCTCAACACACTTGTAAGTTCCACCTTTGATCAAAAAAACTCTGCAAACTGCATATGTTCTGCCTGGTGTTTGGCGCCTGGGTCCAAATCCCCGGTTTTCCCGTGTCAGCGCTGCTGAACATAACAGATACGATTCAAATGTAAATACCAGTGAAGCAGCCCTGCAGGATTAATTACACATATGAAAATGACTATTTGAATTACACTTCAAAACTGTTACAAGCCACTCCTCAAGACTGTGGGTTCACTTTTGGCAAGCTTCCAGTAAAAAACTGGCTTGGGCTTTCATACCAAGTGATCTATTATCAAAGTCCATCTAAAGTCTGACCCAGCAGATAATACAAGGATTAATGAGAATTGTGGGAAACTGTGTACCACTGTACATGAAGTCCTGAGTGAATGTCAAGAGGCACTGAGAGGCTGACTATCGGTGTGTGTATGTGTGTGTGTGTGTGTGTGTGTAAACATCTGCCATTGTACCTCTTCTGTCATAGTGCTTTGGACTTTTGTGGTGGAAATGGTTGTTGCGAGTGTATGTGTGTGTGATTTCAAAGCTACATTAAGCTACTTGAAAAAAACTTTATCCAGGCTATATTTTTGTTTTGACAACCAGCCAAGCCAAGTTTATACTATAGTAGTACCATTGTAAGAAACACTCACTAAGACACAGGTTACCTTCTTTATACTGTAAGTGTACCAATTACGTAGTCCTCTAGTTGTCCATTAATCTTCCTGCTTCGTGCAAGTAAACCACTACAGATTTTCAAACTCTCAAAATAGAATAAACTCCTTTTTTAATTTTAATATATTGAATAAAATGGAATAACTCGTAATGTAGGGTCTCTCTATAGGTTGAAATGTTCCGGCCTCACCCTAATCACTCGTGTCACAGCAGGAGTTTCCTACTGTCTGTCGCAGGCAGAACTCCTGCTAGGAAATCACTGATTGTGGTGTTTAGAAAAGCTACATGCTTGAAAGTCTCAATCAACACAGAACAGTGCAGCAGCAAATCAGAAGCACAAAAAATAGAGACACCAAGATCTGTTGTGACAGCAGACTCCCTTCCTCCTGTTTTAACTGTCCATCAGAACAGTGTATTCAGCGACCTCCCCTCATCTGTAACATTACCAGCTAGCTGCTTGCAGTATCTGTTAGAAATGCCAGCACCTCTCTGATGAACCGCTCTGGCAGCTAAGTCAGTCTAATGTGTTGAACATGTTGTTGGGGGGTAGTTCCACGCTCTGGTGATGTGCCAGTTAGGTGATGCCAGCTATCACTTCCTCTGGAAGAGACAAAGATTTATAGAATAAATGTTCACAGTCCTGGCTCAACATTTCACAGGTGTTTGCCTCAGCAAACCTATGACATCCAGACAGAATGTCCATCAGAACAAGGACTGTTTTATGGTGTTGGCTGAAGAAGGAAAGCTGCAACACTGAAGGGCCTGAGGTTTACCTAGTCCTCATTACCTTCATTCTCCTCATGTATGTGGAGAACAGCAGGCCTCCACCACTGACATTTTGACCACAGAAATGCTCTATATTTGAATGGATTTTGAGCATTGATCTGTCAATTTTTAGGAATCTGTCAATTAACATCTCCCAACAGCATATATTGTTACATGGGTTACATTTTAGATAACAAATCGCTATTTTAAGTAGATGGGGATTGACATAGAAAAATGCAAAATCACAAATGAATGTGCATAATGTAAAGCCACATTACTATTCCTCCTACTACTACTCCCTCCCCTCTCTCTCTCCTTACATCCCTCTCTTTTTCTCTCTATTCCTCTCCTGCTCTCTCTCTCTCTCTCTCTCTCTCTCTCTCTCTCTCTCTTCACCCCCAACCGGTTGAGGCAGATGGCCGCCCACCCTGAGCCATGGTTCTGCTCGAGGTTTTGGCCTCTTAAAAGGAAGTTTTTCCTTGCCTCTGTCGCCTAGTGCTTGCTCTTGGTGGGAACTGTTGGGCTTCTGTAAATATCATCACAGAGTACGGTCTAGACCTGCTCTTTTATGAAAAGCGCTGTGAGATAACTGTTGTTGTGATTTGGCGCTATATAAATAAAATTGAATTGAAAAATTGAAAATTGAATTCACTGACATTTCTCATGTGCTTAAATACACACAGTCCAAGCCTTGAAAAACATATTTTAAAAATGTGAGATATTTAAAAACAGAGATAAGCTCCATATCCCAATGTATGTTCAAGCACACTGGCAGAAAGGCAAATAGTAGTAAATTCTCTCATGCATTGAAGCTCATACCTGTAGCATGTAGACAGATCAAGCAAATGACACACATGAATGCTGTCTACATAAACATAAAAATCATTTTGACAGTTTGACACAGCAGAAAATATTCAAATTTTCAAAAGTTCAGGACTTGACACAAGAACTTTGTTTTCTGAGTAAATAAATATCATAAATATTGTATGCTAATATATTATTATAAAAATAAATGCAAATGTTTCATTATTATGTTGATAAAACATTTAATCTGGGAGGCATTGTATTTCCTGCAAAATGTTCTTATGCAAATGTTGTAAATAAAAATAACTTTTAGGAGACACGGTTGCATAGAGAGTTCAATGACCACAATCATCCACTGGGTCCCGGTGTCAGTTTTTTTCATCACTGTGCCTGTCTCCACCCTTTTCACACCCAATTCTCTATGCTTTTGCTGTCAGCTCATTTTGTTTAGTCTCACTTCTTGTCCATGTTTCATCTGGTCTGGAAGCAAAGTTTTCTGGGAATTGGTCACATGCTGCACAAAAAATAAGTAAATACTTATTACGATCATTTTCATTTTCATTTACTGTATTCTAATAGCCTTTATGTATTAGAAAACCAGCATATTTAACTCGCTCTGGGGCAACATTGTTTTGGAGATTATTGGAAGAGCATATGCAAATTCAGTGGTTTTGAGACATCAACATATCAAGGATTAAAGTAATAGACTTTTGAAATCATGAAGAGACACAAAAAACATACCATTCAGTCAGCTGGTCATCATTTTTGGCTTCAACATCGAAATCTTAACCAAATGTGGGATTGGTGGACAAATATTTAGCTGTGAGATGGCTTCTTGAGGGGAAAAATGTTTTTTTCATAGATGCTCTACCTAGTGAGGTAAATAATAAAGCATATTCTGATTTTTTATGAGCTACCTGTTCATTTTAATATCTTACTTTCTTGTTTGATCTCTCCTGCTTATTTTAATGTTTTTATTTTATTATTTATTTATGGCCCTCTTGTATTTTATCATTCATTGTGGTTTTGTCTCTGTGAAGCACTTTGTACTTTGTTTTCATTATTATTATTATTATTATTATTTAATGAGACTAAAAAATAGAACAATGCAGTATAGTTGGTCACAAGTAAACAAGGTCACCAAGCAACTTGGCATCCTGTCCTATTGACTTTAAGGCCAATCAGTCTTAGTGTGTCAGAGTAGTAAGGCCACAATCACTAACACTCTCCATTGACCTCATGATAATTTTATTGGTTACTTGATCAATGACACGTCATGCCATGAATGGGGGCAGAACTTCCCTGAGAACAGCAGATGAGAGTGACTTTTCCCTACAAATCTGTTCTACAGTTTAATTTTTATGTTGACTTCATTCTGCCATTCCTACTCCAACCAGCAAGATCCTTTACAACTGAGATTGAAATAGTAGGCAGATATTGGAGTCAATCCATACCCTATGCATATTTTATTGGTACAGAGCAATGGGGGAGGCACTGAAGTGTTTAAAACTTTTATGTCTGCTTGTCAGGGTTTGATAAATGACTTTTGGCAAAACATGTATTGAATTATTCTGCCAACTGGCCCTTATTAAAGATATCAGACACTTTGTGTGTGTGTAGTCGTGTGCAGGTGTCTGAATCGCTGATCCAAACCGATGCAATTATGTACACAAGCACACAAAAAAACATGCAAATTCATGCAAATAAATGCTCTCAGAAAAAATACTTCTTTTTGTCTGTTTCTTCTGTTATTACATACATATATTCACAGTCACTTCTATTGCACAAAAAATCATTTTGAATGGCATGAATTGTTCAAAACTTCCATACAGTGTGTACAGTATTTGCCATTTATTATTTACATACACTGAATAAAATTAAATTAAAATGCAACACTTTTGTTTTTCCCCCATTCATCATGAGCTGAACTCAGAGATCTAAGACTTTCTCTATGTACACAAAAGGCCTATTTCTCTCAAATATTGATCACAAATCTGTCAAAATATGTGTTAGTGAGCACTTCTCCTTAGCAGAGATGATCCATCCACTTAACAGGTGTGGCATATCAAGATGCTCATCAGACAGCATGGGTATTGCACAGGTGTGCCTTAGGTTGGCCACAATAAAAGGCCACTCGAAAATGTACAGTTTCACTGTACTGGGGGGTTCCGGGGGTCCAGTCAGTATCTGGCGTGAAGACCATTTGCCTCATGCAGTGCAACACATCTCCTTCTCATAGAGTTGATCAGGTTGTTGATTGTGGCCTGTGGAATGTTGGTCCACTCCTCTTCAATGGCTGTGCAAAGTTGCTGGATATTGGCAGGACCTAGAACACACTGTCGATCCAGAGCATCCCAAATATGCTCATTGGGTGACATGTCTGGTGAGTATTTTGGCCATGCAAGAACTGGGATGTTTTCAGCTTCAAGGAATTGTGAACAGATCCTTGCAACATGGGGTCGTGCATTATCATGCTGCAACATGAGGTGATGGTCAAGGATGAATGGCACAACAATGGGCCTCAGGATCTTGTCACGGTATCTCTGTGCATTCAAAATCAATAAAATGCACCTGTGCTCGCTGTCCATAGAACACGCCTGCCCATACCATAACAACGATGACATCAGCAAATTGCTCACCCACACGACGCCATACACGCTGTCTGCCATCTGCCCTGTACAATGAAAACCAGGATTCATCCATGAAGGTAAAACTTCTACAAAGTGCCAGACGGCATCGATTGTGAGCATTTGCCCACTCACGACGAACTGCAGTCAGGTCAAGACCCTGATGAGGACAAGCATGCAGATGAACTTCCCAGAGACGGTTCCTGACAGTTTGTGCAGAAAGTCTTTGGTTATGCAAACCGATTGTTGCAGCAGCTGTCCGGGTGGCTGGTATCAGACGACCTTGAAGGTGAAGATGCTGGATGTGGAGGTCCTGGGCTGGTGTGGTTACATGTGGTCTGTGGTTGTGAGGCCGGTTGGTTGTACTGCCAAATTCTCTGAAACACCTTTGGAGACAGAGAAATGAACATTCATTTCACAGGCAACAGCTCTGGTGGACATTCCTGCAGTCAGCATGCCAATTGCACGCTCCCTCAAAACTTGAAACATCTGTGGCATTGTGCTGTGTGATGGAACTGCAAGTGGCCTTTTATTGTGGCCAGCCTAAGGCACACCTGAGCAATACCCATGCTGTCTGATCAGCATCTTGATAAGCCTCACCTGTGAGGTGGATGGATTATCTCGGCAAAGGAGAAGTGCTCACTAACACAGATTTCAACAGATTTGTGAACAACATTTGAGAGAAATACGCCTTTTGTGCACATAGAGAAAGTCTTAGATCTTTGAGTTCAGCTCACGATGAATTGGGGCACAAACAAAAGTGTATAAACACATAATTGTATTCATGGGTGCCCGAACAACATACACACTCACTGCAGGATTGTCATATAAGAATGCAGCCCAAATACATCTAATACATTTATACACATACATTTTATTTACAACCAATGAGCATTGCTAATATTAACTTGCTGCACAAAATTCATTAATAATTCATTAATTCATTCATAATATTATACTTGTATGTATATAAAAAAAGAAATCCATATGCACTTTCCTTGCATCGGTAAATTCAATACATTCCATTCCAGGCGTGTGGGTGCAAGTGTTATCCTACCTGGCCTTGGAAGATGCAAAGATTCAGGAGATGGAAGAATTCAGGGGAAACATTAAACACATCAATTTAATGTGCAATACAAAGGGAGAAACAGACACTAAGCCTTGATTCTTGTCGTGAATCTTTATTTCTTCTGTTCAGCCCAGTGAATACTGCCACCAGAGGGCCAAAAGACAAAATGACAACTGACATTATTATAATAAATAATAATGGTGAGTCTAAAACCAAGTAGTGAATGTGCATTTGTGTGTCACTTGGTGACAATTGAGAAGAGTGTTTTCACAGAGGGGCAGCTGCTGATTTTTGCACTCTGGGGGTGAGAGTCATCTCAGACTCCGACTAGTAGTCCATGTGAAGTGGGGAATGCAGTTTCATTCCTCCATGCAGAGCAGATCACTGGAGTAATACCTGCCGTCAATTATCCTCACCAGTGACCTATGCTGGGAGGATCAACACCGTCTCTGGGACTGAGGCTAAGCAGCTACAGTTGGAGCACCGTATGTATGTGGGGGAAAAAACATTAAAGGCACAGAGACATCGAGTAAAAGGCCCCCTACTAAGTAAACAAACCACCTAGGATGAATTTAAATGAAGGTGTACAGATAAAGCGTTATTGACTTATGTAACATGAGTTAAGTCATGTGATTTAAGTCATGCCATTTACATGGGACTTCTGACCCATCTTTAAAGTAATCCAAACCACAATGTTTCCTAAACCTAACCAAGTAGTTTTGTTGTCTAAACCTAACCAAACTGCAATCGTTTCCCAAGATTAACTATGTAATTAACATCATGAGACATGCATCATGTGACTTACATAATGTGCATAGTGTCCTGTTGGCCTGTCACTGGACTGGTACTTTCCAATGGTCATTTGTGTCATTTTTGAGGAAACGGTTGTATGTGTCATTTTGTGAGGTATTGACACACAAGCTGTTTCGTTATTTAGGTATGAGGACATGTTATAAAATTCAAATAGGGAAAAACTAAAGTAAACTACTCAAAAGAATGTCTAAAGGAACTGGATCAAAAATCTTATATAACAAAATATCCATTGTAGACAATGTACACTGACTACAGGACATAAAAAACTCTGACTAACAATATTCTTCTCATGTCACGAAGAATTAGAGGAAACACCATCAACATTGGCAATTAGAATCATAAAAGGTTTTTCATTAATTTGTTTGGTAAAGACATTCAAAGTCAACAACACCAGCGCCTTCAACACTGGTATGTAAATTTGTATTTCCTCCATTTATTTGATTTGAGTGCCACTTAATTATTTCCGTAGGAGGAACACTGCGTACTTACTCTATAGGCGTGCTATAAGTAGCATACCTGTCTTTTGAGCCGTGAGCTTGTAATGGTGTGTTGATTGGAGTTAAAGAATAAAATATTCTTTTTACTGCTACTTCAACACTTAAATCTGTGATTGATTCAATGATGGTAAGCATTGTGTTTAATAATAAGAAGCAGTGTGACTGTTTCTCATTATGCAGGTTGATGTAACGGTAAAGTACAAAGCACCCAAATTTGACACAGAAAGGCAGTGTTTTCTCAATATTTAACAAAGACAATGTTCTTTCCATAACTTAAATAAGTAGTTTGTTGTCTATACTAAATGCATAAATCACTTTATTATACTTTCTGATGCAACAAGTGGCTACTATACTGAAAACAAATGGAAACATAGACAATGAACTTAAGCAGATAACTTTAGAACATTTTGCCAGTACTTTTTTGAGAAACAGTTACCACTCTATTCTTGAATGGATTTTGCAGAGAGACTCACCTTCATCCCAAATAGACTCAACACAAACAAAAAAGGCAACCCCCCTTTGTTTAGTCCTGATGTCTCTTCTGTGCATCCATCACAGTTAGAAAGTTCCAACATTCTGTCTTTGCACCCTGAAAACACCCCTTCAATCCATTATATTCAACAATAATGAAACCCCAGTTGTATTCTCAGTAAAATAACACACCACCAACTTTTTTAGAGCCAGCTGAATCACTGAATGGATACATTTGGGTTAGGGGTTATAGTTAACAGGGCTTCTCTCTGAGCTGTAAATGACTTCACAACACATCCGCCTCCAGCCTCGTGGTAAACCCACACAAGCCTTAATACTGGCTTGTAACACCTCAGGTTTCTTTGCCAAAACCCCTCTTCTCAGTTTCCCCTAGCACTGACAGCCATGGTAAATCCCAGCTGTAAATTGAAAAAGGTCCTGAGAGAATGAAGTGGCTGGCTACATTTTCTTTTTCACACTGTGAAGTGAAGAAGACTGACACAAGGCTGTAGTGTTAAGAGTGAGTGCTTTTTCATGACAGCTAGTGGTGTTGTAAAAAACAACAGCCCCCTAAATGCATTTAATTCATGAATAAGACATATGAAAACTAGATAATATAAAACAACAAACAACAGAACTCTTAAAATTGAAGTTTACTATTTCTTTTCAAGACGCTGAAAACATCTTGGTAAGCATGGTGATTTGCAGGTAAAAAAAATACCCATGGATATCTATTCAAACTGGGCTTTGATAAATTTTTACATCATGATTTTATAGTATTACAGTAGAGAGACAGGAAACACCGGGAAGAGTGATGACGTGACGAAAGTCAATGGTCACAATCATCCTAGGTTGTGGTTACATGGTAATGTATCTTAAAAACTCAGCCACCATGACGCCCCACTGCGGGCTACATTGAGTCAAAAAGTATTTTAAATATTTCTCACAACAAATGAAAGGTCATACTCATGGTCACTGGTACATGAAATCAGGAGGAAACAATCAGTCTCAAGACTCTAACTGCCCTTTACTGTATTTTGTTCGACCCCTGAAAGGGCTTTAACTTGTAGAGTGATCTGCAAACAGACTGCACACCTCTCAGGAAACTGCACAAAGCATTACTTCTAATAGTTTACAGCTCCCTCGCTAGTTGAGTAGAATAATATCTACAGCGAAATTGGATCTTATGAAAAGCTATCACTCAACAAAATTAGATAAGTTCCTTCTAAAATGAAAAAGGACGATCTTATGACATCTCTTGATTTGACACTAGCTGGTAAAAATATTTTTATTGCAACAACTAATAGCTTTTCTCCCATCCACAACCCTAATGCTGTATGCTTTACTGAATGTACAGACTGTATGTTTGGCTGTATGTGAATTAGCATTTTTCCTAGCATGCTTCATCTGTGCTGCCTTGCTTTTAAAGCTGTTTAATTAGCATATAAAGCAGGGCCATCCTAGCACCATAATTCATGTCATGCGTGTCTATCATCTGCTCAAGGCATCAACTGACAAGTCATACACGGATAAACAATCAAATTGACCTAAATGATTAAATTCCTAAAAGATGATTAAATTTCAAATGTATTGATATTCAACTTTAACCACATGTCACATTATTGTAATTATTGCATACAGCCAACCATATTTAAATACATCAATACTATGGCAAAAGCCTGCAGGGCCAATATTCTCAGGAAAAGACCCCATTATTATTGCCAAGCTTAAATAACTGTCACACATACACTGACCTAGTGGCCTGACTGCATCAGTCAGTGCTCCACAACCTTCAAATGAGAGGTCTAGTTTTACCCAGGCATTTAAATTATGTGAAATATTGGTTGTCATTGTCAGCTAATGATCATGCCAGTAGCCTGAGGCATTTAAATGAAACAGAGTGAAGGGCTATGCTTGAAAATGAAATGGTACATGCAAACACTGAGACCATGGAGAATATGATATCACAAACACGCTTCTGTGTGCTACAGGTTTAGCTTTAACTCCGTGTCTTGCTAACATGATCAAGAATTCATTCTTAAACAGGCCATATCATGGACTACAGGTCACCACCAGGGAAATCTGGGCAGAAGAAGGGAACAGCAAACTCCACCTCCCCCCCAACATTTCCACACTTCTCTGGCTAATGCTATGATGTCAAGAAGGTATCTGAATCCTGTATTAAATAGATTTGTATGTTTACTAGGCGATTACAATGGGGGTTCCCTGGGATGTTTCTTGGATTCTTGTGGGAGCTGCCACATCTAGCTAAATATATAGACACAATAGAATTTCTGGCTGAAACAAATATGATTAGCAATTTGCATAGTATATTGTAGCCCAGTCAGATAGATTTATGTTTTTGGAATCCTGTATACTGGATAGAAAGATAAAAAGAATGTAATGGCAGCTAAATAATAAAAAGGCTATATAAAGTCTTCAGAAACAGCCATATTCTTTTGACTAGATAAACTTTAGGTTTTAGGGCTGAAGGTGGCTGGGATGTTGTACGGCAATACGTTTGAAAGTTACAACACGAGTGACAGGAGAATACAAGGAGAGTCTGTATAGGTGTACACCAGCTTGTACTGTGTGCACTTGTCTTATTTTATGAGCACAGTGTGAGAGGTAATGATGAAGACTCCTCTGTCTGAGGCAGGGAGAGCACAGTATCAGCACACTGTGTTCAATGTGTTTTTACCGAAGTAAACATCTCCCCAATGAAATGCAAGCATCATTTATCCTGCCAACTTGCTGCTCGGTTCGAGGTTCCTGCTCATTAAACAGGACAGGTGTGTGTTTCCATACTGGAGGTGTACCAATGGAGCAAAAGACAGGAGCTGATACCAACTAACAAATTGACGGTGTCAGATGAAAACTCTGTATCTCAAAAATGACTAGTTTCCAGGAACTTTAAAAAAGCCATGTGTTAAGTTAGGTGACAATACAATACATTTTTGAGATCTGTTAGATTTGGAATATGGTTTTATGAGCCTAAAAGGTACAAGAGCTTTCCTAAGCAATAAAAGAGCATGTAACATTAAAACAAACTTTAAAAAAGTAGGTACTGGTGCGAATACTGACATTGTTAAGTGGATCAGATATAGACAGCATTAAATAAAGTTTCTTGTCAATGTCATTATAAAATGTAATATTTCTGCTATCTGTTGCATTCATTTAGTCACAGAGGATTGACGATTCAGCTGTATAGCGCCAGTGCAATCTAGCCTGTAGGTTATCTTATAGAAAACACAATGTGGTATTTTAAATTTGGGAGATATAGATCACTAGTATCGTATAGGTGCTCTGTACTGGCTGTGTTATTATCAGGAGAGAAATGGTTGTATCACTCAGAAAAAGGATTGGTAAACTTAAACGTACGTGTTTTTTTAATGGTTATTCCCAGCTTCTCTATTTGCAGAGAGTAAGAAAGAAAGAAACAGAGGTTTATGTATGTGTGTTTGCCCTCACAAGCAAACAGGAAATGGAGGCTTGTGCAATTAACTGGGCTCAGGTGCTCATCCATAGACTGGGGCAGGACTCTTCTTTCCAGTCACATAAACACACAAAGTAAAGTCAGATACACACAAACACACAAGCTTAGCATTTGGTTTCCATTCCTTTCAACTCTCCTGATTTTGTCCCTTCTTTCTCAATCACTTTCCCTCTTTCTCCAGCTTCCATTGCACTTCCCCTCAAGACTCCTCTCTGTCCATCACACTCACATGGCATACAGTCTGCCCTTTCTCCTCATCTTCCTCATTCTCCTCAATGTGCCATCAGACTGAAAGGAGAGGGTTTGAAGGGTGAAAAAGATAACGGTGAACAAAGGCAGGGTGTTGGGTAAAATATGGATGAAATCGCGCTGTGAAGGTTTAGACCATTTAAGTTATAAACCAGGAGAAATAACCTAAGAATGTGAGAATTATACCTATACAACAAAATAGGTTTATTGTCAAGGCCCCCCAAAATGACCATTCTCCAAATTGACATACAGTATATGACTAGTAGAAGTACCAGTCCACCGACAGGCGTATCGGACCCTAACTATGATAAATAAGTCACATGATGTGGTTAACATTGTGAAACTGTAGCTGTTTGGTTAGGTAGGCAACAAAAAAACTTGGTTAGGTTTAGGAAAGCATAATGGTTTGGGTAAAAATACGTAATACGTAATCACTTAAATCATGTGACATAAGTCAGTAATGCTATTTAACTATCTGCTTGAATAATGGATCTATACAGCCGTTTATCTGGTGAGGACAGGCTGGGCAGACAACATATACAGTGATCTATACTGCCCTACAAAGGCTAAGTGCAGTAACTATGCAAACACTGAAACAGAAAAATGCCTTTAAAGTTTTGAGATTAGCCAGTCAAACGTTGTGGTTAGATCAGTAGTAATGCATTCATGTAATACCTTCTTAGGAAGACATTTTTTATAGATAAATACCAAGACCACTGATGTGCCCTTTGACCCTCAAAAAGCAGATACTGCACTCTGCCTCTGGATGACTTTAACCAACTAAAACAGTTTTGCAAAGGCAAAGTACAGTATCTACAAACTAAATGTGTTCATTCAACTTTCTTGTTGTGTTTCTTACTATATGTTGATTGTTTTTAATAGCTTTAATAGTTTTATTCATGTTTGCAAGTTGTTAATGTTGAAATTGCCTAGTAGTAAGCCTAATAATTAAGTTGTCTTTTATTGCAATGCCCCTTTACCACAAATAGTGTTTTGCTCTTTTGAAGAAAATGTCATCTTCATTGTCTTCGTTTCCCTAACCATCATTAGCATTTTACACAATATATAATTGTCGATGTGTTTGTTTGCATAAGAATTTTAGATTTTAATTAAAAATTAATTTATAACAAACCAAGGTTATTTTTAAAACAGTAGTTAAAAATTCACTCAATTCAAACAATATGAAATGGAAGAACAACAAGCAAGTTGTGTGCTTGTGTGGCCCAACGTAACTTTCCTGGAGCCAGCTAACTTTTGAAGGAGTAACCTCTGTCACAACAATTGGAATAGCTGCTTGAAATGTGAAGAGAAACAAAAAACATCAACGCGAATATAAATCAGATTATGATTACGCTGTCAGAGGAAATGCCGTCAAGGGAGCAGGTAATGTTTGTCTGATTTGCAAGTGGCTGGCTAGCCAACTTAGTTAGCTAATGTTAACTGATTATAAAGCTGTCATTTGCCTTGCTAACGTTAGATGTTTACATTTTGCTATCCTCCTTACTACCCTTTGGATATTTGCATTTTAATGCAAGTTCAACATTGATTTTACTGCGGGATTGTGCTATGGTGTAAGCTAACATTTGCTGGTTGGCTTGTTGGTTCTGTGTGAGGGGTGTTACGATGGGGGCAAACAGTATTACAGTCCCATTCGGGATTAGGCTACCAAGGCAGACCGCAGTATCTGAGGTGTCAAAGCTGGGAAAATAAAGCCAGTCAGAGCGCAGTAACATCACTTACTGCGGTTTGCCTTGGTTTTAGCTTGGATTTTGCAGTTACTGTAACAAGCCAGGACACAGTAACATCATTTACTGCGGTTTGCATTGGTATTAGCTTGGATTCTATAGTTACTGCAATTTTGACTCTCTTGTTTCTCTGAAACGGGGCAAAATTAAAGTAGGAGACTTTGTCACAAGACAGAACAGTTGTCATAAAGCCCATTTCAAGTCTTAACTCAGTTTTGACCAAATGTGTAGTTACTGCGCTTTGCCTTTGTAGGGCAGTGTAGGAGTCAAATCCAGGCAGTGTAAACAGAAAAATTAGAAAAAGAAGGTTTATGTACACAAACAAGAACAAAACTCCCTTTTAGTAGTGAAAGTTCAAGGGAATAAAAAAGGAATGAAAACTATCTTGATTCCATTGATAACCGTTACTCTCCTGATACATAATAATTAAACATTTTATTCGTAGGTAATGGAAGCTGGGAGGTGTTTTCCCAAATGAAATCACGACCAATTTACTTTGCTCAGTTCATCTGCTCCCTCCACTCAATCTTATTTTCCTCTACGTCAACAGGGGAGGAGCAAACTGCGCCAATTTACTAATGGAAGAAGATTATATTCTGTAATGAATTACAAAAACTCATCTTTTCACTTCTGTTGTCTCATTCTCTCACCACCACCTCCACTTGCACTACCTCGCTCCACATTACTTCTCCCCAAGTTTCTTGACAATGAGATCGCCTCACACATTGTTAGTGATTCATGAATAGCATCGAAGAGCACGGCCAAGGCCTGAGGAATTAAATCCAGATACTTCCCCACTGTATTTAAAGATTCAGTAGTAAAGTCTAAATTGAGACTGAAAATAAAAATGGAGAAGGAGGTGGGGGTATGGTTCCTGAAAGGTTACTCTGTCCCCACAATCAAGCAGAAGAGGAGATATGAGGAGCTGCCTGAGAATTGCCTGGCTTATCTATCATGGCGCACTGCAGCCACTTGTCTTTCTTCTCTTATGCATCCAACTGTCTCTTATCACAGTCTTTCAGTGACACTTGGAAAGGAAGAAAGGGATGTGCACAGGTGTATATAGCTGTGTATTTGTCTGCAAGGGTGGTTGGTGGCTCTGAACAGTCATTGCTGAATCAAATTATTTCCACCATCTTACTCAACATCCCCAGGGAGTGAGCACATTTTCATGAAAACATGGCTGCCATTCAACCTGGAGTATCATACAGGCCTACGCGCACACATTTATCCACATGCACACTTAACCACACAGCATCTCAAATATAATCAAGACTAAGACCTGATACACAAGGAAGGGTTAGGGTTAAAACTAATTGCACAAAAACAAAGCCCCCATTCTCTAAACTGATGTGAAAATGTTACATAACTCCAATTTGTACATTTTGACCTAAAACTGAACTTCAAATGACATTTTTCACCTCCCATCAGACAGTCTGCATAAGTGACACCCTGTCAGAGAGAAGCAGGAGGCGAGAAGGAGGTGAGAAGGAGAGCAAATTAAATGGTTGTGGGTTGATCTATTTCATGGCAACCACACACACACACACACACACACACACACAGAATGTGATAAGGTTGTATTGATTGACAGAGAAGTCAGGAGCCAAGTAATAATGACTCTAGAGGTTGGAGCTGTAGGACGTCAAACTTGTGACATTTTAAAAGAGAAAAGCGTCGTTCTCAGATGAACAGAGGGTGAACAAAAACACACACATTCGAGAAGAGAGATCATTTAATCCTCTGTACCACACAGCAGCATTTATCAGGGACAAACTGTTCCTGCCTCCCAAAACTAAGCAGACATTACATACAAAAGTAAATATTTATGGTTTCTAAGTAATACATAATGTAAAACTTCCTAACAAATATGTAAAAGACACACATACGTTTATCAGCTTTGTAAAAGATCCACTAAGTTATTAAAAGGACATTTTGAACAATTTTTGCTCACAGTTAAAAGGCCATAAAGGTTATTTTAATTATGCATCCATAAGTAATTGAGACCAATAACTTTTAATGTACATATTTATGTTATGGTATCATATAGGTCAGAATGTATAACAGCTTATTTTGTGGTCAATGGGAGGTTTGCATATGAAAAAGAACCAGAAATTGACTGCACACGACCCTGAAGCTATGTTAAATCTGGCTGTGAGGTCAGAGGATCAGTCACTTGTTCCTTGTTAAATGTATAAGTTGTTGGTTGTTGGCGATGAAAAACAATACAAATAAATGTCAGGATGATAAAATGAAAGAGAATTCCCACTCCTCCTCTTTCTCTCTTTCTCTATTAGCCTTAATAAATTATGTAAACTGTGTTAAACAAGATTCAGAGTTTAATTAACTTAGGCTGCCCCTACATAGCTGAAAATTAAACTTTAGTCCACTTCATCTTTTGTGTCTTAGTCAAGCTCATACATTAAATTGCTGTGTTCAGTCCAACAGACAGATGAGACAGAGAACAGCTAATCTTCTGCATCTTGTTTCTTGCTCTGCACAACACAGATATTAATTTACTATATAATTTAAAGTTACATAAAAAGTTCCAGGACATATATAAAGTACTGAATATTGCAGGAGGATCAACAGATGTCTCTTATCTTTATGATCTCAACCCATGGCTAGAAAGAAGCCTGTGTTAAAATTGCACCTCCCTTATTGGATCTCTTTTAAATTGGTTCCAGGGTGGCAACGAGGGCACCAGGTAATTCAGAATCACTGAGTACATAATAAATAATGAATTGTCTCTTGTGTCTATTTACTTGAACACTGTGAATTACCCGACATGCTAATTTAGCTTCTCCTGCATATACCTACAACAGTAGCATGTGTCATCTACTGACTAATTCTTTGTGCAGAGATTGTAGGCTGTACAGTAGGGATTGCAGGCCCCTTTTACTCTTTTCAAGAAGACCCAGTCTGCTGGGATGTGAAATATACAATTAGCGGAAATGTTCACACATCCAATGAAAGCATGATTACTATCATGGTATTGCGACATTAGTCTCTAATCCTACAAGATCCAAATACACCAATTGGGAAACTAAGATAATTAATCAAGTTGTCCATTTGCTGACAACAAAATAAGGTCATGTTAATTTTAATTATATAGCTCAATAAGGGGATTTACAGTCTGTACAGCATTCAACACCCTCATCTTTGGACCTTCAATTCGGATAACACAACTGAAACATAAACCCCCACCACGTTGTCAAAAAGACATACGCACAGACAGACACATACCACACAGCCCCGTGGTCATCCTAATTCTTTGTGAAATGAAGCATGTACACCCCCTGGTCTGTTGGCTCACTTTGGGCTTTGCCAAGTTGGCAGCCGGCTGTGGAATGTAATTTTACCCTTTTGAAATCCCTTGATGCAAAAAAACAAATTCCCAGGCATTGCCCCCTCCCGTCTATCTGGCCAGCATTGTAACTCAAAAAGCTGTCCGTTGGCTCCAGAATTTAAAGTCGACCCAGGGGTGAAGTCATGCAAATCTGTGAATTCACATAATTATGCAGGATGCATTGTCAAATCCTATGGGAAAGAATAAGTAGTGCAAGATCGTAATTTTTTTTCCCCCTTCTGTGACTAGGGGCAAGGACAAAAACTTAGGGGCACAGAATTGTTTTTTATTTTTTAAGAAACAATTTCATCTTTTTATAACACATTACAGTGCACAAAGTGTGCAGAAGATGAAGGGCAAGTTAATTTATGATATTACTAAAGCATATTGAAATATATGAGGTACTATAAGGTACCACCCCATCCTCCCATTCTTTCACCTACAATGGGAGTTATTAGCAGCCAGTACATTTCCATTCTGAATTATCACTGTTCCCTTATGCAGCTATGTAGATGTTTCTATGAGAAACACAGAGAAGATTTTAAACTACATCAAAAGAGGAAGTGTAGTGCTGCTCTTCTTTTCAAACAGAAACATATTTTTCAAGGTACTGGAGTTACACTAAGTAATGACAGGGTCTCTCCTCAGAGCTAATTAAATTTGTCAAGCTTGGTCTCCAGGCACGATAAATATAATAGCACATTCAGGGGTATTAGGAAACCCTCATTTCTTGCTTGCCTCTACTTTTCCCTTTATCTGGTTCTGGCCTTCAAAGGGGGGATGAGAGGGAGAGAGAGAGAGAGAGAGAGTAGGAGGAGGGCAGAAATGGAAAGACTTTATGGTAATGGAGAAAGGAAGTGAGAGGAGAACGAGGGAGGAATGACTAAAGAGAGGATAAGACAACCATTTGCAGTGTCTTGTCTCCCGTCCAATCTTATTTTCAGCCGGAATAATTTTTCATTAGCGCTCATCACAGACTTTGATTTGCAGCCGCTCACAACCTGTCCTTTCCTCCTTCCCCCACAAATTCACTCTTTTGTCTCATCATCACCCATCCTAACTCTCCCATCTCTCCATTTCAAACTTCAGCCAAATTTAATTAACAAGTAAAAGGAGTACAAACTTCCCCATGGGAAAATAAACACAAATAGCCCCTTTAGAGAGAGACGTGTCAGTGAGGGAGCCCCGCACTCAAGAACATATTAAGTGAGAATGGACATGAGACAAGTGGCAGCAGTGTATATGTAGCCTCATCACTCTGAAGGGAAGAAGTTGGGAAACCACTTTAAACAAGTGAGACAGGAAACACATTAGAAGCAAAGAACACAAGAACCCAATCACAGCCTTTCCACGGTGATAAATGCAGCTATATATGAGTGCACTAATAGTTATACAGCAGCTGTTGAAGTCACCACAATCTGCACTGAAAAATATCCCATGTTTCTGTTTCTGACACTTCTGGAATTTAACTGCCACTCTCAGTCCCCTGCTGCAACAAACTGCATTTTAACAACAAATACACAGTGCCCCTAAAAAAAACAAAGAGTTCAACAGGGAAAAACTTTTTTTTATGCCCTGCCTTATCGACAGACAAATAAAAACTGTTTGTGATAGGACCACAATCAAGTGTTTTCTGTTGATTCGTGATCACATGATGTATTGTTTAAAAGAAGAGATTACTGCCGCCATCAATGCTCTGATGAGGATTCATGTCGAAGTGTGTCACTAGTTTTGTTGATTGCAAATACATTTACCATAAAGATCTATACAAGGATTCTTTTGATTCTATTGCTGTTTTTGTCTTCTGGAGTACCTTTTTCAGACAAGCATTACTGGTGAGCAGTACCTAATGACCAGTAAATTATGTCTAAAAACCTCTCACCTGTATACCAAAGACAGACATGAGCACGTTTACAACACTGCATGTACAGAACCAACATTTTTTCCCCTTCCTCATAAAGGTAAATGTCTGAGTGGAGCTCAATTTAACTGGATTCTCATGTTATCAGCTAATTTCAGTGAAGAAGTTTTAGAAGGAAAAAACTCAAACTCTTAATATTAACACCTGTAGAGGCATGCTGGTAAACATGCATCAGAAAGTATCTAATGTGACCATGGAGCTCCAGCCAAATATTGATTTTTTTAAAAGAACCGAGGCTCTTGGAATAAGACTTGGATCAACATATATTTGGAGTAGTGACTGGTTATATGTTTGAGTTTCCTAAGATATAGTACTGAAGCTCAGGCTGACAAAATCATAAGCAAATAAGTGTGCAAAGATTTGATTTTGATCTCCTATCATTTCTTTTTTCACTTTAGTCCAGGAAAGACAAACTGTATAATATGAGAGCGATGCTCATTATTTATTTTTATACCTTAATACCTCTTTACTTAGCTGACACTCTGATTAACCTTAACCTCAAGGGTGCTTAAGGTCAATCAGAGTGTCAGCTAAGTAAAGAGGTTGCAAGTATGGTTAAGGTCAATCAGAATGTCAGCTAAGTAAAGAGGTATAAAATATCTGAGTATATTTTTAAAAAATCTGTGTAATTTGCTTTATTTCAGAGAGTGTTTATATTTTAAAACAATCGAATCACACATCAAATCCTGCACCATCGTATTACACATCACATCAGAAACATACATCAACATGCACATAAAATATACCATTAATCATGTCTCAAAATGCATTGACAGACTTGTGTGTGCTATATCGTGTAATAGAAAGAACCCTTTTTTTTGTGTAGGATTTAACAATGCATCAATTAATGTGGTCTGCCCTATCCAATGTACATATGCAATTATACATATGATTTTTTATCACCTCTTGATATTTGGATACATGGATCCTGACAAACATATAGCACACACAATAACATCCCCATGGCAACATTGTGAGTAACTGTAATTATCATTTTATAATACATGATTAGTATACAGGGACATCCAGTACAGTAGACCCTGAACGGGGAGACCTTGACATCAGTTGAACTTGAGTGAAATCCATGTGCAAGCACATTTCCCTGAATTTAATTTTCAACAAAGATTATTTGATGAAGCAAACCCCAAAGCAAATAGAAAAAAGACTATGCTAGAGAACCACTGAGTAGAACGTGCTTTTAAACCCCATTTCTCATCGGGAGAGGAGTGTTTGCTGCAGGCAGCTCCAGTTTCTGCTGCTGAACCAGAGCCAAAGCTAGCTGGCAGCCTTAATTACCTTTATCAGTTAAACATGAAGAGTGATCAAATATGAATGGGAAATTGGGCAGGGTTGCACAAACAAAGAGTGTGCTCATATTAAAACCATGTTTATAGATGGCAAAGCAGCCTGGTGAGAGGGAGAGAAAGAGAGAAAGATTAACAAGGGGAGAAATCACTAAGTTGCCTACAGTAAAACTGGTGGCCATAGTTACTCTGTGTGTTTCTATGTGTTCATGCAAGGATGTGTTTCTATGTGTGGGGGGTTATCCTCCATAACACATAAGTGAGCTTGCTAGACCATTAAAACACACATCTTCTGCATTCAATTAAATCTGCTGCCCAGATCTCCATGGGTACCCTGTGAGCCTAAAAGGCATTTCTTATCAGACACGGTGCCTGCATAGAGACTGACGAGGGTAATCAAACCATGATTAAAACTGCATATAATTTATTTTATTTCTTTTCTGTCAAGTAGGTATTTGATTACTTAATTGCTGTCACAAAAGAAATTCCAACAGGAAATGTATGCCTGTAGGACTTTGTGCTATAAGTGTCCATCACAACAGATAAAAACGCTCATTTTCAAAGTCCTAAATATGTCCACACTCTTACCCAAAGATTACATTTGAAGCCCCTTTGAAAGCCCCTTTAAAAACTTTTATTACTTTCATTCTATACTTAATATGATTAAATATGCAACCATCAAAGTTAAAAACCATGTAAGAACCTCTCCACCACTCCACCACTCATAGTAAAAAGCAGATACATTTTCAGGGCCTTTGCAGGGCAAATTGGTCAATTATTTGGAAAAACGTTACAGTTTATCAGCTGAATGTTGAGTGTTGTTAGATTAATAATTAGTTCTTTTTCAGTTATGCTTTCCATCGTCAAAACAATGTGTAGGATTCAGACACACATAACCAGAATAACCAGATTTCAGCTAAAGGTAGGACTGCAGCCCTTTGGGTAAAGGCCACATAATTAAAACCCAACTGCACAATTGGAAAGGTTTGGGAAATACACTTACATTCTTGTATCGCAATATCAAATTTTTTAAATCTGTACAAAAGACTAAACGTAAAAACAACAATTTGCAGTTTAATGTATGTGTGGGACTATTTCATGGCCAGGAGCCTAAAGACGCATTTTGTTGTACAAACACTACTGGATGCGCACGCAGCCAGGGGGCAAAAGCGCTTCGGTAGCTGGTCAAAAGACAACCCATTGTGTGTAAATTCTTGTTGACTTAATAATAATAAACTGCCATTTCAGAGTTGGATCTGTTTGTTTGTGCTTCATTTCGCATATTAATATAACATGCGCGACCGTGCTGCAGATCAGCGAAACCAGACGTAATATTGCTCAAGTCAGCTGCTAGCAAAAAGCTAAAGGAAGAACAAAGGAGAGAAGCGTTCTTTCCACAGCTGTAAATACTGCCATTAGGCCTAACTTAGCTGTGTCACACTCAGAGATGCAAAGAACATGGTCTTCCGTAAACGTTGTGAGACCAGCAAAAAGCTTTGAACCGCAAACAATTTTGTATTGAAGCATCTGCTAAGAGACATGAAACTTAGCCTTCACTACACTTCGCTAGTGTAAAAACACATCTTTTAAATGCAAATTCGGAAAGTATTCCTTATTGGTCACTTGTTGGGCACACGGTCTTGTTATATATCACCATTACCAGTAAAAAGAAATACTTGTTTTCCACCAGGGCAGTAAAATGTGAAGCTTAGCTGCTGATCTGAGCTTCCCTGCTGGTACCGTTTTATTGCCAATAATATTCATCATCCATTTGTCTCAGGAAGGTAACGGCACATTTCTGTCCACATAACAAAGCCATGATAGAGCGCTGGAGAATAACTACATTAAATTACAATCCAACTACATATTCTTTCTATCAGCGCAGTAAAAGTTTAGCTGGCTGGCTGTAAGCTACTGTTTCATTGCCAATTAGTGATCAGCTTTAGTCATCAAATTGTCTGAGGTAAACCACTAAACCAAAACAGACTGGAGAGAGATTAACATGAAATTAATTCAACTAGCCTACATATTTTACACCACAAGCCAAAGCCAGCGCTGGAGAATAAACCAATCCAACTAACCTTACATGATTTTTCTACCAGGGCAGTACATGCTTAGATGGCTGATGCTTCCATGCTGTAAGCTAACCTTATGGTTTCAGTTAACATTTCTGATCAGCTGATTGTCTCGCTAGTATAAACAGCAAAGCCAAACCACAGTCTGGAAAATAAGTAGGCAACATGAACTTAATGTAACTACATATTTCACACCACTGACAGGGGAAACACATCACGTCTCTCGGTGATTATGGCCAGTTTCAAGCTAAAGCTTCCAAACAACAGCTTTCATCGCTAAAGTCTGACAAACGTAAGTTAATTACCTGTCCAGCAGAAAACAGACAACTTCAGCACTGCTTTGAAAACATCTGTAGGCTATAACATCACATTATAGCCTTCCATCTGGAAAAAAACACAATATCCGTGATTTCTGCCATCAGCTGTTTGTATCTGTCCCAACTCCTAGGTCCACAGGCTGTCGGCTCTTGTGCTAAATAACGTGTGTGCTCCTTCATTTGTCCAAATGTCAGTTCTCTTCTTACTTCTAATAAACCAGAAACTCAGAGACTGCATATTATTAGTAGTAGAATTATTATTCCCTCTTCTTTTTCTATGTATGTATTCAGTGCAGTGATGGGCGTCTACACTGGCGGAATTATACAAGCAGAAGAACACCGTGATGACAAAACACGCTCTGTAGCGCAGTTTGTTTGTTGGCTAGGTAGAAAATGACAATACAGTGACCTCCAAAGAAGGGGGTGCCCGTGATTATGTAGATATAAATGGTTCATTCTAAGGTAATAAAAACATAATGGTTCATTATGTAAGGTATTTATACACTACTGAAAACATAGTTATGGATATCATATTGCATTTCTGTCAATAGATCCTCAGAAATATTACACACTGAACCTTTAACTAGTGAACTTTAGGAGGGCTGGTAGTAGGGATGAAACGATTACCGGTTTAACGGTAAACCATGGTAAAATTCCCGACGGTTATTATTACCATACACATTTTAATTACCACGATAACCGGGTACGGTTAACCGCGCTGTTATAATCTCACACTGTCCAGCGTCTCCCAGAAGCAGGCGCGCATGTGTAGAATGCAACGTGGGTTTGTTTGGGTCAATGACAACACGGCGGAAGACAACGCTGCAGTCTGGTCGTATTTTAGTTTTTATGAGAGTGCTGAGGGAAACTTGAAGAAAATAACCTTATAGTGAACGCAGGGTGAGTTAACTTTTAGCTTTGGTTTGTCTCTCTGACGTGCTAACAGCGTGTAAACTGAAGCTTTCAGTGTTGCTGCTCTTGTAAAAACGCTACACGTTGTTCTGTTGCTGTGTGCGTCGTGTGTCGGCAGAGTCTATTCATCCACCACACATGATAACATGTTAGTCAACCAACCAGCATATCTAGAAACGCTACAGACTCCTCTGTATTCATGTCAGTTTTTGTCTTCTAAAGATTTTCTTTTCATGTAATTTTCCACGGGGTCATTGTATTACCTATATAATATAAAATCTTGATAATGCACACTTTGATTTTCATATGTTTACAAAAGGTATTTGCTGTTATTTTATTTTTTATGCAAACAAAATGTAAATTGTATTTGTAGTTTTCAATATAAAATGTGTTTATCATGTGTGTATCAGTACATTTTCATAATTTTTGGCACATTTTTAGAATACCGTGATAATTTTGGTCACTATTATCGTGATATGAAATTTTCATACTCTTTCATCCCTAGCTGGTAGACAGTTTCTTTACCTTTAGATACAGCCAGGCTAACTGGTTTCCCCTCTTTCCAGTCTTCATGTTAAGCTAAGCTAATTTGCTCTAGCTACATAGTTAGCATACAGATTTGAGTGCGGTATGAATCTTCTCGTCTAACTCTTGGCAAGAAACCAAATAACCATATCTAAAACGTGAAACTATTTGTGGTGATGGCACAGTGGATAAGACCCGGCTTCAATTTTCACTGTGACACAACCACCTATGTCCCTGAGCAACACACTTAACCCCTAGTTGCTCCAGAGGCATGCAACATTTGACTTGTAACTTACAGCAGTTGTAAGCCGCTTTGGAGAAAAGCGTCAGCTAAACGTAATAATTCCTTTAGCTGAATATGGGTATGTACACTTGTCGAGAAAGAGAGCCTGTGAAAAAACAGCTCTATCAGCTCAGGCTGCAGAAAGGCTCAGAAGTAGTAGTAGTTAGCCCATAGTAATAAGCCCTTAGCCTGATTACCACCCTGCCATTAACATTTGCTGATGTAACGGGCTACAGCGTAAATAAACATAGAGACTTCAGCTTTAGCCTTCTGCAATACTTCAAAACCAGCATAAAACACACTGAATAAATGTCACAGAGCTATCCCAGTGAAACTCAGAGCCTTGGTCTGTCTGGTCTAATGTAAGCATAGCTGGGTTTAATGTGATTTCTGTATTACTTAGACATGAGACAAGGCACAGAAATAGTTTAGCAGAGAAGATGAAAGGGGCATATCTCCTGATTTGAAAGAGACAGAGTGAAAGACATCAGAGAGCAGCATCAGTATTACCAATAACACCCCCAGGTCTCATTTCCTGATCACAGCGTTGTACATTTATGTATAATGAGTAATTGAAAGTGCTCAGTCTTATAAATTATATCTACTTTCAGACAAATAACAAACACACACACATATATATATATCTATGTCTAAGTGCATAACTAAACATTTGATAATTCCTAGCGTGCACACTGATGTAACTGCAGAACAAAGCAGTATTCATTGTGAACTACAAGCTGCAGTTCCCCAAGGTAAGCTAATGAAATGACTTAATTTCCCTGAAGGAGGAATATGAAAGCAAAGTATTGGTAAACTATCAACTGATAGCTTAGACAACGCAATGTCAGCTGAGCTCTGTGGTAGGAGTGTCATGGCTGCAGCTAGGATAACTGCTAGTTTACTGCAGACACATAAAGCCTGTCTCAGCATATGACCCATAGTGTACACATTGTAAATGTAAAATCAGAAAATGCCTACGCACACATACAGAATACTAATGCTTTTGTAAACAAGTCACTTGCTTCCTCTTTCTCTGTCTCTATTTGGCTTTTGTCTCCAAATACCCTTGTTCAAAACACACTTTGTTTTCTCTCTGTATTTATATTTCCCACAGGTGTGTTGTCGATCTAACTGTCTTGCTGGAGCATAGCTTTGAGCTTGTGCATAACAGTGGGCTGTCTTGATTGCCACAATATGTTGTGTTACTTCAAACTTGTTTGTATTTATGGGGGCTAAAAAAGAGATAAACACACAAAGCAAGAATGACTGAGTAAATGCAGTAGGTATGGGCATGGCGAAGAAGAGTATCCACTGGTATGAACAGACACATTCACTGTATACATACCATGTAGGTGTATGCAGACTCCACACATAGACAAATAGGAAGAGAGAGAGAGGTGGGAGACTAGTGGTTCAACGAACACAGTAAACTAGATTACAGTACTTGTTGGACGTGGGGAATTGACCTTGATTACACAATATCTAATATCCATTATTGCATCCTTCCAGCGTGCAGATGTGTTATAGGATATTTACATGTTCCATAGTCATCAATGAGTAACATCAAAACAGCCTGCCTGTGATGTGACAGTGATTTTGTTGATAATCTCATTATTCACATGCAGGAAAATGGAGGGAAAGCAGACAAATATAAGGAAATGTAACAAGAAATAAATTAACAGGGTGGGTGTTAACACATTGAGACATTACACAAACCACAGTTTGCAGGATATAAAAGGTTAACAGGAAATGTGCAATCAATCATATTGCAGTCATTACCATGCATTATAGAAAAGTTACATGGCATGTACGTACACACACACACACACACACACACACACACACACACACACATCAACTGTAATAATCATAGGAGCTCATAAACCCCCTGGAGATGAATATAACAGCTGATTAACCAGCTATCAGGCCCTATGAGGACCCACAGGTAATTTGTGAAAGCCATTATCACCGTCAGGTAGGCAACACACGCACACTTTCTCCCTCATACCTCACCAATATCACTTTAATAAAGACACAAACATGAAGGTACTACAGTATATTTGTTTCAGGTTGTTATGAAATAGGAAGTGAAGACATCATTCTGTAAATTCACGTTGTCCTGGAGAGCGACTTAGTTTGCAGTATTACATCACAGAGCAGTTAATACTATACAAACCACATTTTCACTGCAGTTTTCAAAAGCATGTGCATTTGTATTGTACATACATAGCCTAATGTATTTAATTTCAAACATCACCATGCAGACATAGTGTACATAAAACATAAAAGGTTTTTCTCATTCATAGCTAATGTGACACAAACAAACTATTTTCGATTGTGTGTTAAAAAAAAGTGGGAGTGGGTATTGTTTGAAGTGTTTTGATGCGATTGCAACTATGATACATGAGCTTGAGTAATGATAACAAAACAATAATTATTATAATACGTAAACAGTACCTTGCTTTGAGGAATACAGAAATCTTATTCTACATTTAAGAAAAACAAGCCAAACTCATTAGTTTAAGGATATTTTGGGAAATACGCTAATAAACCTTCTTGCCAAGATTTAGATGAGAGGGTTGATAGCAGTCTCATGTCTATCTATATCAATTAGCTTAGCTTAGCATAGACCGGAAGCATTTTGATTTGTATATGGATTAAACAAACAAAACACAGTGTGTTAATTAATGAGCTTAAGAGGTGCTGGTAGGTATATTTTTGAACTCTGAAGAGGACATGAGAGCATCATCAATATTTTTACTGAACTCTTGGCAATAAAGAAAATAATCATATTTCACCAAATGTCAAGCTAATCCTTTAAATGTTGTCTAAACACAAGCAGTTTGCTTACTTTGCCTAAATAAAATTGTGTACAATTGGCATAATTATGCCTCAAATCAGGAATGATCTGATCAAAGAATAGTAGATGGGGGCCCCCATAGATGTTTTTGCTCCGAGTCTCAGCGGGCGCCATCTTGATTATTGCGCAATACCTGCAAGCTGCCTGCCTGCTCTCGACATTTCTGCAGAGATGAAACATGCCGCTTGAGAACACACGGTGTTTTTCGCCATTTTGTGGTCGATTGGAGATGTCAAGACATGCAGGGTACCAAATGAAAGGTCTGCTCAAGCCGGATCGATTGATACCCCCATCACTGTAGGATGTTCCTTTCTCAATCTACAGGCCCATAAAGCATGGGAGTGCTTTTGGTGACAGGAATGTTGATGAATACTCCTGTTTTTATCAATATTTCAATGTTTTGTCGTTTGGAACTTGGTTGTTTGGACAGAAAAAGTGTTTTAAAGATATCTATTAATAAAAGTACTCTGCATCCCTGGTTCACCTGGCTACATATAAAAGTCATAGAAAAGAATTGCTTTATAATAAATGTAATAGCAAAATTCCACTTTCATAAATCAGCAGTAAAAAACCTGTGAAAACTGTCAACATATGGTCTTTATATAATAGGGACTAACCTTGGCAAATTTTTTATATTTTTGTATTCTGTTCTGAATACTTCTTTATGTCCAATGTACACTTTATACCTCTTTTTGCAATAATAATAATAATCATAATTCAACACCACATGAATGCATCATCAGTAACCGCTCACCCCTCCCTTTCCTAGCGCGTAGGAGAAGCTACAGTGGCCGATATGCTCTGTTGGCTCTTAATAATACCTGTGGTCCTCTATTTGTCCAAATACCCCTTCTCTTCTTACTTCTAACAAACCAGACAACGACTAGTCCTACGGCTTCTTCTTCATACGTATTCAACGTCGTGACGAAATGCACTCTGTAGAGCCGTTTGTCCGTTTGGGCTACCGTAGAAACATGGCGGCGCAACATGGCGGTGCAACATGGCGACTTCCATGTTAGGGGACCCGCGGTGTATGCAGAAATGGCTCATTCTAAGGTAATAAAAACATTCATTACGTAAGGTCTTTATACACCACTGAAAACATAGTAAGGTATACTATATTGCATTTCTGTCAATAGATCCTCTTCAAAATTACACACTGGACCTTCAAGAGAACAGGAAGAATGTGTGTAGGTGTACATGTATGATCTGAACTTACTTGTACTGTTGTCCTACAACTAATTCTAATCTGAAGCACAAAAGCCTTTAGATACCCCTACCAGCTAAATGTCCTCACTTCTCAGGACGTTTCTCCATCTTCCTATCCATGTTGACCTTCACAGGGATATAAACACAAACACACTCTCAGGACACACTGCATTGTGTTCCTTACATGGCTACGTTTTGCGGGGATAAATGAGATTTTGTAAGGCAGGTGTTGCCTTTGTTGGATTGATAAGACCTCCATTGTCACAACCCTCCCACTCTATTAAAACCTGACAGCGAGAAAAATGAACATACTACTCTGTTGTTTACTTCTTGGCTCATGACTGACAAGCCTTTAGCGTCAGCAGGACTAAAGCAATTCAAGGCAGATAGTCAAGAGGGGCACACATACAATACAGAGTTCCAATTTGACTTGGCAGCTGCTGTACAGCTCCACTGTTTGTTTGTTTTTTACTTTATTATTACTTCACTTTGGAGGATTGATTTTATTTGCCTCATAAACCAGGACGTTGTGTCCCTCTGTTCCCATTCTCACATACACACTCTTTTTTGCACAAACATACACACACAAACTTGAAGGCAGGCACACTCATAAGCTTCCGCAATTTAGCTTATTTGAAAATCTTTAGAGTAATAGAGGAAATAATTTAAAATACAAAAAAGTGCACTGCTGCTACTGCAGTTACATTTCAATTACGGAAGATTATTTTTCAGACCACAGAGAACAATCCTCTGCTGGACTGCCAGAGGGCCTTTATTGTGCCTCTGGTGACTGAGAATAGTGAATGAGAACAAGACAAGAATATATTTTAATAGGTCTAATATATTGAAAAAATATTTATTGCTAAATTATTTGATAAGGGGGTCTCTAGTGGTCCTCCCTCAGAAGATTTTGAGCATTAAGCACTTATTTTCCTATATTCTGGAGACATTTTGATTCATATCATTGATATAAAGGGAAACACAAAATTCAGGTGGCAGGTGACATAGACTATCAGAATATAAAAATATAATAATTATAATGCAGTAATCTTTTTTTAGCTAAGTTACTTTTTTTGGACAATGCAGACGTTTCTTCTATATGCATTGCAGGCTTATTGCGCAAATAAATCTTTGTCATAGCATTTTTATTTGTTAAGTAATATTTCTTGGTGCTATTTTTCAGAACATTTTTAAAAAATACTTTCAAAAAATGGTGGGTACATGTCCCCAGCGTAAATGACCCTCCCTCCCTTCTCCTTCCCTAGAGGTTGATCTACTACATGCTTCACCTCCAGTCTCCTCCTGCTCTCTCTCTCACTAGGCCCTGTCACGAGGACTCTGTACCTTTGCTCCGCTGTCACACGCCTCCTCCTTTGCCTGGCAGGGGCCATGGCTCTCCTTTACTCCTTCAAGTGCCTGTGCTGGCACTATGCAGGGTAGTGACCCTTTAATATAAATAGCAGTTTTAGTACAAATAGAGAACCATCACTTAGAATTGCTTTAAAAGCTACAGTGAAAGTTGTATGACTTTGCTGTTGACTGGCAGAGTCTCTGTAGGGGGGGTACCTGTGCTGTACCAGGGCTAGCAGCCATTCTGCAAGATATATATAGAGGTATACCTATATTAACCTAAAGGAAGCACTCTGAATATGGGATTCAGCCAAGGTCATAATTGGCATCCCCCCTCCCACATACAACAACCAATGTCGAAATGCAGACTTTGGCTACCCCATATGCCAAGCCCCAGGGACTGGCCGCTTCAAGAATAAAGAGTTGTAGTTGTTTTGTGATGTCCACACAAACTCATCACCACACAGACAATCCAGGATTCTCAGGATTGGGTACCTTAGTGATACAGGAAGCATTTAGCTTTGTCAAATGTAAATTACTATTAAAGACATGGAGACTGGATTGAAACTGAAGGGAAGTCTTTAAGATGGTATTACTTGTGACTATTGTTTTAGATGTATGAATACAATAATTTTTATAAGAATAAATGTACATTTCACTACTTTCACTGATTTTAAATACTGATAATAAAGTATTACCTCCCTTTTGTGAGTATTTTTTATTTTTCTTATTCTTTTATAAGTAGAGGTAACAGGAAACGAAAGGGAAAGAGATGGGGGAATGACATGCAGATTTCACCAACTATCTACAATAAAGTGTTCACATTTTTGATTGTTTCTGTGGCTTTTGTGGACTTTCAGCAAGCTTTTAACTTGGAAGTAACATACTGTGTATTACTGTTGAGATAATGGTGCTTTCAATCACCAGTGAGGGGAGCTCACTGCTAAAAGCTACTGAGCCTGCTTGAGACAGTAATGATTCGGTATAGTCAGCTCTGTTTGAAGATTCTGTGTTACATATTTGTTGGTACATGTACACAAGATGGGACTTTCCTCTACCAAGGGAGCATGTGAAAGAGAGGCCATTAACGAATTAACAAAGGCAGACAAAACAGGCAAACTCATGCAGTTCAGTGACTTATTGTCCATAAATAAGCTTACATGCAGGTATGGGCAGGTAGCCAGTCCAGGTAACAAAAACTCAAAAACAACAACACGGAAACTAGATAGATGACAAACTGGACAATGAACAAGGGAAGTTAACTGGTATATAAGGAATGGGAGGAGTAGGCCAGGTAACTGCAGGGCTGACGAGGGAAGGGAGAACAGGTGTGGCAATCAGGTGATAGGGAAAGAAATCAAAGTCTGAGGGCATCTTGTGGAGAGCTAGAGGATAGCAGGTCTGGGGAGCCAGAGAAAGGGACCAAGAGCAAGGCAGAGAGCCGGGGATGAATCTGTGTGGTTGAAGAGAGGGACTGAGGAGCAAACTGTGACAGGTTTACTGTATTCTCTCCCACTATCAGCACTTTATTCCCTTATTCATCACTTTGGCTTTAAACTTTTATCCATCCAGCTCTCATAGTTTTCCTTCTCTGCATATCCAATCATTTTTGTCTCTTCCTGCTGCTCACTCAGGCTTCTAATAACATTCCACTGGGAGTAGATAAGTGTGGCTGTTGTGATAAGGAGCCGAGTGAGGGAGCGATGCAATCTGTCTCGCATTGTCACAGCAGTTCTGATCCACTAGTGGATATGAACGTCAGCTCTATTGATGTGCAGTACAACATGGCTTGTATCTGGGATCTACAGAGGATGCAGCGTCTCATCTACTGATGTTATTTCCTTGCTTATGCTGAGTATTTCTAATTATGAAAGATGAAAGTTCTGGTGAGGATAGCGATGATAATGTAAGTCAATAAAACTCTTTGAATGCTGGAGGTTTTGGTTAATCTTTTCATATGAATTGAAGATAAAAAATCAAATAATTCTGAGCTAATTTTGTATCCTGTGGGTGCATGAAACCTTTAAAAAACCATTTAATGGTCTTCAGTTCACATTGTTCCAATAGGCATGTCAAGATAACCTGTTCGCATCCAATCAAGGGATGTGCTTTTCCAGACCAAATTAGTTATTGATCTTATTATGCTGATAGATTGTTTTGTGTGAAACTGCTTACACACGCATTTTGCATGACAAACACTAGTTTGCAAAAGCTTCATTTTCAATTTCCAAGGGGTGTTATCAAAAGGCACAGACCAAATGGTTCTGGTCACATTTGGATAGACCAGATAACATAACATATTGACATATGTTAGGCCATGAGCAACATTACATTCAGAAAATTTAAATGTAAACAGAGTTACTTAACAAAACTAAATCATCAACAAAGATAATGACATTTTTAAATGTAGTTAATTACAGTTAGATAAAACACCAGTTAATAGCCTACTGGTCTTTTTATTTCCATTTTAACATCTTAAAGACAACCATCAATAAACATTGTGGTACTAGCCAAACCTTCTTTCTGTCAGACCACAAATGTTCTCTGACTGTCAGCTAACATGAGCAAGACTGTATTTTTGGAAATACCATCATATGACATTCTGTGACACTATAGTTCTTGGCTTCTTGACAGTTCTCCCTGCATTCACGTGGTGTTGGAATAATTAGTTCCCACCAGGAAAAAGGAACACGAACGACCCTTCAAGTCAGAACAACAACAGCATTTTGTTAAGCGACTTTCCAAGCTGATGTCATACTCCGCAATAACAGGGCGGATGAAAGTAAATGATGGCACACTTTGCTTCACAAGTGTTTGTGTCAGTTTAGTGTTTGCAGGAGTTTGCATGTTCTCCCCATGTCTGCGTGGGTTTTCTCCAGGTGCTCCGTTTTCCCCCACAATCAAAAACATGTTAGGTAGGTTCTCCAGTCAGTTGTGTTTGACCTGGCACTGCATTTCAATCTGGAGTTGGTCCCCGGGCACTGTACAGTGCTGCCCATTGCTCCCTTCAGCGATGGGTTAAACGCAGAGGATGAATTTTGCTACATGTATGTGACAAATAAAGTACCTTTACCTTTTCACATATTGCATGTCAGTATTGCTCACATACTGGAAACAGTAGTTAACGTATAATTTAAATTCTCTAAACAATTAAATACAACACATCTTCTTTGTGGTGTCTACATTGTTTCTTCATTATGGCTTAAAAGCTCATGAACACACCAAAGACTTCCCAACTTGGCAAATGCAACAGAATTCAGGAGACAGCTTCCACTCATCACCAGTTTATCTTCCCTGTAGCAGCAAAATAAATAACATGAGTGATTTCAGCTGGGTTTGCTAAACACTTTTGCCACTGACTAGCTCTAGCACTGTAGATGAACAGCAGGAAAACTTCATACCTATAGCAACAACACTAAATATAACACTGCACACTTATTGCACACCCACACAGGTAATTTCAATTATGGCTGATTAGACATCTTCTCAGGACTGTGTGAGCATGTACAGATTGCTTAATTGATAGCTCATTCACTCTGTTAGCTTTGTTGCACCTGTTAGAGTAACAGCTAGCTTGATAGAGCTTTAGTTATTCTGTACTGAACGGGGAGGAAGTAAATGACACAGTACAGAGAAAACAGACAGAAGCTTGGAGAACCACTGTTACTGACTAGTGCTAGCATGATTCTGGTTTGCTAGTGCGTTAGCTCACCTATGAGTAATCACATCAGAAAACCTCTAATTCCACCTACTGAACAAAGATGCTTGGATAAAGTTCTCTGTGTGACTTTCTGGTGTGACTGGGCCTTAAGTGCATCACCCGTCGGCCTTGTGTCATGTCTTTTAACATGAGTAAGTTGAAGCTCGTAACAAACGCCGGAACGTCATATACTGTAGACAAAAGAAGAAGTCAAGGTACATATGCTGTGCTGTGCTGATCTGGGGAACAAATACTATATTACTACTTCTACTGTTGTGAATATTTAAAGAGTAACTTTGGTATTTGTCAACCTAAACCCTTTTCCCCCATGTTTGTGTGTCTAATAGACAAATGGCGACAAAAATTTTTTAATCAGTCCAGTATTGAATGAGCCCGCTCTGCATTGGGCAGCCGCTCTGCATATAATTCTTCAAAGTATGTCGACTAAAGTGCTTGTTAAGAGTAAACAAGGCCATCTCTCTCTTCAAAGCCTACAGACTACCTTGACAAAAACAGCAATTTTACCTCGCAGAACATGGGAGGTTGCTGGTCTACTGCCGTCTTGATCAATTAGTTTGTGTTATTGTGTGAGTTTGGTGTTTTAACACACAACAACACAAAGAAACTAACCTACCAACGTAGCGGTAGACCAGAGAGGTAAAATGTTTTTGTCAGTGGAGTCTTGTGGCTTTGAACAGAGCAATTTAGCGACTGTTTCTGGTTAAACAAAAAGGATCTTTCTCTTTTAAAATGGTGTATCTCTGTAGGGATCCTTTCCATAATGTTGTCAGACACTTATAATAACAATATGAACCGGTCAAAAACAAGCACTTTCGTGGTCGTATTTTGACGGTACACAATTGCCCAGAAGGATTGCATTGTAGCCCTGTTTCACTTCTGCTGACTGCAGCGTATTTGCACAATACTGGACCAATTTGAAAAATTGTTGTCCCCATTAGTTACTGTTGGTGAAAAAAACTCTCAGCTGGGCCAGATGCCTTTGGATCCTCTCACACACCTTTATAATCATTTCAATGAAACACCTAAATCCAATAGAGTTCAATGTAATATGAGTTTACTGATAATCCAAACAAAGTATAGGTACATGTGTATCTGAGCTGGTCCCAGGGAGAAACTGATCAGGCCCCATTTCAGATTTATTAATATACCTTCTTTCTGCTCCTCCTTTTGCAAGGTCCACTTTTTCTAATCTCATCCTGTCTGACTTTTGACACCATCATTTCCACCAAATGCCGAATGTACCCTGAGTCCTTGAAAACTTAAGCAATCTCCTGGAAAATAAATAAATCATGTATTTGCAGTATATGTCTCCAAGTCTCTTATTCAAACTTGGAGTTATAAAAGTTTCCTTCAACTACTCTGTTCACCGTGCATTCTCTGTGGGTTTTCCATCTTTCATTCTGTCATGACTTCTGTTAGAAAGCATTCTGCTAGCTTGTTTTCCTTTTGGATGACCACAGGGCTCTCTACCACCTGCCCTCATAGCTTCTGAGACCGGCCTTATTCATTTATTTGTGAGAGTGGTATTATTTTATTTATTGGGGCCTGAAATTGAAGTGCATTGCCAGATCACAGATTTGATCCGGTGTTCCCGAAATGTGTCAGCAAGGACCGGCATATCTTGTCACCAATCTGACGACACCTGCTCCAAGGATAATTGCTTTCAAAGAGGCCAATGTCCTGCTACGCCTTTACTCTCCTCCTTACCACACACACACATCTCTCACTCACTGTCTATCTTTCTTTGCCCGGTCCAATGTTACTTCATCACACACATTTCCTCTCCAAAAAATGTTCTGTATTTTGTTTCTCTCACACAGTCTCTGTCACCTACCATTTATATTTTTTCATGTCATTCTTTGATCCCTTTTACCCTACTTTTATCTCCTCCTCCATCACCAGTTTCTTCCCACGTTTTAAAGCTGATAACTTACTCTGACACATGCTTGAGACTTTTCTTTATTTCCTTCTTATCTCAAGTAGACAACAAGGAATAGTATTTGCTGCAGCTTTAAGTCACAGAACTTTTTCACAGCAAATATGTTGACTTATAGACACAACAAGAAAAGCACACGTGTAACTGCGCTGTGCTGGTGCTGTCACTCTCCAAGTTTTAAGCATCTCAACTGTTTTCCATGGTAAAATGGCAGCATGATTTTTTTATCACTGCAAATGTCCACGGGTTAACTCACTGTATCATCTGATTGGTCTCCCTTGCATTAGTGTGAAAACAGCCCTCTGCTCTGAAATAACCAACTCCGCTCAGCAGGACCTTTCAGATGCTCCACTGCAGCGCATCACAACTTCACCTCTGGCAAGAGACTTGAAGAAAACAGACAAGGTCTCTGGGGAAGCCCCTGCTGATCCCAACATGAGCCAGCTCTTTCAAGGTTTTGGGTTTTTTAAGCTCCCCCTGAGTCTTCCTTTTATTCCTCTTTACTCCTGATTTAACCAACGATCTGCTTTACTTTTTGAAGCATTAATATCAATTTACACAGGGTGGTTTCTCTTCAGTAATGCATTTGTTCTCGGTGGGAGATTTGTTCAAAGATTTTATTATTTTGACAGCGTGAGCAGATAATTACATGTTGTTTTTTTTTATCCTGCCATGGGAGTTGCATTCCCTTAAAGTATTTGAACTTTCATGTAAGTTCTCATAAATTTCTCTATATGATTCTAACCAAAGTGTATAATTTCAAACATGAATAACAATGAACAAAACATGAAATACTTTTAGGTGGCGAGCAAAACACACAGATCAGTTTCTCTGAGTTGATATCTTTAAGTGACATTATCTTTTCACTTGATATGAAATTACAGTATGTTTTTATAATCATATCAAGCACTCTGTTTAAACTCTGCAGTGGTGCCCTGAGACAGATTGGCAAATCAAGTGGTAGTATACCCTGTAAAACATCAACAAGACCACTATTTTGCTCCCCTTTCACTACGCTCACTCACGCTAATGCATGCATCAAGAAGTCAGACAGTGAAGAATCTTCAGCAATCCATCACCAGGACGAACAAGATACAATGACTTCTGTTCTGTTCTGAGGAGGAACACAGATTCACCATCAACTTTTTCAAGAGCACACTGCTCCTGAGCCAACAGACAGGATCCTCCTCGAGGAAGCCATTTATGTGAAAGTAAACCTGCATCCAATCCAGGTCCGGAGAAGGGCTAACATGCGTTGACCCATTGAATGGGGATGTTTTCGTGGAGCTAAACAGGCTTAAAACTCGGTCTTTTAAATTATTTAAGGTGACATTCCATAGTATGATTTTTTTGCGAGATGAAATCTTATATAGTCACCGTTGTCTAACATATTCGTAGTTTTTCTTGATACAAAGTTAATCAATAAGACTTGTTTCTTGTTTCTAGCAGGGTTTTTTAATTTACATATATTTCATTGCAACATCTGAAACTATGACTCAGTCTTAAGTGTTTTCTACTCATGCTAGCAATTGAACCTCTCTTTTGCTTACCGTCTTTGTTCTTTTGTGTCCCACGTCTTCCTCCTTTTATCTTTCGGGTTGTCAGATATCAGTCTGGAAGAGAACAGGGAATGGTGACTGCACCTTGTGATACACACTTCACATCAAAGTGGCAAACACACACACACACACACACACACACACACACACACACACACACACACACTTAGGGAAAATGCAAGAGAAAACCATCTGGCTCGAGTGAAAAAAAAGGTACAATAGCTCAGTCAGCAGCCTTACATGAATAATAATGCAACAGAGCATCAGTGCTATTGTGTAGATTTCCATGTGTGTTTGTATGTTCTCACACTGGATGACATTGAGACAGAGTATGCTGATCTGTAAGCTCCAGAGTAATTAATGAACCCACTGTGCATCACAGGGACGTGAGAGGGAGGAAGAGGGATGAAAAGAAGGAGGGGCGCCAATGAGAAAGCTGTGTTTAATTAGGCTCATACGGAGGACCAGCCATCCTGCGGGACATACCAGCCCTTCATAAACTCTTACATCAATTAGCATTCTGCTGAGAGAGAGAATGGAGAAAGAGAGCAAAAGAGCAATAAAGATTGGTGAAAGGCAAAGTGATTGGCAGGCATCGGGTGGCCCAGTGGCTAAGCAGGCAGAGCCCATACTGTACTTTGCATTCACAACAACTCAGATTTAAAATGACTTTTCCTATATTTTCTGTACTCATCACATTTGCAAATTCATATTGCTGTTGCTGTAACTTCTTCTTCCTCTCTGGCACATTTTTTTGCAAACATTACAAATGTAATTTTAATATGGTAATAAGATAAACAAACAACAGTTTGGAGAGAATGAAAAAGAAAAAGTGCAGCGGGACCCCAGAGAAGAACAGTGCACACAGTTCCAGGTGGTTAGCTATGAGTTTAGGTCTGTATTGCTCTGATATGGGGCCGGGCCCAGCTCAGCATCAATCTGGCAGGGAAGCACACACAGATGGAGGGGAGGGTTGGGGGGGTCTCTGAGGCTTAGGGACCGTCACTCCTGGATCTGGATGTCCTGGACCTTTTTGAAAGGATGTCACTAAGAACTCAAACCGTGATACAAATTCCTTCTCTCTCCATATTCTCCATCTCTCGCCAGGCTGTAATTATTTTCAGCAGCGTGTCTCACTCTCACCTGCAGAAGTACAGGTCAGGTCTGTGCCCAGGTCCACAAGTTTGTTTCTCTTGTACAGTTTAAGGAACAATGTGTGTGAATTTAAGCTGATGCAAACTTCAGCCTCTATGTCACACATACAAACCAGGTTGGACTCACTGAAGCAAGCGAGGAAAAGATGGATGTAAAGACATAAAGCATGAAGACAGTGGAAAGGAGCGGGAAAATATACCTGTAATGGAAGAGGGAAGGCATTGGAGTGGAAAGGGAAAAAAGAGGAAATGCGGAAAAAGAAACATGGATGGAAAATGGATAAGAAAAACAGTCTGAGGAGGAAATGAAGATTGTAAGAAAGAAAATGGTGGGAAAGAAGGAAGGTAAAAAGTTAAGGGTAAATTGAGAACTTCTCTGTCTTTCCAGCTCAGTACTGACAGACTTGTTGTGAGCTTTTGCGACAGATTGGCATCACAATCCATCACCAGGGGAGACAGTGGCCACTCTGCATGACTGATAACACAAACACGCTCTTACTAACACACCCCCACAGCCGCAGACGTACTCGCATACAGACGTGTACATGGAGATACACACACACACATACAATTGCATGCACAAGAGGTTGCAAGCACTTGCCCTTTGAGTAGAAAAAGAGAAGGAGAGTGCAGGAGAGTGGAGAGCAGCAGGAAGCGAGAGAGAACAGGAGGTGACGAAGGGTGGTTACCTTGGAAACCAGGCCTCTGGTGACAACTGCCTAATCAGTGGGTGGACAGTCAGATACCCAGGGTGATTCCCCAGAGACGTATGCTCATTTCCCCTGTGGATCACTGGAACTGTTTTACATTAATGGCCAAAATTTTCATACAATGCCTTTAAGAGAAGTCCTGACAAAGGCTGCTACTGTACTGTATGCAGACGCTGTTTAACAGACTCTTAAATCTAACATTGTGCTAGCTGGCAATTCACATAAGTGGTGCAATTTGATTTACAAACTTTTAACAGAGAAGTTTCAACCAATTAACTCCCCAAAATCTTCCAACCCTAGCCAAAAACATTAAAACTTCTCTAAGATCAGCAATGATGGCAGCCACTTTGTTGGAAAGACGGTAATTCCAACCCTCTGAATCAAAAAATCCTTTATTCCATATGAAAATGTTTCATATAATTTATAGAAAACCCCCAATTAATTGTAAGATTGCTATTACCTGTTTTTTTGTACACAAAATAATATCACTATTGTGTTATTCTATTCTTATGTTTTATTGCATATGTTTGTGTGTCTTGTAAATTTTATATTTATATTTTGTTTGCTTGTTAATGTGACTTGAACACATGAGACTTGCTTATTATGAAAAGGAGAGATTTGTTTTGTTTTATCTCTTTGTATTTAAGCTGGAACAGTGGATTTGACCAGTGGCATCCTCATTGTGCAACACAATCCTGTCTGTTTTACACAATGGCGGCCATTTTTCGTTGTTTTGTAATACCCCCACAATTCCCAGGGTACAGTCCACTAATAATCACATATTCTGAGCACGAGTCAATTGGTCAATAGAGACCCGTGATTGGTGTAAACCTGGAAGTTTGTCTACACAGGGGAGTAAAACACGGGAGGATTCCAATTAGTTGACAGTGTTGACAAAAATAAAAGTGTTAAATAATATTTGCTTAACTTCCAGAATGCAAATACAAAGACAAGGCAGGTTTTTCCACACGTGTGACACTGGGGAGTCTGACTGCCCCCAAAGGCTGTCAGCTTCAGCACTACTTAGTCCCTTAAGGGGTTTTCATTTGGTAACTTGAGGTCCTGATCATAACAAGACAGGTTTGTAACCGTTATCCTTGACAGAGGGTACAGAAGGGGTGATGGAGCAGTGGCTAAGACACTTGCCTTTGGTGTGAGAGACCCGGGTTTGAATCCACTGTGAGACACCAATGTGTCCCTGAGCAAGACACTTAACCCCTCGTTAGTCCAGAGGCGTGCGACCTCTGACAGGGGACATGACGTAGCAATTGTAAGTCGCTTTGGATAAAAGTGTCAGCTAAATAAATAAATGTAAATGTACATCAGAGGTCACAGCATCAACACTGACAGGGTTAACGCTGCGTTACTCAACATCTTTCATGGAAATATTTTAAAGTGTGTATGACTCTATAAGAAAAAAGACTATAGAAGCTATTTTTAAGTTTGTGAAAGAGAAAAGAGACAACATTCATTATTTTGATCTACGAAGCTTTTTTGATTCACTCACAAATGTAATCTCAGTCCAAAGTTCTCAACACAAAGCATCCCATGGGCTATTTCGTATTTCCACCAACAGATAATATCCTCTCCTTTCAGTCTCCCTCCATCTTCCCCTTTCTCCATTTCCTCTTCTCTGCAGCCATTATGTTGCTGACATACACAGACTGTCATTAGGCCAAGGAGATATCTGATAGAAAACTTAGTGCCAAAGAGCGCGTGCGCACACACACACACACACACACACACACACGCACACACAACTCTTGGACACCGCACATTGCAGTTTCACATACAGTATGACTGTCACCAATTAGGTGGTCGATTTAAGATATCAAAGTCCCTCATCATTCTCCGCTGCTGCCTGCCCACCTGCGAATGTCATGCTTGTTAGTTTCACTTTCCTAAAGCATGTTGCAGGATGACATGAATCTGCTTAAACTTTCAGATCCAGCCACCAGCGATCCATCCAATCAAACTGAGGAAGAGCCGCGGCCCTCGCTGCTCCTGTCTGGTAGATATTAAATGTCTGACTCTGTCTGCCTGCAGTGCTATAGCTCGGCTGGCTGAGCCACGAGATCTGGTCCAATTTTCACGGTCTTAGTCATGGATATGTGCCTTAATACGGCTCTTTAACAAGAGATTTTGTCACATGTGAATTACGGCATTACATTTCAAGCAAGAAAGAAACTTTCTCTCATCATCCACTCTGCCCCTCTGTAGTATTTCACACGAGCTTTTATTAATGTTTAATGCATTCATTCTTGCTGTAGTATTTACAGCAAAACTTTTTCTGTTGTAGATCTGAACCGAATAATAGTTTGGCTGCAGTTCTATCTCATGTATTGTATCCTATAGCTTGTCTAAAATGCTCAGACAAGAGGCATATTTTGGACTAGGCATGACATACTGCTCTGGGAAGAACGCATATTAACTTTGGCATACAACCTTACATCATGCTGTGTATATTTACTGGCACTGAATACTGATTAGTATCTGGATTTAATCAAGTCTTAACAGGGGGGATCACATACTGTACGTGTATATACAAGTACAAATTTCAAGCTAAGCATTACATATGTGTACCAAATTCACAGCACTTCAAAAAAAATAAAAAATCTAAAATGTCAACCTCCTGGTGGCATTTGAGGAAAACTCAGGGGATTGCCAAAGTAAGTAGGATAAATTGTCTGGGCACCATAAGTGTACCACATGTTGTCCCAATTCAACCAGTAGATGTTGAGGTATTTCACAGGATAGCAGTATATAAAAACTTTCACAGCAATCCATCCAATAGCTGTTGATATTTCAGTCTGGGCCAAAGTGGCGGACCAAATGACCGACTGACATTGCCAACCCTAGACACTGTGCTCGGCTCCAAGAAATAGTCCTGCACATAATACACCTTTAGGTAAATATTATACTTTTTATTTTATTTTATATTTGTTATATTTGACTGGACAGAGCCAAGCTAGCTATTTCCCTGTACCCCTGTTTCAAGTCTTTATGCTAAGCTAAGCTAACTGGCTAATGGCTTCTTATTTAACATAAACATTGGAGTGGTATCGATCTTCTCATTTAACTGTTTGATGTCAATAAGCATTTTCCCCAAAATATTGAACTATTCCTTTAGGTTCCCGTCAATAAAAACAGAGCCCCAGCTCATTTGCCACGAATGTTCAATAATTACACAGTGTGTCGTTTGCCACAAATCCTGATTACTCACAAATGAATGGGCTGTAGTGCTGTTTATGCCTGACTGGAGGTGCTGAATTGTGCTGATTACAAATTGCTGCTTACTTCTGCATACCAGATGGAATAAATGCTGGTATACACTTTAGGATAAAGTATACAGAATGGCCGACTCTGATCTTGAATCTCAAATATTACGTTTCTGCTCTCACATCAGGTTTTCTATTTTGATGATTTTTCATGAATACATGTACTTTACTAGCCTATATGTCTTAGGCCTATAGGCCTTTCTCCTAAAGCAGGGCTGTTGATGCCTGGCGAACACATTGAAAATTATCCTACAAGAACTCCATCAGATCCAGAGTGGGTTGTTTTGCATTTTCTCCATTCACAGAATGTGGAATACTGGCTGGGTCATGTCGTGGATGCTCAACCACACATACTGCACTGTAGTTAGCATCTGACAGGAAGGGAGCCGTATGAAACAGAGTTTTGCACCAAAAAAAAATAAAAATCTGTTTCTATTTCTTCTCAATTAATGTTCCTGTACTGTGAGTGAGGTGAGATGGAACATATTAACCTGACAGTTGCAAAAATCTAAAACAATAAAAATAAAAATAATACACTGAGTTATCACTAAGAAAGCAGACACATGGATGTCTGTGGTTTTATCAGTACAGTAATGCTGTGACTATACTGTCTGCAAATATTGTAATAACTTTCATTTCTTTCATGTCCATTAACCACACATTCAAGCACACTGTCGCTGCAATTTTAGTCTGAACCATGTATTATACAGTATATGTGCTACAGTATATTAAACATATAGATAACCCATACTCACGAGCCTGCAGGCACAGATTACATGTGGTACATTACACTCATGTGCATCCTGGTGAGTGTGAGCATGGCTCGCTTTGATGAGCTGTCAGATTAAGGATTACCAAGTAGCACCATTAAAACTCACAGCAGCATTGTACCACTTTCTGCTCCCTCATCAGCTGTTTGCAAAACTTGTCAGAGAGATGGAGGGAGGGTATTAGAGGGAGGGCAAAATCTGCTGGAAAGAGTAAAGAGAGGGATGAAGTGTAGGCAAAGTAAGAACTAGACAATTACAAGGAGGCAGGGAGAGGAAAGTGAACTGACAGTAGAAGAGTAGGGGGTGGGAAGAGGAGAAGGATGCTGATAACTTGCACGTTATCAGACTTGATTTATGGAGTTGCGTGGGCTACCCGACTGCTTGTTCCTAATGCATCGGCCTCCTCCATCAACCATAGAGAGAAGATTCAACACTGCACTCTACAGGCTGGAGCTGGAATTTCAATTCTCAGAATAAAAAAGAATTTAAATAAAAGTGACTTGGACGTGATAAACACAGGGTGATATACTCGAATGTTGTGCATTTGTCATGTAAAACACTTGAAACTATTTTCTTTTTATTCTGCATAGACTCAATTAAGTATCAGGTACAAGTCAATTTTAAAGTAATTTATAAGCACTTCTTAAAGGCATAGTATTAACAGTGTCTACTGTTTCTACTCACATCCTGGACAATTTTGTTAAATGTAGCAATAACCACAATTTAACACCAGAGCTAATCGTAAACAGCAACTGCTGTGTTATGCAGTTTAGTCAGCCTCTGCCATGGGTGAAACCTGATGTAGAAATCATACTGAGTTATATCACAACATAAATCTCACCCAGCCTGTTTGGTAACAACTACCGAGTAATTTACAAAACCATATAAGGAAAAATCTAATTGGTGTACCACTGAGAAAGCTGCTTCACTTTGCATACTACTTTAATATTTTGTACTACAATGGCTGTGTTTCTTTAGCACACCAAGGACACACTCATTGTGTATCTTTTACTTGCACACAAACACACAATACTGGATTACATTTTAAGACCTTGGCTGTGAAAATGCGAAGCGGATAAAAACACTGCTGACCATAGGCAAACTGCTGGAATAAGAAAACTGTCCTTGTGAGTAAGTTTAACTTTGGAGGGAGAAAAGCCAATCAGAGAATAGTTGAAACAACTCTAAGTACAGCCTTACATCAATATTTTACTGCCCCCTAGTGGACAAGGACCATGACTACAACTCATTATGATGCTACCAGCCTCAGCTCTACAGGCTCAGCTGTTGTGACACATGATGTTACAATTTCACAATTTCAACAATAATAACAAAGCTTAAGAGGAAGTTTCTGACACTAATCTATTATTTGCTTGAAATTGCTGTAAATGAGCTTGCTTCCACTGCTCTAGATATTAGCCTCACTGTTTTTCATATTACCCCCTTTATTACTTTGCCATCAATTGCTCATCATGAAATTCATCATGATTTCTGAAAGATAGGAGCTGCTCAGCCAACTCTTTCATCAGGCTGATGGAGAGGGGAGCAGCAACACCACTGAACAGCCTACAGATCTCAGGCCCAGCAGTGCTACATGCAGCTGTGCTCAGTTTAGCTATTGAAAAGCTCACAGTGAGTGTATCTCTAATTTACTGACCATTTTACTCCATCCTCAATACATGCAAAACATTTTCATGTTGAACTGTGCTTACTCCTATCCCCTGAGAGTACTCTTGCCTACTACACAAATAACTTTAAACAAATGCATCAACTCTTTAAATTATTTGATGATTTTAGCTTTCTGGAAGAAGAGCTAGCGGGCTACAGTTTAGTTTATGTCTTGATCGACATGTTTTTCAAACCTCCAGTCTGTCCACAGTCTCCATATTTTTATGCATATGTGCATGTCTGCCAGTTTATTTGATCATATCAGATATTGGAAAAACCCTTCACTGTGGGGCATGACTTATGGAAGCTAAAGGAAGCAATGTGTCTATGTTCTATTTCAATGAACATTTTACCTAAGCAGTTGCACATTTTTACCAATATTACATTCCTTGAAATTAATTAAATAGATCTTAGTTCCAACAAGTCCTGCACCTTGTCTACAGTTCGCAAGACATCACAGTGGGTTGTGACTTTCTTTATAACAGTTTATTCGGAAAAACTATATGTGTGTGTAAAACCAGGACTTAACTTTAGGGTTATTTTTACAGATTTAATTTGTTTTTCATATATTGATCAATGGATAAACATCAGCCAGGTACAAATACAAAAGGTATTTTTCTACATGTTTACAGAAAACTCAGGAATCACAGGGATGTCTGAAACTTTCTGTTAAACAAATTTTACCTTTCTAATCTAACCCTATTAAGCTTTTGTATACATACAGCTGTACCCAATGTGTACTTGATGACTGTGCATTTCTTTTCAACATATTCTAAATCGCACTATAACAAAACATGCTTATTCGCTCTAACTCCCAGCAGTTATTGCTGATATATTCCTCATCTGAAAGCCGGCATGATGCTCTGAGGATTCAGTATCTCAATATGCTTATTAGTTATTAAACTGATATAATGACTAACTGTAATTGAACAGGCAAGGATATATTCTGTTCTTTTAACAGACTTAACACTGGCTATGTGATAATTTGTCTGACCACTTGACCCACAGATCTGAGAACAGAGCTGCTTTAAAGATGCAAATAAGATGGATGCAAAGACAGGTCTTCAGAATACAACAGGCAAGATGCCATCTGAGTACATAAGTCCTACCAATTAGAATGGCGCATGAGTAACTAAACAGAATGACAGCTCCAATAAAAGCTTCAAACTAAATTACAAGAATTTGTGCCCTCAGAGGCTAAAAGTAACATTTACAATAATTGCAGGAGCTGTGTGTTGAGGTTTTGACATATTTTCCATCTGGAAACCAAAGAAACCACAGAGCAGGATCATTAACTTTAATATGAATATGATGAATATCGCCACAAGCCATTACTAATGAGTCATGTTTTTTAATAACTTTTCAAATAAATCTTTGATGGCTTCGTGAGCATACTTCTTATATTTTTCCACATTTCTCCCTTTACATTCCAGAGACTTTTATTGATCAGTATTTTGGTAAATTTGTACCTTTTCCAGGACAGGCTTGGTATTTCAGATGGGAATTACTCTCTTGGTCAGTCAAGCGATGCAGCACCTTCATTCCATGTGAGAATCTACAGCATATCATTTAACTAACCCGCCAACCCAATCTATCCCTTTTTTTTTTGCAAAAGTGAGATAGGTGTCTGTGGGCTGAAATCACTCTGTGGACACGGAGTAATGGTTTAATCATAAGATCTACACTCCAAACTGAAGTATTGCTGTTCAGGACTTTGCATGAGTTTTAAAAGGCTAGTCTGTAACTTTAAATTGACAGTGGAGAAACCTGGTGGTCAATGTGGCACCAGATAATGGCGGTATTAATAAGGGAGAGGAAAAATGTCCCTGTTGTTTTTAATGACCCTCTGAGTGCAGGAAGAACCGTGAGGAAATAAAACCACCACCGGGCAAATGTAAGATATTCATCCAGGTGTATGAATCATTAAAACTAAAGTTCTAAATTATATTTTCTAACATAATGACCTTTTACCAATGTAGGTGATACATTAACTCCTCATCAACTGCAGTGGCTACTAATTCATATTCATCACATGCAACAGCCTGTCTGATCTTTTAACAATTGATCTTAATGTCTTTATTAAAATGTCACTAAAGTCAATGAACAAAGTAAGACATGAGCTAATTTCCTGCCCACCTCGCTTCCTCACTATCTGTCAGGACTGTGAGGGGTGTAGTTGAATGGATTCAGAATAAGCCAGCATGGACTTGCAGGATGAGTCAGGGCGAGATAACAGAAGTCATAAAAGAAAGCTTTGCACTGGCCTGGAGGCTACAGTGTTTCTCCCCCTCAAATTGTTTATTCTGCTGCAGGAGAAGAGGGAAAATCAGCTCATCACCTTAAAAGGTTGTTTTGTCCCCTGGCCCACAAGAGTTCCTCAGAGCCTGGGTTGTTCTTTCATTATTCATACTCACTCACTCAGTCCTCCTCACTATCTAGCAACATCAACACGGATTACAAATGACAGTGATCTATAACCTTGGGAGAACTTGCACCTCTCATTCTCACAAACTTAGTATGTTGTGGTGACCCCCCAAAAAGAGCCACCAGTGTCTATGGTATGATCTAAGAATATATCTATCAGTGTGAATCTTCCTAGTTCCTAATATACAATATAATTTAGATGGAAAACTACTGAACACTTTTGTCTAAACTCTGGGTGCACATTATAGATGCTGTAGCATTTGTACAGTAGGCTCGACAGTTTGTTGCTCCCTATTATGTCTGAATTTATTAGACTTTCTTGTATTTGTATAAGCGGCAAAGCTTTTTGGCAGCGGGTACCTGTTTAAAGTCTTTCGGGAGGACACGGTAACCTTTGTAATTTATCAAATGATTATTCTCCCCATTAACTTCAGTCAGTCACAACAATGCTGAATACCGTATAATAAGAAGCTTTTTAATCAAGCACGTCGGCTTGATGGTTTGTGTTTGCTCGTTCTTGTAGAAGCAGAATTGATTGAAAGCTGTAAGGTGCCATTTAGCTTCACTGGGAATCGTTTGAATTACCAGGAAAAAGGTCATGGCACAAAAATAGCCTTTATTGATAGGTAAAATCAATTATATTAAGGGAACAGCAAGACTGAGAGACAGACAGGCAGACTGACTGAGTGAGTAAGTACATAATTTGGTTTTGTATGCAGGTTTATGTGAACTCCTCTGTAAAACAAATGCATAAAAATAAGTAAAGGAAAAAGGACATGAATATAAAGGATTTCAGAAATGATTGGCATCGTCTTTGGCTGAATCACTGGGCTTCACATCATCTGATTTGGAGCTCTGTTGAAACAAACAAACGTGCATAATATAAACACAACGTTAACTCTTTGTTAAGGGAAAAATGTAATAAAAAAATGTCCATGATGTTCACCTGGAAGATTGTGTGAGTGAATAAATGTTCAAATAATGCAAATCAGTAGATTTTGATCTTTTATATTTGCCACATCCAGATAAAGACTGATATTGGTGATAAATCTGCAGTACAACCTCTGTTAAAGGAATAGTTCAACTTATTCGCTTTTTTAATAACAGTTACATAAAAAGCTTGATACCACTCGTGTTTGTATGATAAATATGAAACAAGCCAGCATATGTTGTTAGCTTATTATAAAGACTGGAAACAAGGGGAAACACCTAGCCTGGCTCTCTCAGTGTTAAGTGTAAGTCTCAATTAGTGAGCTTTAGAAGAACTGGTAGGTGTATGTTTTTGTACCTTTGGACAGAGCCAGGCTAGCTATTTCTGCTTGTTTCCGGTCTTCATGCTAAGCTAACCATCTCCTGGCTGTAGCCTCTGTCTAGCATAGAGACATGGGAGTGGTATCAGTCTTCTCTTCTCAGTCTCGGCAAAAGAGTGGATAAGAGTATTACCCCAAAAGTAACCAATCACCCCAAATGTAATACTGATTCTTGAATGTTTTCCTGATGTTTCTCTATAGGACTGAATTAAACCTGTTGGTCTCACCTTTGACTTAAAGAGGAGGTTAATGACGCCCTTTGAGCGTCTGTCTGCTGTTCGGTCAGAGGTACCACTGACAGACATGCTCTTACTGTCCCTCCTGGCTCTGACGGAGTCCACCTCCTCTGCGCCCCCCACCACCGCCAAGGACAGACCTATACACAGAAACAACTGTAGTGTTTGTGTCTCAATGATTACAAGCTTACAACAAAAACTCTGCCTCTTCCTGCAGCAAGACGATTATCTGGCGTATAACTCTTGCAGCTGTTCTACTGATGAACCGTGTGCTCTGGCACGTGTGTATGTTCAGTGAGGCTGTACAGCTTGTAATCAGCGGTGCAAATCAGAGGTAGTCAGCGCTGGCTAAGGTGGCCTGGTCCAACATGGCAGGATGCCAGAGAAACATGAGTGGATAGTTGTCTGATGCACTATTTTGAAGTACAGGGTTATGTAACTGAAACAATAAATTATAAACTGGATGAAACTGCTGCTAAAAAATTACTATCGACATGACTGATTCACGAATTTGCCATCTTGCATCAGAGATCAAGCTATTACTGCAATATTCCCCAGCTCGCCAATTTGTTTTAACATACACAAGACTACAAAAAGGCATATTCCTGCCATCACCTTGTGTGTATTTTTCCTTACAGTCCCCTTTCCAGAAAAGGAAAAGAAAAGAAAAAAAAAACAGTACTTCCTCTCAGGACATGACTGTATTTTGACTTTATGGGCACTTGGTTTATAGGTCTAACTCTATTACATTAGTACACTATGCAGCACAATGTGGATTTATGTATGTTAGCCACCTGTGATAGCAGGCAGGGATCTGGAGTTGGCATTGGTCAGCAATACATTTCCTTCATTCGGGTCAGACAAGTTGGTGTCACTGCGGAACTCCTGTTTCTTGGACAGCTAGAGGGAGACAGAGATCGCACAAAACTCAGCGGCAACACTTCCACAGATACTCGGCTCCATTACTTAAACATCCCTTGACTTTGTTTTTTCACTTCTTCCCTTCCATTCTTTCTCTCCACCCTTCCTCAGTTTCCCGTGATTTATTAAATCTACTAAAGCTCATTCTCACCCGTTTGCAGTCCAGTGTATTTGTCCTTTCTCTTTCCTCTGAGATGAAGATCATGCTGCTCCTCTTTTTCTTTTTCTTACTCTTCCTCAATTTGACCTCTGCATCGCCCACTGTCACCACTATCTCCTCCACTGTACTTGCACTCACGCTGCCGCTGGAGCGCGGCAGGGTGGAGGTCCAGGCGACTGGAGACTCAGGGGTGAGGTCCCTGGGAGGAGGCAGGAAGGGTGTGATTAAATTAAAAGGGGTTTAATGTTGATTTTCATATCTACATTGTTCTCAAGTGTTTTTTCACGAGGAATACATCTTTGCAGTTCCATTTTATTACAGTATAGTGTATGTATGCATCCTGTAGATAAGATGTGTCATTCTTGTGTATGCTACCTGTCTGCATGGAGCTTGGTTGGAGTCCCACATTCAGATCCCTGCAATGAGGAGATTGAAATGATGGACTGACGAATGGAGCGCAACATGGAGCGAGGACGACTGGACTTCCTCTCATCAAATTCCGGCTGGAAATAGAGAGTTGAACTGTATTATGTCCAGATAAAAAGATAATAAAACCAAGACAGTTCATAGATAGTGACAGTGAAACAAAGCGGAAGTACATCATTAGAGAAAACAAGAAAAGCAAAGTGAAGTTACTCTTACAAACACACAATCACTCTTACTTATGATTAGTTTAATCTCTTGCCTGAGGGGCAGAGCCAATTTACAAGTTAATGACCATATTTAGCCCCAGTCAGACCACCCAAACCCTGTTCTAGTTGTAGAGAAATTTAAAAAGGTACAAATCCCATGTCAACACTCAGAGGCTTTGGTGAGTACTTTGATCTTTAAAATTCGCCTGGATCAGTTCATTTACAGCTTAATTAATGCAGCTCTACCACAGTAACTGTGTGTGGCCGTGTCTAGCCCTGCAGAAAATAACATGTTTTGGACTACAGAGAAACACCATGTTTCAGTAAAAAACTTACCAGCTCTCTCACTCCATATTCCTTCTCCACTTTCTTCTTCAGCTGTTTGAAACACTCCTCCATGCGCTCGTGGAAAGGACGCAGGTCATCAGTCACTCTCTTCCCATGGAGAGAGATCCCTCCTCCTAGTAACGGGATCTATAAATAAAAATGTTATCTTGTCAACGGAAAGACGACATAAAAGTAACACAACTATACGTGGGGTGTACATGTCTTCAAGACTGTGTGTTAGGGTGTTTAGTACCTGCCATGCGATGAGGTCTTTGAGACGCAGCAGTTTATCTCTGTCCTCTGTGTGCTGCTGAATGTACTCTTCTGTGAAGAACGCCTGATACAAGGAAATAATAAAAATCCTTTTAAGGAATCACCGTTATACGTTTCACCTGTTCATGCAGTTTGTAAATTGACTTTTCCTCCCACAGCACAAGCACACTGATCTTATCCTATATTATAACACTGAATGGTGTTTGAGGGTGAACACTAATAATATTTTGGGTTATGAATACACCAGACTCCAATAAGTTCACTGCATTTAGTGTAATTTGGACTGATCATATTCAGAGCCTCAGGAAGTGATACTGATTTTTGACACTAAATTAATTCAAGTAAATTCATCATGAGAGATGAGTCTTGCAGCAAAGCACTCTCTTCGGCTCAGATAACTTTTAAGTGGCCCAGTCTTCATATAAAACATTTTTAAAAAACAGTGCTGTGATAGTGATTTTACATCCACGGTCACAATGAATCAGGGCTTGTTTGGATAAAAATGAAGGCTGCTACAAGAAAAAAAATGAGAAAATCATTGTAAACTTGTGATAGTGGAAATACACATAATAGATTTTTAACTCTACTTTCCATATACTATATATACAGGAATAATAGCAGCACAAAAATACATTTTATATGGTGTAAGAACCTCTGTGGTAAGCTCTGGTTGGTCATGTTTTACAATAAAATAGCAATAAAGACTCAAATATAATCAAACTCAGTTTAACTCTCACTGGGAGCTTTATTTAATGGTACAATGGTCATTAAATAACCTAGAAAAGTGTATTTGCAAGTGGATTCTAGGGCTGATTGTTCACAGTTTACCTTTTCATACTTGGCAAAGCCGCCCATGACAGCTGGATCCACGATGCCATTGAGCAGCATGGAGAGAGGGTTGATGGGGAGGCTCCAGTCAGTCTGGTATTGGTTGATCATGGTCAGGATCTTCTCATTGGTGGACTCCATGGTCTCTATGGCGTTCTCCAACGGAGACAAGGTGGTCTGTACAGAGAAGCAGAGTGGCAAAAAGAGCAATGGGAAAGAGGTGAGAGAAATGAATAATTAAGGCTAGAAGGGAAGGGGCCGACGAAGTAAGGGAGGAGGATTTTCAGGGTGGGATGTGGGGGATGTACAGCATAAAATTTTGCTAAAAAAAGAATAAAAAAAAAACGGTGGTGAGACGGGGAATGCATTAAACTGGAGACAATAGCTCACAGCAAACATTTAAGTCAAACATGGAGTGAAAACACGCCCTCACAGACTTACATGTTTCATGTCTGTAGCCTCAAACCAGCGCAGGATCCCTGGCAGCTTATACACAGTGGTGAAGGTTGTGCGTTCAATCCACATGGACTAAAACACAGGGATGGAAACACAGCAGTTAGATGACCCTCTACAACTTTTGAATACTAATAACATGATGCCACATCTTGTATTAAACTCTTTGCAGACACTTAGGCTACACATCATCCATCATGCTGATGAGTCAGCGAGCATTTGCTCTTTTAAAAGTTATTTGTTTGAACAATGAGACTTGTGTGATGTTATGCTGTGTTGAAATAAATTAACAAAATGTCCAGTCTCTTTGCTGGTTGTTCCGACACATTCAGAATAATTACCGCTTTTGCCGTTAGCATTTAACAGGCACCTCCCTTTGTGCCCCTCGTAAAGTGTATATTTTAAAGGCAAATTTTTACAGGTTTGTATATCTCTGTAATGTAGCATGGTGTTAAAATTAACATCAACATTCATAACATTCTCAACCCTGGAACTCAAATTATTTTCTGATGCCTCAAAAGTATAGTTTTAAATAATTAAATTAATATCATAAATGTGCAACGACTAGTCAACTAATAGCTTGAACTAAGGACTACTAGTTGCCTAGGAAAATATTTTGTCGGGGGCAGCCCTACAGTTCACTGTGACAAAAGATCTGTTTGTGTTGATTAAAATGTATAGGTCCCGTATGTGGCATCTGTAGCCTTTTCTGTGGGACATGTAAAATCTATTCCAGTTTTTCTTTGGTCCTTCCTCTTCTGTGGCTTTGCTCCTGTATTTCTTAGTTAGTTTTGGCCATCTTACAATTTCTTCTGGGACTGTGGTGTCCTTCTGCAGGATGCAACCTGCATTTTACTGCACCAGAAGTGATGAGGAAGCGATCCCACAGGGTGAAGAGGAATCCTGCTGTTCTCTGGTGATGAGGCGTAGTGCTTCCAGTAACACCCTTTGTTTTTAACCAGAAACAGAGATCTTGCTGAAGGACAATTCTCGCTCTGAAATTTTGTGAGAGGTCGAGTTGTTGCAGGAAACGCCGGAGAATTGTTCTTGAACGAGACTTCTGTTTCTTAAAAACAAAGTGTGTCACTGGAAGTCACTCGTAGGGATCCTTTCCATGATGTTGTTAGACACCAGTGACAAAAATGTACATTTTTTGTCAACGTAATTTTGACCGGCACAATTGCCCCGAAGGAATACATTGCAGCCACTGTGGCCGGTTTGCGGCTGTTGGCTGAAGCCATCTACTGCACGGACTCTAAAACTTCTTGTACCTACTAGTCATTTCAACTGCAAAATATCTGAAAACAGGTTTTAAAATACCAAAATTATCCTTCAATACCAGACTGCTGTATTGTGGTAGCAGGACATGGCGAGGTCAGGACCAACTGGATTTCAGGGTCATGATGCAAATCCAGTCCTGGATTTTGTGGCACGGTTTGTCACTTGGAGGAAAGTAGACCGCCTCTCCCTATGTTCGGAGTAGCTGAACAGCTGAGGTCACATTAGAATGAGATGATTTTCTTAAATTTTCTATTTTACTGTAGAAGCAGAGACAGCTCCTTTGAAAGTTCATGCTTCAGGACAGTTTGAGAACCTACGTCTACATTAAAGAATATCTCTATACAATACATTCACATGCTTGCTTTAAAGACTCCACATAGGGAAGGATATGTCAAAATTTTTTCATTAATATTATAGGATGTAAATTTCTATATCTATCTCTCTATATCCATATCTCTCTCTCTCTCTATATATATATATATATATATGTATGTAAACTTTTTTGTTACGGCTATGGGGTTTGTTGGCATTTCATCTGTTTAGCTGGGTTGTTGCATATGAGCAATTTCTCACCCAATGATTTGGCTCACCACAATTAAAGCAGTTCCCAAGGTCTTTGAGAGGGTGAGGTTTTGCTTTGTCCGAGGTGTGAGTGATCTCTTGGCACTTTCTCTTCCTCCTTGCTCCGTTGGTGTAGTAAAATACTTGGACAACTAGCATTTGAATGCATTTCATACATGTTTTTCATTCTGTACTATCTAAACAAACAGCGGTGTCCAAATTACATTACATTTATTCATTTAGCTTACTTACAACTGTGACATGTAATGTTGAATGCCTCTGGAGCAACTAGGGGTTATGTGTCTTGCTCAGGGACACACTGATGGATGTCTCACAGTGGGACTGAACCCGGGTCTCCCACACTAAAGGCATCTTATCCAATGTTCCATCACCACCCAGAAATTAAATCTTGATTTTGTAGACATTCATACACATCTTGCATGTGTTTGTAATATTCTGTCTGTCTGTGTCCCATTCTTTGTTGCACCGACTCACCAAAGTTTGAATAGTAAAAATAAAAGATAAAATGACTAATTACAGTATTAGACAATGAAACATTGTTCAGAAGTCCAAAGAAGGTTAAAGTCAAGGGCAACTGGATTTGGTTGAAAATACCAGAAACAGCCAGAAGGACAAGGATAAAGGACCATCAGGTGAACATTTTAAGCTGCGTTCCATTTACCTCGGAAGTCGGAGGTCGGAGCTGGGAATGACGACACCCGAGTTGACGGCGTCCACAGACGGCTGTTGGACAGCACTTTGTGTACGAACATTTATATGAGTCACAAGTACACAGAAGTGCTAATAAACAGTATAAACTACAGCTTTCACTAACTGTTGATACCCTGACAGCCATCTTGGATCACGAAGTTGGGGTAGTGCGCTTCTCCCGACTTGGGAATTCGGGATTCCGACTTAAGGGGGCGTTCCCTTTGAAATTTTGACCTTTGAACTCGGAAATTCCGACTTCCCATGTCAACTGGAACGCACCATTAGACAGTGTGAATGGATTGTTTGAACGAGGTGTCAAGGAAGCCATTTACACCCAGGTTGAGAAGTCGTCAATGAACAGAGGAGGAGGTCTTACGCCACCACTTATCCCCCACTTACAATGCTGTCCTTTCATCACTTCCCAGGAAACTTAACAAACATTATCTCTTGGCCTCAGGTGAAGATGCCAACAATGGTCGTTCAGGTGGTTCAGGTGGTTCTAACGACCATAACGACTGTTGTTACAACAACCAGGAGCGCTAACAAACCAGCGGTATCGATGATCTTGACAAACGACCCCACAGATGTTAAATAGCTGAGTTTCTCTACTGGTCATTTCAGAACTGAAGAAGTCTCTTGAATGAGGGACGAAACGTGTTCTAGTATCTTCAACCACGTACAGTTGCCCTTGACTTTAACCTTCTTTGGATAACTATGACCTGGATGACTGAGAACCTTCACACACATTGTTCAGAAAGCCATCCACTCATCAGTAGTTAATGTGCACAGTCTTAAGAGTCTGTGGCCTTGCACATGGATTTCACATGAACAGACTGTCAGGATTCCTCTATGCTAGCATAGGTCTCAGGACTTTATTGGTTAATTATATATCACTGTGCCGCTGTAATGTAAATTGTTGGTTATGGCATGCTAATTTTATTCTGGGTTGTGATATTCTCTTTTCATTTCATTTGTGCAATTAACTTTTTAGATTCTGCATTTGCAGTTCTTTTTCCCTTCCCTTTCCAACTATTGTATACTGCAACTTTTCTGTCTTGTGTTTACAGTTAATTTGTCAACAATTAAATTCCAATTCCTTCAATTTACATCCTATTAATAAGTTAAAATTCATTCCTGCTGGTGCAGGGAGAATAAATCATCAATTTTCTCTACTTTATTCATCACTGCACAATCCTGAATTTTATATTTTATCTCATGTGCTCCTCATCTAAAATCTAAAAACATAATATGATGTCTTATCATCTAATTATACCTCAACCTTTCTTCTAAAATACTATTATTTTATATAACAGGAACTCATCTTTTCAGACTGATAACAATGCAACGTACAAGTAGCAAAGCACACAAAAGCTTCTAAAAGATTTTCCAGGTCCCTGTGGTCATAAATCTTTTCATAAAAATAAAAAAACTCACAGCAAATTCATTGTTTGGGTCCACAGGTCCTTTCCTCACAGGTCTGGAGTACTGGAAACGCTGCACATAGTTGGATTTGTAGAAGCTGCACATGGTGTAAGAAGAGGGAGACAGCGGTTAAAGTCAAACAAAGAAAATGAAAAAACCTTTGCCAAAGAGGAAATATGACATTATCAGAAATGCCAATTCTTTTTCATTAACTTTACAGACATTCACATTTTCTTTATGAAAATATCAGTTAAAGGTGTTTAGCGGACTGACTTGATAATCTGGTCAGGAACAGGTTTGTTCTTCAGGCGAGGAGGAATCTCGAGGACTGGCTGCACTGTGAAACACTGGATATCTGGTTCAGATCACTCAGGAATATAAAATCACTGCATGATGGTGTGTCTCTACATCTTTGTGTCAGAACATACAAATTGATCATTCAGGGATGTGTCTGACCTCCAGTGGCTAGGTTTTAATATACACGGGTACAACAAAAGGTACAACCAAAGTGCAGTGCAGTGCAGTTTTATTGCGTTTCTGGGTAAAAGGTACCCTGATAGTTTCATTCGTTTGTGTGTGTTATGCTACTAGAAGGATACACTGAAGTGGAGAGTTCTTGATATCGTCCCCTGGCATGGTGGTAATGTTGAGGCGCACAGAGCTGGGGAACTGGCTCATCAGCTGGTTCTGAAAGTCCTCCCTGCGTTCATACTCCTTGCCACGGTGGATAAACACCTTGTTCTGAAGCCATAGCAAATGAATAGGTGTTAATAATGATAATAAAATGATTAAGCCCCTATTTATACTGTGAGCAACATTGGGGATTTCTTTTAATATTCCTTTCAATTCTCTTCAATAGGACAGTCCAAGAGGTCATACACATTGCATATCTTCTTCAAGGTACAAAAGTGTTCCTGTACTTGGTCTCCTTCCACTTCCCTGCTCCCTCCCTTGAGTTACTGCCTATGTTATACTCCTTACCACAGCAGATGAACAAATATAATGAATACATTTTATTGCTGCAGTTTGCTGAGATCCACAGCAATCCCATATGGTACTTTACGTCCCAGTCTGTTTACTATCTTGCTGGTTTGTTTAGAAACTTGTCCACTGCTGCAATTTTAAATCTCTTAGCTTCAGTGCTGATAATGGGGGAAAAAAGTTATGGACCCCTTTGTACTGGGAATGTGTGGATGTGTGAATATGTGTGTAAACACAAACCCTGAGAAATGGAGGGTAGCCCTGCCCATAGTAACCCACTGCAAAGTAGTCCGGCTTTGGCCTCAAGATCTTCATAATGTTCTCATAGAACTTGGCTTGTTTTTCCTGCAGACAGCGACAAAGAGAGAGGCAGAGGATGTGTTCATGAGAGAGAGGGGAGATGTAAGCCATAGCAGTTTTATCAGCTCGCGCCAATGACATAGCTACCCTCTGCAGAATGCCGGGCCTTTGAGGGTGATAGATATAGAAAGAAATAAAGTGCATGGCATCCAAGGGCATTGTCTGTCATTTATTTAACCACATAAATTCAGCATTAGCTGAGAGAGCCATTGCTGCAGTCATTGAAAGAGAGAGGGAAGAGTGTAATTCTCTGCGGGGAGGGGAAAAGAAGAGTTGAGTGAAGGGGAGACAGAGGAGAAGGTGGTGCTAAAGAACAAGCTAGGATTTGAGTATGGGGGGAATCACTTCTCTTGTGGTGTCAAAGCAAGCGATGAAAGAAACAGAAGAGTGATTGAGAGAATAAAGAAGGGTTACAAGGAGTTTAAAGTTGCTGATGGTTGGCAATGAGGACTTTTGGGGTCATATGGTAATTGTGGCTCAAATCTTCAGAAAACAAAATATTTAAAAGGAGAATTTGAAGTGTCAAATAAGTATTAATTTTTAAACATTGATCAAAGGTTGTGCTTAGTTGTTGGTAATGTCTAAGATGCAGATGACTAATTTAGAGTGGAAACTTCTTATTGGGAACGATCTGTTCTGAGGTTAAGAAAGGGTATTACTCTGTGCAATTTAGAACTTTAGAACTGCTGAACAATTTAGCTAGATTTGGTTTTATTGTATAAAGGCCAAAGACAAAGTGATTTGACCAATGTAAATATTTTATTTTATTTACATTACTTCTCCTCCTCCTTTCCTTCAAATACCTTCTTACACCTATAACATCTATGAAGAGCAATCAGAGAAAAGGGCTGAGAGTAGAAAATACAGAAAAGTGACATCATGATTATTGTGCAGCAAATAAAGAATGAAGGTTTGAGATGCCATGTATTACCAGTCTCTTGCTGAGTAACTCGTAGTCAAAGATCTCGTTTTCGTACTGTTCAGCTAGCTCCTTACACAGAGTGATGGCCTCTTCCCACATCTAAACACACACACACACACATACACACACAGAAAGAAAGAAAGAAGCGTCCTTCATTACACCATCTGCTAATAAATCGGCAGCAGCTGTCGTGGTGGGAATTCATCTCATGAAAATCTCTGTTTCCAGGTCTCTAGAGAAAGGAGGGAAATGTCTCTATCACTGCTTCAGAGAACACAAAGCACTCATGGAGAATGCAAAATGACTATAACAACATACTGTTCAGAGATTATGACTGCATGATTGCAACACTGTCCCAAAAAAAGTAGGTATAGAGGAAAGGAACAATTTCAAAAATAAAAGTCTGTACTGAATTCAGATTTTCTGGGCTTTTTCTTATCCCAAAGTAAAAAAAAACTTAGCAAAGCTCAACTGTCATTAATTGTAATTTCTAAAGGCAATACTTTCTCCAGAGTGATGAGTTAGAGCACTGACCAACACTTTTCAGATCATCACATTACTGTATGAGGGCCTTAGTTGAAGCATGTTGTACAATGCTGACCTTGCCCTTGTCAAAGTAGTCAATGATGGTGTCGTAGAGTGTTTCTTTGAGCTGCCGTTGGGTTTGGGAGCCGTGGGACTCAAACTGGGGGTTGCACGTCTCGTCTAACCACTGGAATGTCGACAGCAGGGAAGACAAAGATATGGAGGAAAGGACAGAGACAAAAAGTGAGATACAGTATGTATATTTTTTTTGATTGATGAAGCTAAAGAAAAGAAAAATTGCAGCGCAACCAACTCTGTTTTTTACTGTCCCATTTATCATGATGTTGAAACAACAGAGGAGAACTTAAAGCTTAGAGTTTCTTTGTTGTAATAAATCAGTTTTAGTCCTAAGCAGAGTGTGCACAAAAACCGTCTCATTTATTATATAAATGAGACAATAGCTAATCTTCTCTTACATAAATTGCACTGAAACCAAACAGAAAGTACACAATAATCTCCAAAACTGACTTCAGGAATATGGGGAAGATGAGGATTAGAGCATGCTCTGCTTTACAGCCTGCTCTTTCCAATAATATGAAACGGGTATGACAGGACTGCCACTGGAGATGAATGGAGATTATAAAAAGCATTTTAGAGTGCAACTGATTTGATATAATGACACTAGACAGAGAGAGGAGGAGGAGAGAGAGAGAGAGAGAGAACCCCCTCGTCCTCTGTCCCCCTCTGTGAGCCTCTAAGTGTCCCATAAAAGAGATGTAGAGACAAAAGAGGTCAAACACGCTCAGACACATGCGTGCGCACACACACGTTTATTGCATCAATCCCCATAGTGATGAAGCCACAGTGGCCGACGCCATGCCATAAACTAACCTCGGAGCTTCATCATTTGGAGGCCAGAGACGTAGCAACCATTTTTTAGCTAATAAAAGACTGTCTCACTCGTGGCAGACAGACAAGTGATTAGGCAGATTAAGTCGCTGGGTCCAGCATTAAACGACAAAATATATTTTTTATAGATGTGTGCGTGTCCTACCTTGAGCAGGCGAGAGTGGAGCAGCAATGTGTATGCTGCCTCAGTGTAGTTTTCACCCTCCAGGTGAAGGTCCCTCAACTTGTACAGGTACCTGAGCACGCCCACGTGTGTACACACACACACACACACACACACACACACACACACACACACACACACACACACACACACACACACACACACAAACTAAGTAAATAACAGAGGTCAAGTGAATTTGATATGCAACTTATACATCATCCACCAGATGCTGCTGTTGGGCAACTTCAAGGCCTGCAAATCAAGCATTAATCACTTGTGAGTCACTGGTTGCTTTCCAAGTCTCTTAATTGCATCCACGTTTCCTTCACTTGCGTCTTTTCCTTGCGTCTTAATACTGCCTACCAGGGATGCATGGAGAGACACAAGGAAACCATGCGAGGAGAGAAGAAAAGAGGAAATATGTTTTTAGAGAAATGAGACTTCCTTTCCTCTGAAGCTTCACGTGAAGCGACGCCCGTTTGTGATGACGGCGGCAGCTGATTGCAGCTGGATCAGCTGTCAGTCGGCTTTAACAGCCAGAAAGACTTTTGATGGAGTTTGTCTCTACACCTTAGACTGTACACATGTGCACTGTGCTGATACTAATAAAGGCTCACATTTATCACCTCCAGAACACCTGCACTTGAACAGCCTGCATTCTGTATTCATACTGTGTCCTGTTCAGAGGCACAGCATCATTTCTACTGTCAGAATGCATTTATATTATTTATTCATTATCTGCATCTGCATTTATTGATATTCTGATTGTGAATTCATTATTGAATCACCCAGAATATGGTCACAGTGTCTTTTAGTCAGCCTCACATGTGGCTGAAAGGAAAAGACAATAAACTATGTAAAAACTGTTTCTTGCTGACAGACTATCTCTGACTTTAACTGTATCCATAATATAAGTTAATGCAAAAAAAATGAAATCAAAAAAATGTTTCAGATAAATAAAATAAGTAGTTTTGGTCCTTTTGTTGTTGTTGTGTATAGGCCTATAACACTTTGGAGTGGTACACTTGAGTTTAGTCTTCACTCCAGTATAAAATTCCAGTGATGTTGTGATTTATCAAATCATGATTTGCAGGGGCGTCCAATCAATAACAGATATATAATAAAGGGGTGTATCGGTGATCGCTCCTTGATCCTCACTCCTCTGTGCACAAATATCAGCTTTGGGACGGTCTGTAAAATGGCGGACCAGAACAACTTCGAGCAGGGAGCGGGGAAACGGCAAATAAGAGACTTGAGATGCACCTAATGTTTTATTTAATCTGTCTATTTTTACTCACACACACACCTATACATACTCTGAAATATGTATACAACATAGAGAGGTCATTCAAGAGCACACACACACATTCGTACACACAAAAGCACAATTCAATGTATGTCTTTTTAATGCCCTGACAGATGTTTTGTTGCCATATGTTTTATAAGCATGACACGGAGGAAGATGGGAACACCGGGCCGCTAGTGAAACAACTTACTCTTTTACAGCTTCTGTTTTTAGTTTTGATCCTGTTCTTTATCCGTCTCAGTCTGTCTGGAGAAAACATTTAGCCACACGGCCAGAGGCTGGACTTTCTTGCTAAGGCACTGATGACAAAGCAAGAAAGCAGTGGCTTCTAAATTCTCTTAAATGAACAATCCCCTGTACACTTGGCAGAATGGATGCATTCTAATTCCACGCTACATCCAAATTCTACAAATGATGGTGAACATGTAGCTGTAGATATATGTAGTTTTTGCAGTGAGGAATCTTTTCCCATTTGTTTTCTATATGCAGTACGCATTTTGTACGCTGCTAATTTAACCTGAGCGCCTTGCCTTTTTGCAGAAAAGCTCTGAAGCCTCCAGTTGAAAAAACTTCAACTTGCAGCAGAAAAGCACCCAACGGAATTTGTGTTTTTTTTCCTATTGTCCAGTCGGATCAGATTTGTGAGTTTACTTCACAGCAAAATCAGAGTTAGGCTAAGGACAGGAGACTTGCTGCAACAAGCTGCTCTTTTTTGGGCTCTGTCTGATTGGGGTCTTAAGCTACAAATTTTATGATCCATAATTCCATATGGGCTGAGGCCATAGCATAAGCAGCAATGAATGACCTGTAGTAATATAGCTAGATCTTTGTGTAAGATAACATTCTGGCTTATTACATAACACATACATAGTGCTTAAATGTGTACTTGAATTAAACTATATTTGTTTGCTAACATTAAAAAGTAAGCTGGCTAAATATTACCATTATCTCAACAGGATTGACGGAGGCAGCTAATCAACCACAGAGTTGAGCTCACATTCACACATAAAGATAACTAATTATGTCTATAAGCCATCGCCAGAAATGCACCATGGGACTTGACGGGATCTGTATTCCCTCTCTCTCTCTCTCTCTCTCTCCTGCCATCATCCTGTCTTCCTCTGTATCTCCACCTCTCCCTCCCTCATGGCCATCCTGTCCCTCTTTCTCTCTGCTCTCCCCCCAGTCAGACCAAGAGCTGATCCTGTGGATTTTGACATTAATTCAGTGGGACTCATATAATCCCTTGTCAGATTATGGACCTCACACACACATTCAGACACACTCATGCCTGCACATAAAACACAGACATGCACCACGTAAATGTACATTATGTCAAATTCAGCACATAAATACCTGATATACATCCCTTCACGATTGATGTCCTTGTAAAAGTTCTGCAAAATCAAAAGGAGAAGTGGGGTTGTTAGTGTCAGTGTGTATGTGAGAGGTTTTTAACACCATTCTGAAGTGCTGTACTGACTGTAAATTTGTCATTTTGTATTTGTGTTTGTCTAAATGGCTGTATGTATGTTATACTGTGTACATCTGATTTGTGTAAATGTGTGGGAGTGTGTGCATGCGCACTTGTTAGTTAAGCAGCACAAACTCCCAGTTTAATGAAGTTTAATGACATCTACAGAGAACAGAGGAGTGGAACGAACTGATGTAACCCCACCTCCCATCACCAGCATGAGCCAGCAGACACAATAATACACACAAACACACACAAAAAACAAGATCAATCATTGTGTGATTCACAGTGAAGCCAAAGCATACTGTATGCATATTTAAATCTAATTGCTTTATTTTTTTTGCAAAGGTCAGATACATCATTGTTTATATCAATGTATTTTTCTCAAGTAAGCCAATTTCCTGCTGAAGGCTGCCCAGCTACATGAAGGTCAGATATTTTTACGCCTTCACACATCTTCTTAACATACAATGAAACAACTACAGTTGAACTATAGTTTCACCTTCTGTGCATCTTTCCTAACTGACCACACACCAAATGGTAGCCATTTAAAAATCCCCATCCATTGATATCTGCAATACCAACATGCTTTTGTCAGCAGCAGAAAGTGTTCCTGAAAGAAAATATTTTACTGGAAAGACATATCTAACTTCAGCCTGAGCAGTGTGTGTATGTTTCCTAATTTGTGCATGTATATTTGTGTTTCTTTGAAAGTGCATCTGCATGACTGTGTGTGTATGCATGTTAACTTCCTAAATGAAATGAGCCTGGGGGGGCAAGGATAGGAGAGTGCACTTTTGCCTGCTAGCCAGCAGAAGAGATTTTTAACTGGCCAAATGAAAGTGAATAGCTAATAGGCAGCTGCCACAGGCTTCAGGCTAAACATCTCTGCCATGTGCCAACAGCCTCCTGTCCTCAGGGAGAAAATAAAATTATAAGATACAAACAGACTCATATCCATTTATCATTAATTGACCCTGCTAAACATTAGCATCTCAGAAATGTCTTCAAAGGTGAAAATTCTAGGAAAGAATTCATATCAAAACTACATATATTAAAGAAGGAAGACAGAGTTTAAGATGAGGAATTATATGATTGAATCTGCTGTGGAGACAATCGTAGGGTGGGTCGATCGGGGATCTGTTACTAAACCTCAGAATATCGTGGGGGAGAATCTGATTAGGAGATCATATAAGAGAAAGAATGTGGAACAGACAGTAGCTGATGCAATCCTCTGCAAACAGTCAGAGACAAGACACAGAGATTAATCTTTTCCTTTAGATCAATCGCCACTTAAATGTGGAAAAGGAATACAAAGACCTTGGCATGAAAGAAAAGACATAAAATCAGTGTTTCATAATGAACTCTGCAATCAGTGTGGCTCTTTTGGAGGCTTATTGACTGAGGGCTGTATGGAACTAACTCACTTAGTAGTCTCTTCTTACATTAGTCTTTCAATTAATAATGAGTTTATTGATGTGTGTATGTGTGTGTTGGTGTGTGTGATTCTCAGATCAACACCTATTTGCTGTGGGGTTCAATGATACAGCCATAAAGCACTGTACATGAATCACAAAGTTAGTGTCAATAAATAAGAATTCATGGTGACGCACTTTGAAAGATTCGTGGAGCATGAATGAAACATGAAGAAAACAAAAAATTATGAAATTCTTATGGAGGAAAGGCTCACAGCAATATGGTGAAATTCAAGGACCCAACTTCCTACTTAGTCCTCTACCCATTGCTGCCCTTTCAGGAAGCCCACTTGAACACCTTCGTTGTGGGGAAGAAACTTGTGATCAAGCTGATCAAGCCATAGGAATTTGAAGGACAAGGCTAGGACAACTCAGCCAGCTAAGCTTCAAAGAAGGTGGGACTCACCAGAAGATTGACAGTGCAGCTCATGCGGTTGTTGCGGCTGTCATCGCTCATCACGGTGCGGTAGTCAAGGAGACGAATGAGGAGTCCCTTCACCAAGGCGACAAAGTGCTGCACCTGTGGCCTCAGCGTGGGTTTCTCGGCGGCACAGTCCAGCAGGCTGGCATGACAAGCATCAACAAGTTAATCATCAGAGGATTTTGCCTTGGTATTCAGTGTTGCATGTTTTGTGATCTATTGCTGAGAGACCAGTGACATGTGTCGAAAGTTTACTTTTAGAGGGTTAACAGGAATCCACTCAGTAATTTTTTGGGACAATAGCAAAGCCATGCCACGGTGAAGATATTTTCATTTTAACCATTTCTGTGTCATGAAAATTATCACGTTATATCAAATTCTTGCAGTACTATGAATTTACTGTTATTCTTATGTACTTGTTTACATACTTAAATGCACATTTATAAAACGGGTAGCTCAAATCAAGCAATCTGATTGGTTCATAGTTGTGATATAATGAACGTATACAATGGGTATAATGTCGAATTCCTTCGCACAGATCCGTATCACTCCGCAACAAACAGGGTTCAGTTATAATCTGAGCTTCGTGGGGGACTCACGCCCTATTTACACTGGTATTAAAATGCGATATGATACAGATCTGATACAGATCGCATTTTACCAGTGGAGATAAATAAATAAATAATAAGAATGTGTGTGTGAGTGAGAGAAATCTTTCTATATATTTTTACGTGATTCAACATATCCCTCTCTCACACACACGAAAACACACAAACACACACACACACACACAGCAGTTCACTACTTGCACCAGATATCTGCGATATTGCAACAAAGATTAAGTTTCAATGGCGTGGGCTATTGCTCAAGGAGAGACACAATTCCGCCCTTTATGGTAGGTATAATATTAAGTGTTATTATTTTGTATCACGCATATTATCATATAAGTTCAAGTTACCAAAGTCAATCTACTGACGCTGGACAGTTTTTAGTAATATAAATAAATAGTTCTAATAATTCTAGCCTTTGATGTATGTTGCTTAACAACCGTCATGCGCTATGTAGCCTACCGGCAGCCTGGTGGGATAACTTTTTGTATTCATAAAGAAATGTCTGTTGATGAAATAAAGTCAAATTGTAGCGCGTCTGTTAGCCTACTTTCTTTTTGCCCTGCTTGGTAACCGTTTTATAAAAGTAATCCTCCGCTTCACGTCGGGCCGAACAACGTCCCTTAACTGAAATATAATAAGCATATACCACGGCCTGTCGTGAGCTAATGATTAATTAATCCGCACACAATCAGAATTTTGGCTGCTGTTATTGTGGTATGTTCTAATACTCAGGCCTACATGGTCTCCAGTAGTTGCATGTATCGCTCGTCTCCTCCTCCACCCTCCACTTCATGGTCCAACTTCAGAATGATCTCATTTTCAAACTGCAGAAGAAAAGAGAGAGGGGGGGAAAGAAAGAAAAGGGGGACACCAAAAGCAGACGAGAAAGCAAAGGAGAGGAGGAATACTAGAAGAAATCAATTATGCCAACATAATTAAGGTGTCTCTTTTACTTTTGTGTGAAGCGTCACAGGAAACCTGATGGAGGAGCACAATGTGTGTGGACCAGAATTACGGTGCAAGTGTGGATTTTGTGTTTGCAAATGTGACTTTTGCTAGTAAATCTTGTTGTTGAATTCTTGATGTTTTGTTTCTGCACACATGCATGTAGAAATGTTAACTTTATGTATTCCATGTTCACACATATCTGTATGTATGTGTAGGTTTTTACCTTGTGGAAGTTTCCAGTGTGTGCATTTTCACAAGTGATCATATCAAAGAAGATGGGAATGGTGGCCCTTCTCAACTCCTCCTCCGGTATCAAAGTCATCTCAAGGATGGGACCCACCATGCCAGGGATGAAACAGATCTTGTGACTGCCTAAAAGATACACCCACAAAATTAAATGGACAGGTAAAATCACATCTGACCCCTCTTCCCATGCTCACCACCGGTTCCAGCATTTGCCCTCAGGATGGCTCCACAGGCCTCTATCCATCAAAACATCCCAGTTCGTGAAAGGAATATATAATACTGTGAATTTTATTTATAGAGTGAGTATACAGATGTCTGTCTATGTGAAATGGTGCTGACATTGTGAACCCTTATTACCATACTGTACTGAAAAGATATTCCACCATTGCTTAGTGAAATGAAGTGAAAGCGAATAGACACCTGCAACCACCCGCACTCTCTCACACACACACACACAGGTCTGTCTTCACATGTGGGTGTACCCACATGTTTGCATGCCCAGAAGTAGCAAGTCAACAATCTTGTATAACCTACATTTTCTTACCTAGTTTGTACCACATATCGCGTATAGCAAAGCCAATGAGTCTTCTCATATCTCCATATCTGAAATACAGAGAGAGACAGAAAAAAATATATATTAGCCCCTAGGTTTAGAAAAAATAACTTGATCAATACCGTTACTTTCACCTTCGACAGCCCAGTATGAAAGATAACGCTGCACTAATCTGCTAATCTGTTCCAGCATGTACTAAATTGAATGTCTATCTACAGGCAGCATGCGGCTTAAATAGGCTGTGGGAGTTTAAACAGCAAATGCAGACCCTGAAATAGATCACAAATCACTGAGGGTTTCATTAGAGCAGGGAGAGTACGTGTGGTAAATAAGGAAATTATATGGCCCCTCTCTCACTTGGCCAGAATCTTGTTCCTCTTGGTAGATGAGAAATGCTGGAGCTGCAGAGACTCCTGGGTAATAAACGCCACGGCCAAGTGGAAGTAGTTATTCCACAGCTAGATGGCGAGGAAAAGTGAGAAACGGTGTAGAGAGAAACAATAGAGATCCACGTTAAAAGCAGCACAAGTAAATTACACTGACACTGTCAGTATGAGACAAAGCCTGTAAACACACAAATCCACTTACCTGTACTTCAAAGTCGTTGTTATTGAGGAACTTTTGGTTCATAGTGTCTGCATAGGTATTGATGGCTCTCAGGAACACTCTAATGTACAGAAACACACATATTTATTGTACACATACAAACAAAGTATTCCAATAAAGTAGAATTGTATCAAATGTAAATCAGTACTAATAAATAACTTTGTCCAGCAGGAGTTTGAATGTAAAAATGAAACATCTTAAGGAAAAAAGTAATGTCTGAGAATAAACAGATGAGAATCTGTCAGTGATCACAAATTTTGTTGTTGTTTATCAAAGAATTACAGCTTTGACAGCTGCTCTAGCTTTAAACTGCTATTTCAGATAAGACTCTAATATTGCTTCAGATTCAAAGTAGAAGTTTTCTCAATACACTCTACCCCCTCTCCTTCCCCGTTTTTTGTTTTCTTTCTCTCTCTAGCAGCACATATCTTCCCAACCCCAGTCTTCAAACTCCTTATCAGCCTGTCTTTTCCTCTGCCTCACTCTTCACCTACCTATTTGCCTTTTCTTTTCCTCTGACACATCTGTAGCCTCCCTCTAGCTTACATCACAAAAAATACACCAATGGCTTTCATTCTATCAGCTCATACACACAAACACATTCATCACATCAGCCTTTACCATCACTGCAGCATTACCATCTCTAACTTATCCCTGTGTGGGCTTGTGTGGATGCCCAAGGCACTGTGGGTGTCAACAATCCTTTAAATTACACATACACCAAGCCTTTGATGTCACAATAGCAGGTCGTACTGGGTAGTTGCGGCCGATTGTTAGAGAAGCAGACCTGGGACAAGGTGGATGGTTCGAATCTCAGGTCTGTGTACGTGTATGTGTTTGCTTGTATTACCTGTTCTGTACCATGATCATGGCCATCCAGTCAGAGGGATACACATGTTTCCCAATCAGGTCTTTGAAAAGTAAGAAGGACTCCATCAAGAAGTCCTGCAGGGAAATGGACAAGAGGAGTGTTTTTCTTGTATCTGACCATCTGTGAGTATTTAATTGACATGTGCAGGTGTGTGTGCGTACTTACCACTAGATCAGAGGTTCCAGTGAAGGTTTCTATGTAGGTAGCATAGTGACGATCATCCATCTGACTGAGGATAGCTGTCATGCAGGCTACCACCCTGGACTATAAAGGTAAAATGTGTGTGTGTGTGTGTGTGTGTGTGTGTGTGTGTGTGAGAGAGAGAGACAGAGAAAGGGAGGGAGAGAAAGAGATGCGCCATTACTTTTTGGGCACTGTGTAGCTGCTTAAACTGAGTACTATACATCTAAAGCCAAAGACATTTAAATCTCTTAAGGTAATTTATTACTGCACCATGTCTAAGGCTGCCTAAAGAGAATTTCAAAGGAAAGCTCAGACCAGTTCGGTCACTTGCTAACTTGAGCCATAATCTATAAAGTCCAAACAGCATCAAAATCATCACATACCTACAGGACCTGGAACAAAAGGGCAGCGCTCTGAGACAAGGGACATTGTCGTGATGTTATTTTTAAAGACACTGTTTGCATCAACAAGTAGTTACCCCACTGTTTTTCACAAATTAGCATTATCATGATAAACAAATTACCATTGCCAGAAAGAGACTGGCAACCTCTGCAGTTTCTAAATTATATCCATAGATTTCATAAAAAACGTTATGAACACATTTTTCTATCTATCTAATCTAAAGCTTTCCTTGTAACTGCAAATGGTTAAAGGTGTAAACAGCTTAAGGGGAAATCACTCTAAACACATGTAATTTGATTTACTTTTTGTTAAGGAAGAGAGAACTATATGACCAGGGAGAGTGGTAATTTTGACAAACAAATGTCCTGCTCACAGAATGCTCAACTTCAGTGTCAACACAAAGGGGCAGACCGTTTACACAGAGTTATTTTAAGGCATGGTAAAAACATTATATCAAAAGGTGATATATTATAAAATCATGTCAAAACCGAACACATAAAGTTCCAAGGTGAGTACACAAAAACACACGGAGAAACTAGTAGTAGGGAGATAGAAGATAAAAATTAAGAGAGTCAAGAGACAGAAGAGAAGGGGGTTAGGAGGAACTGTGAAATTGAGACAAACATGAAAGAATGAGGTAGGTTTTATACAAGTTTCAGGTTTTACGTGTGTGTGAATACTACTCAGGCAGAGAGGAACTCCTTGAGTTACATTACAGCACAATTCATGGAAAATTTAGCACAAACCTTTCCACAACCAGAGACTGCGAGGAGTAACACAGTTAGCGGGGCAGTGGGCAATGAAGGAGAAGAAAACAGACAAAAACTGAACTGTACTGACCAGAAGAGAACAAAAATATTCAATGGCTTGCTATTTTGAATATATTACAAACATACGATACTATCCCTAAGGTCAAATTTCAGTCATCTACCGTCAGCCCCTTCCACTTCCTTCTTCTTGTAGTAAACATGTTTGTCTACTCTCTGAATCATTTCTCTCTCTGCCCTTTATATATTTTTGTCTAGCCAATAAAATTACCAATTGAGAGCCTAAAATGAAACACGGTGAAGCTTAAATTGAACATTTCTCTAGAAAAGAGAGAACATACAAACAAGAAAATTGAAAATGATAAATTATCTGCAAAACGTAAAGTGGCCCTGTTAGTTATGACATTTTTCTTTTTCAATTTTCCCACTCTCTCTTTTCCATCAGCCATCTTTATTTTGCAACGAAGCAGCATGACCCTCACACCAATGAAAGCCAGCGGGGTGATCCTGACAAGGGGCCGGGGCACCTCATGGACAACAGGAGCAGTAAAGAGCACAGTGTCAATGTCCAGCCTTTAGCGGCCAGGATTGGGGTAAAATTATCCTCCTGAGTTGGTGGCAGAACAGGGACACATGGATAAGGGGTGACGGATGGCTAATTGAAGATGAAAGATAAATGGCATCTAATGTGGTGAAAGCTTTCATCTGATCAAAATGTGCAGTGTGTTTGTGCTTTCCTGCATTCTAATAAGAAATCATACTTTTTCAGTCATGTATGCAAAAGAAAAACCTATTTTCACCTTGCACAGTGTTAGAACAAATATAAAGGAAGACGCACAAACACACAGAGACATTGACAAAGGAAGTGTTTTCAGTTAGATTTCATTACATAGATGTGTAACTGGGGATGAGTACTTTATGTTCTTGAATGTGTGTGTATCTGTGTGTGTGTTTGAGAGCATAACATCCCCATCCTCCACGCAACTTTCTTCTCGCAGTGCAGTGTCACCGGAGACCCTGTCAGCACACTCCCTTCTTTAATCTCTCTTCCCTTCTTTCCCACTTCTCCCCCCCCCCATGTTCCCATCATATCTTTCACCCTTAAAAAGAGCTGGGAGATCAATATTGTTTGACACTAAAGTAGTGAGCACCATATGTAACAGTTAATAACTTCTTTGTCTTAGTCACTAAAATTAACTCCTGTCATTGGAAGTAAAACTCAACATGGAAAACTACTGTAATTGATCATTTTCCTGACATAATAGCATTTAAATTATGTAATTACACTGCAGTAAATGGACAAAAACCACACACACCCCACAAGGCAGACAATAAAAGACAGGAGAAAGTAACAAAATGAACTCTGGATCTTTCTTTCTGTTTGTTTACCCCCTCTCACACTCTCTCTCTTACTTCTTTGCCTCCTTCGTGTGTAAGGGATGATCAGTAATAGGATTAAGAACACACATTCCCTCACTCACCAAAACTATTCTAGAGTTCAGTACTTTCTAGTTTCATGTGAACTGTGTTTGTGTGTGCCTTGTGTGTGTGTTTGTGCTGAAGTGTAGGTCACGTGTTGTATTGCCCTACTTGAGTGTAATTGGTCTTCTCCGAGGACTTATGCTCTCAATCTCCTTTAACACCCTCTAACACACAAGCACAAATGCTCAGATATCTGTCAATCGACAACTGTCTGTGTCCTCACACATGAATGTGTTTCATCAACACATTGCATGACACGCAACGACACATGGGAGGTATATGAACTTTGTGTATATTAATAAAAATACTGACAACTACAGTGTGTGTGTGACAGGCAGAGAGAGAGCGAGCAAGTGAGCTCAGGGCTGGTCGAAGCGACGGCCTTACGCAACAGTGAAGAGATTACTGACAAAACAGGACACAGATGCTGGCGAGGTCTGGGATTTCTCTCCCTTCCTCCTCCTTCTACTCCTCGTCCTCTCTCCCTCCATTTATCTATCCAACCCTATACAAACTAAGCCTTGCTAGGAACCCCTAGAAGCTGCAATGTTCGGTACACCGCACAAAAGTGTCAAACTAAACAAACAACATACAGATGATTTTGCTAATTGTACAGACTTACCAGAAGAAGGGGTTACTTTATCTTGAGACTGGGGCAAGAGAAAAGGTCATATGATAATTAAAATCAAAACGGGTTCAACACCCTACAGCAGTAGTTTGAATATAGATAACTTTCACTGCAAATCATCCACTTGCTGATCAAATTGTCTCTCTTTGACAATCCAAGGAGAATTTTTTAAAAAGTCAAGAGCAACTGGACTTGATTGAAGATACTTGAAGACATTTTGCCTCTCACCCAAGTGGCTTTGTCAGTTCTCACTGACTGGCAGGGAGTCACAGGTATTGAACCTCTGGGGTCATTATCAAGGTATGTTGAACACAGAAGGGCAGACTCCTCAGGTCAAGACTCAGAAGCTTACTTACATCTGAAGGACAAGGGACACTCGTTTGAAGACAATAATGTTCATGTTTGACCTCAAGTTTAAAAGTGGAATTTCAGCCAGGAAACATGCAGTAAATACCCAGCCTAGCTAGCGAGAGCTGACAGGCACACCACAGGCAGACGCCAGTCTTTAGTGGTCGTTGGTCAACAGTGTAGTTTCAGTGATTTGTGGGTAAAAGGAGGTCCAGCTGTCTATTAAAACCGGACTCAATTGCATTGAAAAAGGTTTGAAAAGTGTTTCAGATTTTTCCCAAGGGCATTTTATCTTCTGGATATATTTCTTAGTAAAAGCAGTTAAAAAGCAAAATCCTGTCATACATATGACGCCCCTCCCACTGTCTTGGAGGCTATGCTGGCGTAAGAGGCTGCAAGGGCTCAAAATCGTGTAAACAGGAACGGAACAGCACTTTTCCACATTATCACGTTACCCTGACGATGCTGAAACACGTTGCACACTTTTTTAAGTCCTGCAGGCTCCCGCCCTACAGAGTGGAGGAGTGGTAAATGTCAATGTATATTTGTCAATAATCAATGCACTATTGTTGGTCAAAACAGCATCATTAAGCAAAAACTAAAATAAATAGTTGAATAAACTAAGTGTGTAATAAGGTGATTGCATTCCTCTGACCTCATGTGTTCTATGTACCATCTTAAATGTATGTTAAGAAGAATTCTAACAGTTTTAGCATCAGTGTTGGTTTCCATGCTTGTTTGTTTACAGTTGTTGTTGTTTTTCTTCTCTTATAAGGCAGATTTGACGCAATATTTCTCTCGCTTCCAGGTGTCCCCTGGTAACCCTAGTAACCCCCGTGTGTCACGTCATAACGCTATGAACTGTGGGCAATTCTCCCAGGCAAAGTTAGCAGAAATGCGGACCTCTGAAAAGTGTTTAAATACGGCTCAAAATGTCCATGAGAGAGCTGTCATGCACTTGACAATTTGACAGTGGGACAGCCCTAAGCCCTCACGGACTTCCCGGGAATGCGCCTCAAAGTCTGTCTGAGTGTAGACATTGGGATTGGGCCCTAGTTCACCTGGGCCTTCCAGGCTATACAAACGGACCCATGTGTTCAATCTTTCTCTCCCTTCCTATAGCTGCCATTTACCCTGCACCACCTTCTTTTGCACCTCCAACACTTCAACAGCACACATGCATTGCTGATGTCCACATCCCATTTCTCATTTGTGTTAACTTTAGTTTTAATAAACTGTTTAAATAAAGGACTCCCTCCTTCTCACATTCCCTGACCGAGTTTCTGACAGCCATCACACTGTGATGTCCACTGGTGCTTTAAACACACCATTACTGCAGCCTAGTTTACTGCAGGGCAGCTGTGATTTGTTTACTTCTGCACTCAACCTGGTTTTGTCAATAGGTATGCAGAGAGCATCCTCAGTGATTGAAACACACTGGTTCTAGGAACAAATAATAACTGGCATTTAAATGTTTATTAATGTGACCTGCTACAACATACTGTAATAATATCACAAATAGAGAAGTCAAAGTCAGCTAACTAATGCAGCAATATGTATATGAATTTTGCTATATTTTGCTACCATAAGCTAATGGTCAAAGTAAGGCTGTAGGAACAAATGTGTACTGAATACAACAAGAGTGAATTTCATTACATATTAAATGTAACTTTTTGTTTGGGAGTGAAAAATTGTCTTCTCATCATCTATTCAAAAGTTACATAGACCCATCTTTATGTCACCAAGTTTGAATTCTCAGTTTAAAGTTCATTAACCCCAACTGATGCAATTAAATATAATTAACATATAATTAATTTTAAATTAAGACAGAGCATTAAAGCATTAACTTTGACAGCCCTAATTTAAATACTTAAAGCATTAGGTTTTAATCTGTTAGTTAGTCACAGCTGTCACTCAACAGTGGAGTAAGAAATCCAACAGGTACATACATTAGCGTCTACTAGTATGTTCTCACCTATCAAATTGCCAAAATCCAAGACATTTAGCTTAATTTGAGGACAAGTACGTAGACAGAAAGGAAGTCATTCACACAGCAAAACAGAAGCAAATATAATTAGTTAATAATTAGTTTCAATTTAAAGCTCAGGGGGATAATAAACATACATTATGTTCAAATACTTCTATATCAATTCCATTGACCCCTTTCACAGCACTTTATTTAGGTCCATATCCTGCCTGTGCATTCCTTTTTTCTTCTCCTCTTCCCTCCTGTTGCTCTTTATGCGGTGTCCCCCCAGGTAGGATGTCATTTCGCTGCTCTCAACTGTGATTTTTTATAATTTTTTCAAAATAGAAGATAGAACAAAAACACAGTCTCACTGGTAGCCTGCAGCATTCCTCACTGTACCTCCACAGACACATGCTCCTCTCTGAACCCCGCCCCCCCACCACACACACACACACACACACACACACACACACTTATTACACACAAACATACACTCGCACACGTTTTTCAGACACTTGGGGGCTGATGTGGAAAGTAGAGTGGGATGAAAGAGAGAGATTGATTGTGCAGAGGAGTAATTAGAGTTGTTGTTTGCATCAGTGTGATATGGCTGTATGCTTGTCTGAGGCAGAGAAAGACAAAGGGGTAACATGGATGTCTGTGTGAGTGCATGGGGGTTTGCATTCCAATGTGTATGTGAACACGTACACCTGTTTACTGTTCAGAAAACAGATCAACGTGTCCTCAGATACCCATTTCCCAGTCAAGTACAAAGAGACACAATCAGTTGATAAAAATAAGGAGGAGAAAGCAAGAGAGGTCAAGGGGAAAAGAATAATGAATAATGGAGAAATGACAAGCTTCTCTTCACATCTTCCACTTGAAAATTCAATTACTGAGACCTCAGAGATTCAGCACAACTATAAACTTCAACTCATGCTTCGTTATAGGTGTATGTTTTCGTGCACACGTGTATTATTTCTGAACGTTCCCTGTGTTGCTATGCCTCCTGGTTGCTTATGTAAAGTGCACAAACAAATTCACACACACACATTTGTTTTTCTATCCCTGTGGGTACATCTCATTGACATAATGCATCCTTAGCCCCTAACCCTAACCTTAACCAAACTGTAACGTGAACCCTAAAACCACATCTTAACCCTCAAAAAGCAGTCTCTACCTTAAGGACCTCTATTTTTGTCCCCGCAGTCACATGAGCACTCATGGGTTAGTGTGCATTCAGTCCCCACCGAGATATAAAAACATGAAACAAACACACACCCCCTTTGCTCGTCTCACCAGAGGTCAACTGAAACACAACGCAAGGTGAGTCAACCACTTTGCAGTGGTGCATACATCACCAGTTATTTTCAGATGGGGGATGGGTCAGGAGGGACATTCACGTGGACACTGCATCAAGGGACCACTCAGGGAACACACATACACAAACACACTGTGGGTAATAATTCATTGTCCATACAAACATAAACGCGTCACTGACAGTCATAACTCAAAATGCAACTACATAACCCCTTGCATACAAAAGAAACACTTTTACTATATATTTGTGAGATCTTCTGCTTCATTTGTGTACAATTATTAACTGCTAACACATAACTTAAGCTGTAACGTAATCAAACCTACAACTCCGATTTCTGACTTAATACTCAAATTAAAAATCTTAAACTAGCCTGTAAAAGAAGTGAATACAAGCAAAATATTCTCGTCTTTCCTCATGCGTGACGAATGAGGAAATTAATTTGCAAACACACAATTCCAGCCACGCACAAAAGACAAAGCACTCATAATTAAGGATAATTACAACCTGATGTCATATGGCGTTTAATCTCACTGTCTATTTAATGAATCTGTTTTGGTTTTTTTGTCTCGTCTGCCCCAAGAAAGAAAGCAGCATCATCCTCAGCTGGTATGAACAGAAGCAGATACAGAAAGAAAACGAGATAGAAGGAGGGTGGGAGGTAGGACAGTCAAACACGGGGGATGAGATGAGTGTTAAGAGATGAAGATAAAAGAAGAGGAGAGAATGGCGTGAGAAGGATAAAGTGGGGCAATGAAGAGGGAGGACAGCAACCATACAGCTCAAACAGGAGACTGAGGTGAAGCTATCAGTTAGAGAGAGCAAGAGAACAAGAGAGAGAGGCATTAGTAGACTGTGTTCACACAGAAAAGCAAAGATATAAATAAAGTGACTGATAAAGCAAGAGTGTGTGTTTCTGTGTGTGCCAGCGTGTGTGTTTGTTTGTGTCCTGGCTCGACTCCCAGGAGCAGACACTTCTGTGCTGCCAAAGTTTCCCTGGGTCTACGACCATGCCAGGGTCAATGCAGGCGCACACACACACACACACACACACAGACACAAAAACCAGGGCATGGCACAGGATTAGCCACCAATAAAGAGAAATGGGGAAATAGACAGAGTGAAAGAGAGAGATGATGGAGGAATTAATAACAGGGTGATGGTATTTGAGAAATAGGTGAGAGCTAAAGAGAAAGAGTGAGAGTGAGAATTGCAGGTGGCGTAAGAAAAAAATGAGATCGAGATAGATCAGAAAAAGGGCGGAAAGGGAGGGAGAGAGGGATGAAGAGAGAGTGAGAGAGAGAGTGAGAGAGAGAGACGAGGGTGGATCACCGGGCTCCTCGAGCATGCGAGGATCAGCAGCAACAGAATGAGACGGAGAGAGATAGAGAGCGGTAAAGAGTCGGCGGAGAGCGCAACTAAGGACTAAAGGACTATCAGAGATGAGAGAGAGACACCGAGAACAAGGGAGAGGAGAAGCATGCAGACCAAAGAGAAGGATAAGAAAAGGTAGGGGACTGAGCAAAGCAATGACAGACAGTTGTTAGAAAAGATAGTCAGTTTGTGTGTCCAGTAAGTGTGTGTCCCTCTGAGGAATCTCTTCAGCGTCGTAGCCCACGGCTAGTACTTTATTTTCAAAGCAGCTCATTCAAGATTTAAGACACTGGTCAGAATGTGAAAGGAGGTAATGGTGACTGTATGGCTAAGCCAACTGGACGATTGGAGAAAATCCTTAGGTTTAACCTCTGTACCACAAAAACAAATTAAAAACCCACAGTATCTTTGGCTGGATGTCTTGTTTCCTACAGACTCAGTAGCTTTGACAAAAGTGTCTCTACTTCAGGAAGGCTGTTCATAGCAAATATAGGTGTATTTTTGTTTAAAGTAGTAGTGTGATCACAGCATCAAAAGTACATGTGGATAGTCAGTGTGTGTGGCAGGTGAGTAATCCTTTCCATCTGTCACAGTAGGATTTGATGCATATGATTATGTCTGTGTGCTGTGTGTTTGTGTGTTTGTGTGTGTGTGTGTGTGTGTGTGTAGTGCTTATTTTGTGTGTTTCACTGTGCAACATTAACTACGTTCATAAGTTTCGCTTTTAACAAGCATTCCACATGCTTCTGTCGATTTATGTATGTGTGTGTGCCAGAGTGTGTGTGTCTCTGTTACCCGGTTGCTATGAAAAGCCTCTAAACCAATCGTCAGAACAGCTAGTGTAGCTTTAATATGGGATTATATTGCAATAACCCTTCTCTTATATACTAATGCTACCCCAGTGCATGTGTGCCTGTGTGTGCCTTTGTGAGAACAAGCAAATGTGTGCAGGGATCTAAAACTGACACTGTGGATATATGTGACCTTAATATGTATCCCCATATGCATATATGTGCACTTAACATTTCTACAACCTCAACAGGTTAAATTCAGGTCAGTTAAGATCTTCATTTAAAATGACAGTTTGTGCATATTGTTTCTGTGCATTTGTGTATGTGTGTCCTATCAAACCGTTCATTGGCTCAGACAAACACGCCAGCAAGTCAAAAACAGAGAAAGGAAATAATCTCAGTCTCTATTTCCTCTAATGTAGTTGCCTTTTATGTGGTTTTCCTATTTAAATATCTTTTTTTACAGATATGTCATTGTTTAAATCACATTAGAAATGTTGAAGAGCAAGTGCACGTTTGTTTGAAAAGCATTAAAAATATTGATAAATAACAGACTTATAGAGCGATGGAAGCACATATCTTGAATAAATGCTAAAAAATTTTTAAATGCTCAAGTGTATAGGGAGCCTGATATGTGCTTATTAGTGATGCATCAGAATATTGCCAAGTGCATTTCTGTTTCCATCCTTCGAAGAAAGAATGATGACATGTGCTGGCAGGAATTCGATTCAGTACTAATCAAATCTCTAAAGATTCCTTAAATTTTCTAATGAATGCGCGTTATTACTTTAGATTTTCTTCTAGTAATGTTGCTGTTTTCTTTTTCAATATTTAGGAGCATTGTATATTTGTTTTAAGTGAAAAAAAACCCCCAAAACAAACCAAAACCTAATTTCAAGACTCTGTAAAATTAGCTTAAACTTGTTTACATGTCTAGCAATTAATGCATACAGGCACAGAGCAGTGCCTATATAACAACTGCAGCACAGAAAGAGATCATTTGAAGGGGTATATTGCAAATTACAGATAGGGAAACCTAATCAATAGGTTATGACATACTGCATTGACTTTAATTAGATCCCTTTTCTCCAGAGAATGACAGGTGATACAGATAAAGAGAAATAAAGGTTAAGGGAGATTGGCGCAGTGAGGCAGAGTCAAAAGAAATGTGTGTGTATGTTTGTGATTGTATCCTTGTGTGTGTGTGTGTGTGTGTGTGTGTGTGTGTGTGTGTGTGTGTGTGTGACACAATTGCCGCTCTGCTAACTAGACAGACTGTGAACATGTGATGAGATGGAATCAAAGAGAAAAGGACTAAAAAGTCAGTAGGGCAGGAAGATGGATGAGGGAGAGGGAGAGAGGGCAGCGGGGGCAACAGGATGGAGAGATTAGAGGAGGAGAGATAGATTAGGGGGTAAATAAAGGAGAAATGGATGGGACATGCGGACAGGATCAGTGATACGGCAGGGAGGAGAAAGATGAGATGACAGAAGGATAGAGAGAAGAGAAGTCGGAGGACGAGGACAGGTGGAAAGGGGGGATAAAAAGGTGATAGGAAGAAGATGCTAAAAGACAGAGGAAGAGAGTATAAAGTTTGAGTAAAAAATCCATACTATTAGTCACACTGATAAGACGCGTGTGTGGTCATGCATCCACAGTTCCTCCTTTAACTTAGACACTTTGTTTTACCCTGTTGGCTTATAGGATGTAACTTTCCACTTTATCGTGTTTATCTCATAAATATTCGGTTTTACATTAGTTTCTCTGCTCTGCTGCTCAAGACACATTCCTCTAGCCACCAACAAAGCAAATTAATTAAACTGGCAGATGGATTTGCCAATGACATGGTCTTGGTCTATATTTCACTACTTCTCTTGTTATAAGTACCAAACTGGTTGTAAATAAGCTTACACATGAAACCAAACATATTTAACTTTTAATTTTATGAGGGCCCTCTGACTGGATTACAACTTCGCTTTGAATTATGCCCCATTTATCCCTTAATAAACAAGTAAAAGGGACTAAAAAGGATTCAGACTGGATTTGCAGAGGAGCCCCAGACAGGTATAAACACATCCTCAATTAATTCATTAATATACAAAAAAGTGTGGAAGTGCAAATGAACATGGGAATTAATTTATATTCTGAAATTTCCTCTAAAATGTTAAATGAATGGAATCCCTTAAAACATAAACATGCAAGTATGACTACTGATAATGTTAATGCAGGCAATGTGCAACAGAAATTGCTCAAACCCTTTCAAATGACTGAAATTAACATCATTGTTATCTGTATCTGAGGGTTCCTCAGAGAAAAGGCTTACAAGCTCAGGCCAGCCTACCTCATGGGTCTAATGAAGAATTAAGTAATCTCTGGCTAAATTCATTTCCCACTTTTGTCTACTTGCATCACTGTTTCCCAACATGAACACACACACTTACACATGGCAAGGTACATATACTCAGCGGGGTTTGTCCACAGGCAAGGACTGACAGTGTTGGCTCTCAATCTGTAGCTTTGAGGGTCTCGAGCTTAAACCCAGAACATTACTCGTCATCAGAAAATGAACGCATCACGGCAAAACTCTGAATCCCGATTCTCATTCATGTTCGGGGCAAAGTTAAGTCCTCATAGGCATAACAAAGATGGTAAGCCAGGTTGAAACATAAATTAATAGTGAACCCAATGCGCTACAGAGCAGCGCAAGTTGAGCCTAGGAGACGACCAGGGGCGCTAAAAGATTGATCATATCATTGTTAATACATGGTTTGTTTTTTAAAAATCTGCAACATTTACATTAAGTACATTTTATGTTACCTATCATAACAGAAGAAAAAAGCAATGAACATCAAAATCACTGTATTAAAAACTAACATGCAGTTATGCCGCAGCTAATGACATGATAACTCATAGTTGCAGGTGTGTGTAACATCATGCTTTCCAACTGGTGTTTTCAGGAGCTCAGGAGACAGAAAAGTGACCGCCAGAACAAGCAATGGAAAGACTTGAAACGGTAAACAGAGCTCAAAGAAATGCTGATATATCTCAGCCCTCAGCACACTCTGAGACGACTGAGCCAACCAGCTGTGATATAGTGAGTTACCAACAGTATCTGGCTCTCTCACTTCTGGTGTACATGAAAACAAGACAAGAAAACAGGTACTTGCATGCCTTAAATATAAGTTCATTTTAACATTGAAGAAATGAAAGTACATTATAGAGATTAGTGTATTTAATTGTATTCATTGTGAATAAACATATTTTATGTCAGTTTATATAATATAATATAATAATTAAATCTAAAACAGTTAAAATTGATAAGCACCATAGGGGTTTGGGTGGCTCAGGGTGCCATGACAAAAAAAATCTTTTGAAGGGCTCATATTCTATTATTTTGTTCTTAATAAAATTGATGGTATATGAGTGTGTGCAGTAAACCTACATTAGGCTCTCATATTGCAAGTTTGCACTGTCTCCGCGTTGAAGAGACACTTGAGTCCTTACTATCAGTGAGGCACACACAATCTGCCCCAAACAATGCTTCTATGGGAACCAAACTTGGATTATGCAGGGTTGGCTGAGATGCTTGGCTTTTGTGATATGAACATTAGCCTTTGTGGCTTCTGGCTCGTCAGTTGAATTGCTGATTAAAGTGCAATGTCCCTGAAAAATACAGTTGTAACCAATTAAAATGCAGAACAAAACATTCTGCAGAAAGCAGAGCAGGTTTCCTGTTGTTTTGATGATCATTACTGGATTCTTCCTCCTGTCTAAGGTGTAAGGATGAATGTTGTGTAAAATATAAAAACCATAAGATAAAAAATATAAAACCAGAGACCAGTTTTGGAAACAAAACAAAAATAGATTAACCGTGCAGTTAATCTATTACAAGTAGTAAGTTACAAGCAGAAATGAAACAAATACTAATAGTAGTATTTGCTACTGCTACAGATACTGACACAAAACTTGACCCTTTTCTCAGTCTCTTCACTGTACTTATTACACACGTATCTTAATTTCACGGGTCAAACACATGCTGCCTCTTATTTCTAAAGAGCTGAGAAAGGATTCTCAGTAATTCTACAGCAGAGTTTCTTTTTAAGAATCATGTTTGTTCAGGCGTAGCAAGTGAAGTTGTACCTGTAATGAGCTGATCGGTCCAACTGCCCTGTCTGACAGCTTGTCTGCTGATCATATCAGCAGTCTTTTTCAACCATCAATCATATTAAAACAAGGCAGAGAGGATCTCTCAGCAGATCATTGTGGCTACTTGTGCTGACATCACTCCAATGTCTTCCTAAAATTATTCATCAACAAACGCCTGCACTAGCCGTCTTGAAATTATGTCTGATTTTGTGCTGTGATTCATATTTATGGAAATGTAAAATATGTATTTTTATTTCTTAACATTGAAAGAACTCTTGCATACTTATTCAGATTGATTTGGAGAGTGCCATCAAGATCAGAACCTTTTCCTGCCAACTACAATTGTAGTAAATTGTTCTACATTCTTTGTCCCTGACAGAATTAAGTGTTAGAAAGAAATGTACAGTCTCAAAGGTTTGGATAATCAGAGAAATAGTGGTAATAAAACATCAAATTCTCCAATGTATAAAAATCAAATGCTAAAACATAAGTTTTCTTTTTCTGGTTGGACTACACTAACCATAATGCATTGCGCCACTGTCTCAAAGGGCAATTAAAGTGCTGCATTTGTTCTGGCGGTGAGTGGGCGAGAGAAAGTGAGGGAGAGAAGGAGTGTGATTACAGAGCAGTAAAGCGAGTCTAGTCTCGCTAAAAACACACACGCAGGGCCCGTCAATCGGCAGTTGAAAAATGAGGCTCACCTTGAAATGACAAGGGACTCGATTCGCTGGAGCATTCAGTGCTCTGTTACCACTGCAAAGACGTGGGTGCGCATTCACACAAACACACACGCATGGAGACTGCCTGCATTGTAGACAATTCTTGAACAGCCCAAACCCACCAACTGGTAAATTAAACTCATTGCATGTATAAACAGATTTCATAAAAGCTGCACCCTGTCAAGAAACTGCCTGTAGTGTTTAATGGCTGTGTGTGTTTGTGTGTGTGGTGACAGATGCTCAAACACACTTGCAGTGCGTATTGATTACTGGCAAGTGCGGCGTGCCGTTTCCCAGATCTCCTTCTTCCTCTCTTCACGCATCTCTCTCCTTCCATGCTTCTCTCTTTATTCTTTAACGAACTCTATCAGACACTTTTGGAGATTTCGACTTAGAAAAATGGGCCTTTACATCTCATCCTCTGACACACTCAAAACACTCACATACACACACGCATCACTTTCATCTTTTCCGTGATCCTCCTCCTTCATCTGTTCTTTCCCCCTTATCCCTCCACCACCTTTCTGCACCTCCCTGTGCTGCAGCCTCCCCTGTTCTCCTCTTTCGTCGCCTCCCCTTCATCCCCCAGCCAACAGAGTTGCCTCCCCTTCTCCTCCCCCTTCATTTTGCACAGCCAGAGGTGTGATGTGGGCGAGAGACTAAGATTAAATATTGAGACAGAGGGAGGGGAGTGAGAAACACACAGCAAATCAAAGACAGCATGACAGAGATTGAAAAGGGGGAGGTGAGTGGAAAAGTGCGACAACAAACACAGGCAACAGTGAAAGACAAGAGCAGCGAGAGGAGAGTGGTACTCAGTAAGATCCAATAAGAGAGAGATAGAGAGAGCAAGAGAATGACAGAAAGAGAGAGGCGTGTGAACCAGAGAAATTGATTTTTGAGGAGATGGTGTCACTTTCTCCCTGACAGCCTGCCGGGTCAGGGGTGAAGAGAGAGACTTGAAAAGGCAGGCGCATGTGTAAACGTATACTCCCACACACACACAAAGATACGTGGTGACAGCATGGGGGGGGGGTGGGACACGCAGCAGCAGGTGCTCTGGTGTCTGGTATGGCTGCTGGTGGAAAGACAAATGCTTGGAAATGAGCTGCAGTGAAATTTCCTTCAATTGACTTAGTCTGAATCCCAAGGCAAACTGCTTGAGAACACATATACACACTCAAACACACGCACACACTTATGTACATATGCACGCACATCTGCTGTCCTTATACTCTCCGTTGCACACACAGACTCTTGCTTCCCCTTTTGCGCTCTCTCTCTCTGTTTCTCTCTGGAAAAATATCATTATCATGTGCAATTTCTTTTTGCAAATACCAGATCTCACCATACCTCATCCAACCGTTGGCTGAGGCCTGCTTTGCAAATAGATATCACACACACAGACACACACACACACACACACACACACACTCACTCTCTCTCATTTTTCCATCACTTTACATTAATTTCCTGGAGACTTACCCTAACCATAACCACTACTTGCCTACCTTCTACCATATGCATCTCTATTGTGACCTAACCTTAACCCAAACCTTCACCTTAAAATTTAATGAGGGAATTGCATTTTGTCCCGAAAAGGAAGGCAAGTCCAGACAATGTAACTGTACTTACAACTGCTTTTATTTTCAGCAAACCTATTATGTGTTAATTTGTATGAACATAGCTAAGACATAAACTGAACAAACTTTCACAGATATATGAGTAACAGAAATGGAATAATGTGTCCGTGAACAAAGGGGGGCTCAAAATCAAAGTAGCAATCAGTATCTGGTGTGACCCAGTGGTCAGGTGCAGGTGTTGTTACATGTGTCTGCCACTGCAAGGATAATCGGCTTTTCTTTCTGTCTCCCTTTAGTGCTTTCTTAGGCATCTCCCAGTGCAGACATTGCAATTTATTGCCCTGGCAGCATCTGCAGTCCTAATGCCTTCTTGCAGCATGCCTAAGGCATGTTCACGCAAATGAGCAGAGTCAGTCTTCTCTAGTGTTCTTAGTTTTTAACTATGGCCTTAATAGCCTACCGTCTGTATGCTGTTAGGGTCTAAATGACAATTTCACAGGTGCATGTTCACTGATTGTTGATGGTTCTTTGAACAAGCATGAAAAACATTGTTTACACCCTTTACAATAAAGATCTGTAATGTCATTTGGATTTTTACAGAATTATCTTAAAAATGAACTAAATACTAATTTGATAGTCCCATCACAACACAACAACACAAAATACTTGACCTGTACTTTGACAGTAATTATTATAACTATTATAATTATTTGTATAGCACTTTTCAAAACCAAGTTACTAAATGCTGTACAATGAAACAAACATGATCCATACTTAAAAATGTAAATGAAAATAAAGTAGGCTACATAATACCAGTTCGATGAATACACTAACAACCGGTCTTCATGAAACTTTACATTGAACTCACAGTTAGAAGAGCTGAAGAGGCCGCTTGTGAGCTAACTGGAACTTCTTGAGAACGTTGAATTAGTCTGGCGTGAAGCATGCTCCTGTGTTCTGAGAATAGATTTTTTAAGGTAGAGAACGACTTTTCGCAGGTCGCGGTAGAAGTACCAAATACCAAGGCCAGTTGGAGTAGCGTCAACACAGTGGGCCTTAAGCTTTTCGTGATGCCACAAACTAGCCGGGCTGTCTTTATCTTGTTGTATGGGGTCAGCAGACTCGTTTATCGACGTGTGGATGTAAAAGTACTTACAGTCATTTGAGATTCAGAGTTAAGGTTCATAGGCGTGGAGAAAACAAGTGGGGTTTGGAACCATTTTCTAAAATCCATTTTGGAGCGTTTAGAGCTGCTTGCTTTGTTTTGATATGTGCACTGCCGCCAGGAATCTCCCGCTAACTCAAAATCATTTCATGCACATACTAACGTGCCAGTGTGTTGGGAGGGGGAAGCAGGGGTGTTTCCTCACAGAGCCACACTGTGAATTTTATGTTAGCTTTAATATGTTTTCCACTAAGAACGGTTTGTAAATGTATATTTTTAATATTAAACACTGAAATGTGAATTCAATTAAACTTATCTTATTTTGAAATTATATCATAATTGTATTTGGTGGGGCATAAAAGACTTTTGGGGAAAAGAATAAACACACTGCCAACTCCTGTTCCCACAAATATAGTAAACACCCCCCCCCCACACACACACACACACACACACAAACAAAAGACATCATACTTACACAACAAAAAGAAAAAAATACCACACAAACCGGGAAGGAAGTGCAACCTCTGGGTCAAGACCTGTCTGGTCCTCTCCAAGACAATGGTAACCATAGTTACTGTGGTAACCGATCATAAAAATTCTTGGCTGTCAATTATGTGTGACCCCCTGGCTAGCTCCCAGGCAGTGTAGCAGGCCTTGAGCCAAACACACTTTCACAATATTCATTTAGGCTAAATAGCAGCAACATGCCACTGAAACAGAAATCCTTCGATCTATAGTGCCTTACGCACAGACCTTACATTTCAAAACTCCACTGTCTGTCAGTGAATCTCTTGAGCTTTGTCATGAGCAAACTGCACACCGTCTTCGCAAACAAATGTAGAAAAGTTTCAGAAAATAGGGATGCAGATTAAAAACAGCCTACATCTAATCAGTTCCTAATTCTATAATGCGGCCCCATGGGCAGGCCCACCAGCATTATAAACTGCATTCACTCAGTTTTAATATTTAATGATTTTAAATGGAATCTGAAAGTCCAAATAGTCTGACAATATTAATGACACTTGCTGACAGGGAAAAGAGATTAAAGGGGCTAAAATGCCATTTTTTAAATTCTGCTCATGATGTCAAAACAGCATGTGACATCAGGCTTGAAAATGGGTTGATATAGGTCACACAGAGCATCAGTATGAGTGAATGTGTGCATGACTCTGATCCTGAATACATATGAACTATTAGTGCAGCAGTCAGACTCATCACAGTCAGAGAGTTAGTGCCCGTCCACTATTAAGAACATATTTTAACTGTTACAGGGCCACTGCTGACAGGCATATTTCTAAACCTTCTGAAAATGTCTATATTTAAATTATTTTGAAAATGATCGCACTTTCAACCTTGACCCTATACAGCAAGGATCTGTGTTGTGATGTTGCACCAGCTGGCATAAAATAAGCTCTTTCTCTTTCTGTGTGTGTGTGAGTGTGAGCCAGCTGGTTTAACATCACACACTGACTGCAATGAAAAGACAACACTGGTAGGAGAAAAAACAAAATACTGATGGAAACATAAAGCTCAGCCTAGCCTAATTTCATGCACAAATGATCTTTTGTGACCAGTTCTTCTGTCATTTGCTTTAATAGACATCTGTTAGAGAGCACCAATATTCAGGAATCAACGGCATATTGTCTCCCCGAGTTGAACTTACAAATCACAGTTAGGCAGGTGTCTGATTTAATAAATGTGGAAAATAAATTAAGTGAAATGTCTGACAGCACTGCCAATTACCCTCTGGAGCTAAATGTATAAGATTAGGTGATTACATTATCTTAAGTGAACTCTAATTTTTAACTGGACAAATATGGCTCCCGCCAATTTCCATGCTCTTAAATACAGTACAAATTAAACAATTTGTACTGTATTTAAGAGCATGGAAATTTTAATTATTTTAGTTTAAACAACCTCAATGTAATCTTTGTTTTACTTTGCACCCTGCCAATAATGGCTGCTGCAATGTCCCAATTTTTTAATATCCCCCTTATTAGGAAAATTACCCAAATGAATCCCCCTTTTTAACCTGCCATCCCCTCTCTCCATCCCCTAGTAGCAGAGAGAGTGCAGGGGAAGGTGTTTAGTGTTTGCTGATATGCCTGACTCCTTGATCTGACTGAGGTTTGTGCAAGTCAGAATCCATGGCCCCCACCATGGCTATGAAATATCAGTAGTATCAGACAGCCCTTCTGTCAATTTTGTCTCGGATCTATAATAGTCTATAATAGTAGCTTTTATACTCTATAGAGTAGTGTCACCATGATGAAAGTGACAAGCAGCAACATGTATCCGTGAAGTGCTCCCATTGGGCCATCCCCCCTGTTAAAAAACACCAAAGCACCAACTGAATATATTATCATGCCCCAATCTTATCAGCTAATCATAGTGTCACAGTGTGACATTTATATTGAGTCAATTCGGACTCAGTGATTTGAAGTGAGAAAGCATATTAACACAAAACCGGGGCTTTATCATAACCTAGCTATGCATTAATATGAATTTTGCTGCCTAAGAAACAATTAAAGAAAGGAAGTATAAGGCATATTAACACTGACTTAAGGCAACATGCTTGTCTACCCCACTGAAAAACAGAGAGGATGGGCAGAAACAATGTTACAGAGCTTAACATTATGCCGAACTCATTAGACAGATTTCCAAAGTGCCTCCATGAGAGATGTCAAGGCGTGATGCATCATCAGATTACATATGTGGGAGGCAAACCCAACATCATTTGAAATGTGTCACACTGTGTCATCACGTAATAAAAGACTGCAATGACATCTGTCGTCCTAAATTTATAAAGATTTATTGACAAAGCTCCTGGGGTGCGTGTGCAACTTGCAACTTTATAGAGACATATACTATGACCCTTAAGTCTTTTCTGTTTCTTCAAGAGAAACAGCTTGATGAGATTGAGAGTTTTGCCGTCGTAACTCCCACCCGCCTGCTGGTCTAATAAGAGGTTGATAGAGTTCTATCGATCTGGTCAGCGTGTGCATTCAGTGGAGGTCGAAGCTTTTATGTGGTGCTTTACGTGCCTAATGTCTGTGTCTTCTTGCCAATCTCACAATTTATTCCCTGCCTCTCTCCTTTCTTCTGAGGTTTCTCTCATTCACTGCCTCTTCTTTTTCTCTCTCTGTCTCCAGAACAAACCCGCAATGCCCAGAGTATCCATCCAACTCATCATCTGCAGGCCATTGGTTAGAGACTGCGAAAAGCCTTGACAGTGATGTCCAATCAGAAGCAGCTAAAGTAGTAAAAAAGGTCATTAATGGAGGGACATTGAGAGTTCAGAGTCTTATTGGATATTGAATTCCTGTCTCCAGCATCCACATAAAAACCCTCACACTGCCTCACAAACACACAAATTAATTTGGGTAAACAAAAGCTGGAAACATTCCTGCTTTCTATTGGATATAATCCTGTTAACGCTGGCCAATGTCACTACTAGCCTCCAACCCGTTCAGCTCCTCAGGGGGCTGAGCCACCCTGCAGAGGAGTATGGGCAGGAGGGTGGCTGACCCAACCAATCCAGTGCCTGCGCTGGGGGTTCCCCTGGCAGGGGGGCGATGGGGCCCGCTGTGCAGTGTTGGGGTGCAAACATCTCCCGGACTGAGGACTCTCCCCTCTATCAAACAACACGCCAGCCAACCAACCAATGCGAATCGGCCAATTACCATGGCAACAGACAAAACAACGACCGTGGACACCGGGGGAGTCATCAAAAGTGACAGCAATAGTCTGCCAGTATCTAAGGAGACATCTCAGAACGAGATTAACAGCCTGACACAGGACATGGGCTCACAGGGGTCAGGCAGTGGAGTTTACTGCCAGATCAAAACTATACGGACAAACTCCAAGGACACAAGAGGCAACAGGACAGCTCGGTATATAAATGGAAGTGTGGTAGCCTCTGAAGTGGTGGGAGGGGTTTGTACTGAGGCCACAGACAGTAAGGAGCCGACTCAAGAGAGGAGGAGGGTGCAGTCTCTGCGAGGGGAGGGCCACCGCTCTGTGTTAAAGACGGGCAGTGTCTGTACAACCGTGCACGCCACCCCACCACGGCCCTGTCGAGTGATGGCAACTTCCCCGCCCCGCCTTTGTGGGACATGTGGGAGGAGACGATCACAGATTACACCATGCACAGGTGCATGTCGCAGGAGGGCTGCCAATCAAATAACAGCCAGCCAGACTTTACCTAATCCACCACGGATGCCGTCTGCGGCTCCCAACCAGTCAAGTAAAGACCCTAACCCTTACACCAAAAACACAGACACAGCAAACACCTCCACACCCACATCAGTAAAGAATGCTCAAGTACCACAGCTCTCACACACCATACCAAAAACACACAGCTCACATTCCAACCACACATCTCAGAACAAAGCAAAAGATTCAAAACAGCAGACAAGGCCACGTTCTGCAGATTTTACTCATTACAGGGACTCAGCCACACAAACAACAGACACACAGATGCACAACAACACAGACAGGACCACAGCTACCACAGATGCACAAGGAGCACACACACCATCTGCAGAAGCAACAGAACCACTTTCAATTGACAAACACAAGTATGACTTGGCTAAAATTCAGCATGCTGATGAACAAACACTCCAACACACCTCGGTCCGTATCACTTCTAAACCTCCAGCTTCCTCCCTTCACAGCGACTCAAAATCTACCAACACCCCACCTCTCCCACCAAAACACTCTCCTAAACCCACTCATTCCAAACCGACCACACCTGTAGCGCAAACCAAAAGCACCCAGGAGACCACAAACACACCCAAACAAACATCCTCAGAACGGATCAAATTCAAAGACTACGCAAAACAGAAGAGCAAATCATTTGACGACCACACTCTGCCTTGTAAGACTCATATGAAAGCACAATGTAATGGGGCTCCAGGAGGATTGCTGGGGGGACACGCGGGGAACGCACCACACAGGCTGGAGAGGCAGTTGCAGAGTGTGGAGGAGAACCTACAGTCCAATCAGGAGAAGATCAAGGTGCTTCTCAACGTCATTCAAGACCTGGAGAAGAGCAAGGCCCTCAGCGAAGGGTGAGAAGGGAGTCAGAGGGGGGAATCACTTGGGATAGAGATGGGGAGATAGTGGGGATGGACGAATACAAGTGAAGTGTGAAATGAGACGGAAAAAGAGGGTTTGACACCAAGCCAGACAGCGAAAAGAGGCAAAGGTAAAGATAAGGATGTAAATAGAGATAAGGCATTAAGAAAAAAGATGGATACATATGAATATCAATAGCAAAGTGCTTAAGTAAGAGTGTGAGAAAGAGTGAGCTAAAGTGATAAAAGAGGGAGAAGAGAGAATGTCAAGGGAGTGTACAGGATTAAGGAGAAAGTATATTTGAGGTTTTATAGTTATATATACCAACAGGCTTTCAAGTCCTTGTAATAGATTTTAAATGTCAAGCCTGTGGAGAATTGCTGTAGTGTGTGCGTGCGTGTGATCCAATCCTGTAGGGATATATGATACCTGCCAGCCTGTAGTCAATGCTAACAGATCCTACTTCTTTCCATAATCATAAATACCGTATAGGGTATGCACTCCCCACGTTAACAGTGTCCATAGGAGACATCATACTGTCCACCAAAGCAAACTAATCAGTTCTTCTTTCTCTCTCCTGCTCATTCTTGTATTCGTAAATCTCCCTTTCCTGGCTCCACATCCTTTGTGTCTCTCTCCTTATACATTTCAGTTGGCTCTATGTACTCCATTTCAATCAACACCCTCCTCTTTCTCCAAGGCTCTTTAACCTGCTTCAAGCTATTCATCCCTTTCTCCAACCTCCCTCGCACCTCTCTTTCCTCCAATCTTAATTAATACCTTTCATCTCTCCCTATCTTTCTTTCTCCACCCCCACACATGAATCATGTCTCCAACTAAAAACTGAATCACTCCTTTGCCCTCTCACCCCTTTTTGATCTTCTTCTTCTCTCCATCCAACAACCTGTCCATCACTCTCCCTCACTGGCATGTGTCACTCTGTTTTGTCTCCCCCCCGCCCTCAATCGCTCCCCATCCTTTACCTCCTCAAACACCTCCACCTTTACTGTCAGTAATTCTTCTCCTGTAGTTTATATCACATATTCGCCCCAAGCTTACTTTCAACCCCTTTCTCCTACTTCTTCCTAATCTTTCCTGCCTATTGATTCTTTGTTTCCTCCCAAACATCCTGAAACCAATTCCTCCCCATTTTTGTTATCTCAAAACCATATTTCTAACTCCACCTATTTACACATTTTTACTCGCTCCATCCCTCCATTTTCATTCGTGGTTAACAGATGTCTCTAGCTCCAGACTAATCCCTATCCGATTACCATTGAAGAATAAAATTAATGTTTAAGCTGCACAATAAGGCTCCTAAACTCCGTGTACATGCTGTCCTACCTCGTGTGTGACTGTTCAATATTAGGTAGTCATAACGTTCAATGTGTGTGTGAACAGTTGCTGTGATGATGCTTAAGTCTCATGTGTGAGAAATATAAAGGGGTCACAGTAAAAAGGGGTAGAAAGGCAGACAAAAGAGAAAGGGGGAGCCAGAAAGAGAGAGCAATTTAGAGATGGAGAGAAAAGTACTAAAAGAGAGACAAAAGTAAGAGAACCAGCATGTAAGAGGGACTACATGTATCTGATGCTGTGCCAGAAATGAAAGTACTCTAAGTGGGCCGCTGTGATAAAAATGTCGGCTGAGCTAAAAGGTTGTCGCTGTGCTCAGCTCCTTGTTTTTTTCCCCCTCTCCTGAAGCAAATACTTGACTTCTCTTACTGTTGTTGTCTTTAAAAAAAGACTGGTAGGGGAGAAAAAATGATGCCAGTCACACAGTCTCTCTCCATGTAATTAAAATGTCTGTTTTATCAACATAAATCAGCCTCTCCCTCATCTACACAGTTCAGTAAAGGGGCAGCCAAAATATCTTGGCAAAATGAAGCGTTTTAATTACATGGCAGTCAGCATGAGCTTGTCGGATGTTTTTATTACCCAACGGCTCTGTAGTCTTCAACCTTGCTAACACGGTTTGCACATGTGATCATTTTTTTGTAATGCACACCAATTTTTTTTTGCCATTTAATGTTTGGGTTCCAACTAGACCTACCCAGACACTGCAGACACAGGGTCACTACAAACAATGCTTACTGATTATTTTCACCTACCTGTAATGCAAAGCAAGCATGTTAGAACCCACCAGGACTATTCAGGCAATGTCCTGGATTCCCCTGTTGGGGAACATCACATGCACTAAACATTGCAAGCTATTTTATGCCCTTTGACAACACCCAGAGAACACAGCTGGTGTTGCTGCACTTTGTATGTTTAAGTGGAGAGAGCAATAAGTTGTGACACCAGTAGTCAAGAGAGCGATGCTCTTTCCACTCAAGAAAAGCTAGGCTTGTTGTTTGTGCAAAATTGCAAATTCTACCTTTTCTTGCTCTGCTGCTTAACATCAGTGTATAATATTAAGTCTATGAAAAATGTAATTTTCAGTGGCTTATAAATATTTATTTATATCAATTTACCCAAAGCCAAAATTTTACAAAAACGTCAAGGTGGGCATGTTCTTCAAGCAGACTAAAACAAATATGTGTAATTACTATAGAACTGAAATAACAACACAATATAAGTAGAGGTATTTGTTACGTCAGATGTTTAAGTACACAGGTGTGTTTCAATTATACTCCTTTTGCGAGTATGTGTGAATGTTTTACATCTGTTGTTTCTGCAGTCGCAGCTCATACAGAACTGGTCAGGACATTAACAACTGCCCCACCTGCCAAAAGACAGCCTGCATCATCTACAGGTAACATGATCAAGATAATGAGCTTACTGCATTACATAACCCACCACTGACAACTCATTCTTTCCTTGAGCATAATAAACAGCTCTGAAACACCTCCTAGAAAGCTGTATGCCTTTTGTTGCCTTTCCCATTGTTTTTTCAGGTTTTTCCACTTATTCTTTCTTTTGTTTTGTTTTTCATTAGCCTTTTTGCTGGTATGCTGCCGTCTCTGCCCTCTTCTCCCACTCTAATAACTGTACTACTCATACAATAAATCCAATTAGATGAAAAACGCATCAATCTTGAAACTAATACATGCAGTATTGTAGCGATTAAAAGAGGATTCTCTCTCCATGAAAGTTATTTAAACAAAGAGAATGTTCAGTGCAAACAAGCAAATTAATTCAGCAGCTAAATGATGAGTCTTTCCTGTTGCACTCATCCCTTGTGTGTGCGTGTGACCTAAATAAGTAATTGCATTCTTAGATCCTCGTAACGTACAGAGCTGCTGCGCCCTCAAAATCTGATACCACATACTACAGTTGAATCTTCCCATCACCTCCCTTCTCTTATTCTCATCTTTTCATTATGTAAATCATTCCATCTTTTCATCCCATGCCTGCCAAATCTCTCTTTCTTTCCATTAAACTACTTTCCTCTGTACATCCTTGCCTCATTCCATCTGTCAATTTCCAAAGCAATAATCACCCTACTCCATCCCAACCTCCAAGCCTCTGCTCTTTCTCTGCACTGCTTGCATAAGCTGGAAATGTGTGTTTTCACATATACGGTAGCTTCATGGAGAAATATTTACTTGCTGTAAATGGAATAATCTGGCATCAAAACCTTCTTTTGGTCCAAAACTTTTTGTGTTCATGTATCAAGCCGAAGCAATGCTTGAAGCTAGTTCTGCTTTTTACAATCATATATAATCATCCCTTGCAGGCCACAAGGGATACAGCCACATTTTACAGGGCCTTTATCTCTCCCGTTCTCCCTAATTCTCGAAAACACCCGCCTTCCAGCAGCCCCACTTCTGCATCCCTCCTGTATTTTTACTTTCTATTCCTCTGTTGATTCATCTCTCCATCTCTTCACACACTTCTCTAACTCCCTCTTCCTCCGCATCCCATTCTATCCTCCCCTTGATCTTAATTACCACAGCAGGATCCTTGGCCCCGCAAGTTGTAATGAACACCAAGGGGAAAGGACTGCCACATGATAACATACTGATCCACCCATGTATCCATACGGATATACACAGATGTAAATGAACACATACTCACACACCTACTCTGTAATTCAAGAGTGCTGCAGTGCAAAGAAACATATCATTACATACAAACACAAAAGAAAACCTCATAATAGTAAGTAAGACATTACTTTTCAAGGCTTTGAATTAAAATATCTTCAGACATTTTGGGAATTTCTTTTGTGGGCCTGAGGCTACCCTGCTCTCACGAGTATGTTGCTACTTATCACATCATTATCATGCTTCTTTTCTCTCTGCTCAGTTTAAGAGATGCTCCTTCCTGATCCACTTTCCCATTGTTTTTCTTGCACATGTGCAAATATAATCATGCATTCACACAAGCCAATTAATCCAACAAAAAAGGAGACTCCCATTTTATTAGTAACGTCTGTGCACGCATTTCATATGGATACTTGCAGGCACACGCTCATACATTCCGAGAAACAAAGAAATTAATACATTTCACGCTATGTGATAGATGTTAATGTCTTGGACAGATATGAAGAACATTCTTCCTAATCATGTTTCTTCTCATATATCAGCGAAAGTTTCCATTGTGACAAACACACACAAAAGTAAGGAGTACAAGGGCTCCATTTGTTTGATTGGACAGTAACAGTCTTATCAAACCCTCACAGGGGATTCTGGGTAAAGAGGATGGGAGATAGGGAAAGAGAGAAACACACATGCAAAGGACGAATTATGCGTGGGACTGATACATCCATCTAAATGATTTGTGGTGAAAAAAGGGGTTTTGATGTGGGCTGGCTGCCTGAAGATGTTTTGCCATTGTCAGTCCTAATTAATCTGTATGATGAGAGACAAGAAGGAGAGGAACTTTTGACAGGCCCTCTGTTTGTTTTTTCCCAAAGCTTAAACAGCTCAAACACACACACACACAGACATATGCAGGCACGTACACACAAACACACACACACACACACACACACACACACACACACACACACACACACACCCCCCTAACACCTCAAGGTAATCTCTCTCTACTCATAGTACCCTCAAGCAGTAAGACGCATAAATTATTGTATTCTATAACACATCAATACACGCAAAACCTAAACTCTAACCCTGACCACTATATGACTAAATTGAAAATCCAACAGCAAAGATAGATGCAAAAACAGTACACAGTCAAGCGCACAGTTGCAAAGATGCTGAAGGTGACAGCTTGAAGGCAGAATTAAGAGCAGCAGCTTTTCCCAACGTGCCGTAATCCCATGAAAAATAGTGAGAGAGGGGTAGATAAAGGGGTAGGTAAAGAGCAGTAGAGATATAGTTAGAGTGGATTGAGGGGGGGAGGAGTAAAACCTAGTGAAGTGTGTGGGCAAGGAGAGACCTGATGAAGAAAAGCTCTAAAACAAGTTAGACTATAAATTGAGTGAATGTGGGATAAGTGTGCCACTTTTCTTTTATATATATTGTGTGTGTCTGAACAATGTCTGCCTGTGTGTATGTGAATTCATAGTACATCTCCTTTATCATTTATTCATGGTAGCCATCTCCTTTCCTCTGTGCCCACCAGAGCTTTTACTTTCTCCTCTATTCACTCGTTCCCTTTCTCCCTCCATCCCTGTGCTCTTTCTTGGGGAGCAAAGACCTTTCTGCACTCCCCTCTCCTCATCTCCAGTGGCACTCATCCTCTCGTCTTTTACCTCCCTTTCTCTTTTTGTTTCAATACTTTATTCTGCAGTGACCTCTCTGCCCTGTGTTATTAAAGCTCGCTTCCTTTCATTTATCCATCCCTCCATCTCCCTGAAGAGAGTCAGTTTCTTTCCCTTCTCCATCCCTAAGTCTGTGCATGCTCCCTTTTTCTCCGTCACGCAGCCGTGGGCTTGTTGTGGAAGATGCACACGCTGGATGTCACGAGAGCACATGTGCGTTTGTACAGTATGTGTGTGTGTGTTGGCATACTGGAAGAGGAGGGGGGGGTGTCTCTGCTCTCCTTGCCTCATCATGTGGCTCATTAACTCCAGATGCCAGGCCCTATGCTGCTCCACCCCTAAAATCCAACTCAACACACACATATTTTTATCTCACACACAAAAACACTGTAACCAAACGGAGAGAGAAACTCAAAGTCTACTACACTATGACTTGCAGTGGTGGACACTTCAGAGAGACGGTGAGAAAAGGTGTGCGAGAGAGGCGAGAGAGGAATGAAAGAAGCATAGAAAAAGAAAGCCAAGAGGGTCTGCTTTGAACCCATCTGAAAAGCAAAAAAAATTGAAAGTTCCTCACTTGCTCCTTCCTTTAGCTCCTCCATTTTGCAAACGCCCCTCTACTTTCCTTTCCTCTCCTCTTCTCTTCTTTCCTGCTCTCTTTTTCATCCTCCTCCCACTTCTCTCATCCCCCCAGCCTGTGATGTATTGGTGCATGAAGCGGAGAAGAATACTATGGACGTGAAATGAGTGCTGAGTTGAGGCCTGTGTGAAAGTATCTGTGTGTGTGTGTGTGTGTGTGTGTGTGCACGCGTGCTGAAGGTGCATATATCCGAGATAAGAACACAAAATGATTTTACATCTCCATATAAAACTGCATAATGCGTAAATACAACATATCTTTAAAAAGAGGCCGTCAGCTTTTTGCGACTACAATTTAATGTCACCAAAAGTCCTTCGCTCACCTTTCTCTCAATCCCTCTCTTTCTAATCTCTCTTTCTGCTCAGTAGACCTCCACTTGTCCTCACACCTCTGTCTCTCTCTTTCTCTCTGCCCCCACATCTAATCTCTTTTTGTGAAAAATTAGCTGTAAAAATAAATTTGCCTTGATTTGACACTACCTCTAAAATCGAGCTGCCTCCTTCCCTTTCAACTGCCATCTCTTTCTCTCCTCTCCAGTGTGGAGCATGATTTCCGACAGCAGGAGGGACGCTTACAGGGGGTTATGGAGGCCCTGGATGGGGAGTATGATGTGCCTGCAACCACTCAAACCAAGCCCACGCCAGCCCCTTCCTCCACCAGCCGCACCAGTACTAAGTCCCGTGTCAAGAAACTCCGAAAGAAGTGTTTCTGGTGGCTGTAAGCTTTGGATAAACCACAACAACGTTTCTGGCCATATGACATATGGGCTTTGATTATGTTTCAGGAGGCTCCAAAGTTTTGGAATAAAGCATCTCTCCCATGGTCCTGTGGATGTGTAGTCTGTTTAAGTGTTATTAAAGTCAGTTGGGGCATTTTCCAAGCTGAATTCTTGTAAATGGCACTTTTCCACAGCAATCCATCCTCAGCTCACAAAATACACCAGGGGACCAGGAATAATGAAGCAAAAGACAACCAAAGGAGCTGCTGGAAATTTCCTCTCAGATCTCTCTGTCTAAGGGAGATTGAGAATGTGCTCCTCGTGTCCTTCTCTCTGTGGGAACCAGACTTCAGCGGCTAATTTGCGATTAACTTTTTGACTCAAAGTGAGGATAGTGTTTTTCCATTTAAGCAGGGAGATGAAGCATCGACACTTTGGATGACAAACGAGCGTACTGTTTGTCACTTGGCTGAGTGGCTGTCTAGACCGATGGACAGATGTATGAACGGATGGATGGATTCAAGCCTACAGCTGGGAATGAATACTTGCAACAGTTTTGGCTAAATTACAGCAATAAGCAGGGGAATTGGAGTGATTCTGAAAATTCAAGGAATTTAACACTGGAATACTGTGTCTTTGGACGGCGTCACAGCCAAAATTTGAATGTAGCAACAACTGAAGAGCTAAAGGATACGAGTGGAAAACAAGCTGATGAGCACTCTGGAAACTAAGAGACAGCTCGCTGAATGGATATCAGGTTTTGGGGCACGGTGGAGATTGTATTAAGAATACATTAACAGACAAAGTGATAGGCAGCTGATCACAGACTGACAGATGATTAAAAATTCTGTCAACGTTGTCTGAGTGATTGATTCTCTCCTTTATTACCATCCAAAATGGAAGTGTTTTGATGTAAGCTCAATCTTGTTTAAAGGACCCCCCCCCTACACACACACACACACACACACACTCGTGAGCCAATGCAAACTAGGGGTAGACCAGTTATCACTTCACAGTTAGCTTCTGGCCTGTTTTCATGTTTCAAAGATGTATCAGTATTTGCAAAGTCTGAGCTAATAACGCAACTATAAACTCCTTATGAATTACTGTGAAACTAGCTGTGGATGTCTGGAGTTTTTCTTAATTTCAAATTAGTACAGTACAGTAAGTTACCTAGTAAATTTAACAGAAAATCTGTCCAATCTCTTTCGAAACATTATTCCCCAAAACCAAACATCACCTTGTTCATGTTAACTTACCATAGATAATCATTTCCATTAGGGCTGCATGATTAATCTAATCGCAATCACGATATTGTTATGTGCGATTACATAACCGCAAAAAGTGTGCGATTTAAGCAAAAAAAGTGTGCTGTGTGGGAGAGACTCTCCTCTCAGTTTGCACTGCTTCTGCTCATTGTCTCCGCCCACACCAGACTCTTGCATGTGCCCCTAAAACAGGTAAATACGAACCACAAAAAGTAATTTATGGGCAGTGAGCGAGTAACGTTAATGTTAAAGACAACAACCTACCGGAACCCCCCTCCCGGCCCTGCCGCTAATCGTTCAAATCATATCCGGACTCGCCACTGGAGCAGCGAGAGAAAAGTCGGTGGGCCTGTGTCACTCTGTGAAAGAGACAGTTACGTTACAGTAACGTTACGTGTCGTCGGCAGCTAAAGCGGTAAGAAAGAAGAAAACAGGGATAAGATAAAGAAGGTTTGGCTTTGGATCACTAGCCAGTTAACGTGAGCTAATTGCTGCCTTTTGTTTATCAACTTTTTATAAAGCCGATGTCAGTCACTTCTCATCAGCAGAGCAATCACAGCCTGGATGGGGCGGGACATTAGAATAAAGTTTGACGTGCTGCAGAAAATCATTAAATGTTGACCAATATGATTATTGACAAGTTAATACTTAACATTAATAAATTAAAAACCAAATCGCAATATTGTCCACAATAATTGCAATATGACTTTTTCTCCAAATCGTGCAGCCCTAATTTCCATTGATATAAAGTGGTTCTGTATCTTTCAGACCACGTTGCTGCTGCTAGCTGAATCATTGAGCTACAATAGAGCAACAAAAATCAATGCTAAAAACATACTCTGCAGGACTATACACCGTATGTACAAAAAAATTATATACTTTATCAGGTCAAGGTACGTTAAGCCATTTAGAAATTTTAGACAACAGCAAAAAATTATTTGTAAAATAACTATATACCGGCAGACATCTCTCATTATCAGAAATTAAAACTTAAAAATCTGTACCAATTCTGTATGGGTTGATCCCTGATGCAAACACACACCCACACTATTATTTTGCCCACACATAAACACACACCATCTGCACACTGCTTAGGTCAAAGCAGTTTAGAGCTTAACCGGTCCAATTTCAGCTGCTTCTAGGTGACAAGTTGCCACCAATTAGAACCCTGAATGACACCACACTTACTAATTAACCATAACAGTGTGTGAACTCCCACAATGCCCTTTCTCTTCCTGATCTTCCTCTTGTATGTACAATAAAAGTGTGTATTTTAAACAAAATGTGCTGTTGTTGACATACTTTGTGCTTTAGAATGAAATTACATAATAGACGAAGCGTGGATGGAGGGTCGCCTTTTTAATTACTCCACTTTCAACAGCAGGCAAAGAAAGAAAAAGACACGAGAAGGTTCTGCAATGTTTGACACATCTGTTTCCAGAACTTCCAGCATGTACAGTATGGCAGTTACGCAAAGTTGCATGTACTTACAATTAAGGCGTGCTCTCGACCCATTGTGATGACCGTGCTATTGATGATCCGCAGCAGAGACACCACAATGTCCTGGATATGTTGAAATGTTTCCCCCTGAGAAAAACAAAGACAGTGAGCAGAATAAAAGAAAAAGAATGACAAAGAAGGATGGAGAGGAAAAATAGAGAGAGAAAGAAAAGATTGTTATTTCTACAGGCCTAAAACCACACACACAGATGCAGAACAGAAAAGCGTCAGGTTTTGTTTGTGCAGATGTTCTCCCCTTTCATGAACTGAAAGTTTGCACACACAGTCCAAAGTTTAACTCTGGCTCTGGATGGGTGAACGGCAGATCAAATGAATCACGAACGAGAATAAAATTTTGTGAAACTGAAATTCAAAGTCTGTTCACTTTTCAGAAAATGAGCCTCACCAGAACATCCACTTAATCACCTTCACTGTGGACATTTGAAAGGCTTTGGACATGTAGATTTGTCTGTGCAGACTTCTATTCCTATCTTTCCTTTCCCTTTGAAGCCACTTTTGTGTCATTTTCTTTTACTCCATCTGTCCAGAGGAAAACATAGGGGGCAGGATGCATCTAAACTTGTCCCAAATCAAATGACAATGTCATCTGCGTAGCCAAGGGTTGATCAACATTAAGACTGGCGCATTATATGGTTGGACCTACTGTCTATAGTCCGGTAGAGCCTTTACACAGGAAGTAATGCCATTTTTGTGATGTTCTAAATTAAATACCTAACTATCAATACATGAGAATCGAATGTGGGGATCACTATTGGTGCTTAAGGAAACACTCAAAATATTAATCTGAATATGATAAAGAATAAGATGAAATAAGAATGATTTACTGTTTTGTTGAGTTGTTTTGTCTGATTTTGTTGAGCGAAAGCACTCAAATGCTGTAAGCTCAGAAATTATTGCCACTTAACTGTAACACACACTCTAAAAGAACATATCTCTATATTACAAACATATTACAATATCAGTATTATTTAGATGCCCTGCCCTGCTGTATGTTAACCATTTTAATAACCTTGATCTCTATTCATTTAATACTGAATAGACAAAAACCTGTCAATACATGAGGGAAAAGCCTTTAATAAGAACGAATTGTAAACTTTCAAATAAATACAGAAAATGGCTGTCAAAGGCAAAATATTGACGTCATGCCTCTGCTAATCAGAATCAGAAAGAGCTTTATTGCCAAGTAGTGTTTTACACATACGAGGAATTTGCTATGGTGATAAGGTGCTATACGTAGACAAACATACAGTCAACATAAATAAATGTAGAAATACATAAATATGGAATGGAAGAACATACATGTGCATTATTCTGGGTCTGTGCCGTGCAGAAGTAACGCAATGGAAGATATTATTGTGTACATATAAATATATAAACTGACAACATAAAAATATACAACAACAAAGATCAACAATCAACAACAAATATGTGCGACGTGCCTGTGCCCAACACGAGATGAAACAGTATTTAAATGTGCAGAGACATTTGTATCGTTTGCAAGGGGGGAGTGTCAGCGGGGGACCCAGGCCTTGTTAATGAGGCTAGTTGCAGACAGGAAGAAAATGTTTTTGTGGCGAGAGGTTTTGGTCCTGATGGACCACAGCCTCCTGCCAGAGGGGAGAGTCTGAAACAGTTTGTGTCCGGGGTGGGAGGAGTCAGCTGCAATCTTTCCTGCTCGCTTCAGAGTCCTCGAGGTGTACAGGTCCAGAAGAGAAGGAAGATTGCAGCCAATCACCTTCTCTGCAGAGCAAATGATACGCTGGCAGCAGTGTACCGGATGGTGCTGGAGGAGGTGAGGATGGACTCAATGATGGCGTTGTAGAAGTGCACCATCATAGTCTTTGGCAGGCTGAACATCTTCAGCTGCAGCAGGAAGTTCATCCTCTGCTGGGCCTTCTTGGTGAGGGAGGTGAAGGAGTCCACAGTGGTGACATGGGGAGTCACACAGGATGATGGGGGAGGGTGGGGCTGTGCTCTTTCTGAAGTCCACGACCATCTCCACGGTCTTCAGAGCGTTGAGCTCCAGACTGTTCTGGCTACACCAGGTCACCAGATGGTCGATCTCCCACCTGTAGGTGGACTCATCCCCACCTGTGATGAACCCAATGAGGGTGGTGTCATCTGCAAACTTCAGGAGCTTGACAGTGCAGTTGTTGGTGTACAGGGAGAAGAGAAGGTGGGAAAGAACGCAGCCTTGAGGGGAACCGGTGCTGATGGTCCTGGAATCAGTGACATGTTTTCCCAGTTTCACGTGCTGCTTCCTGTGCGTCAGGAAGTCAGTGATCCACCTGCAGGTGGACTCAGGCACGTTCAGCTGAGAGAGCTTGTCCTGCAGCAGGGCCGGGATGATGGTGTTAAAAGCAGAGCTAAAATCCACAAACAGGATCCTGGCGTAGGTTCCTGGGGAGTCCAGGTGCTGGAGGATGTAGTGAAGGGCCATGTTAACTGCAGGTCTACAGACCTGTTGGCTCTGTAGGCGAACTGCAGGGGGTCCAGGAGTGGGTCTGTGATGGATTTTAGGTGGGACAACACAAAGCGTTCAAAGGACTTCATAACCACAGAGGTCGGGGCGACGGGTCTGTAGTCGTTTAGTCCAGTGGTCCTTGGTTTCTTGGCGACAGGGATGATAGTGGAGGCTTTGAAGCAGGCTGGCACATGGCATATCTCCAGTGAGGTGTTAAAAATGTCTGTGAACACCGGAGACAGCTGATCAGCACAGTGCTTCAGGGTGGATGGGGAGACAGAGTCCAGCCCAGCTGCTTTGCGGGGTTTCTGCCTCCTGAAAAGGCCGCTGACTTCTCTCTCTGTGATGGAGAGAGGAGGGGAGGGGAAGGAGCTGGCCAGCTTTGAGGAGGGAGGGAAAGATGTGGTGGGTGGGAGGGTGAAGGAGGGAGGGTGAAGCTGAGTGGAGGAGTCACGGGGGATGGTGTCCGATTGACTCTCAAAGCGGCAGTAGAACTGGTTCAGCTCATTTTCCAGGCGAGAATCCTTCAAGGAATGGAGGACTTTGGGTTTATAGTTTGTGATCTGTCTGAACCCCCTCCAGACAGAAGTGGCGTCCTTTGCAGAGAACTGGTTCTTTAGTCTCTCTACGTACAGTCATTTAGCTTCTCGCACCTCCTTGCTAAACCTGAACTTTAACGCCCTAATAAGCCATTACATGTTAACAAAAAAAGAGAAAAAAATGTAATTGTTTGATGACCTGTGAAGACTAATGACACAAACATAAAAACAGGGCAAATCACCCTCTCAAAACGAACTACGCATATGTAAAATATGCACCTCCACAGAGGCATGGCTCGATCTACAGAGGACAAAGCACAGACACACACACACACAATGCTACAATGAGGCCAGTCAATGGAAGCTGACTCAGACCTGCCTGGGGTTAGTACCTCAGTAGTGAAGCATCTGCTACATCCAAACATACCTTAGCATTAATCATGCAGGGTGCAACTGTGTGTGCGTGTGCATGTGTACAACTTTGTCTTGCTGTGTATTTGTGTGTGTGTGTGTGTGTGTGTGTGTGTGTGTGTGTGTGTGTGTGTGTGGGCCTGATGACAAAAAGGGTTTGAAGGACCTGGTGAGGATCAGGTAGGCATGATTAAACCACATTAAATCCACTGACTGCCACAGCGTGACATGGAAAAAATAAACAACCAAAGTGTATGCGTGTTATTTTTTTATACAGTCTATGGTTATCTCGCAGACCATTTTTATTTAAATCTACTTCAAACTCTCTCACACACACACACACTCTCATGTAGTTAGGTTGAGGTGCAGCTGTTGATCCTAAATAAGCCTAAATCTTTTGGGCTCACTGTAGGTATTTTGGTCTCCTGGAAAGAGTTTCTTAGACGCCGTCTCAGAGCAGGAAGACGAGAGATAAAACACAATGCTATCTCCTTCTCTCTCCTGCAGAGCATAAACATGTAGAAGTCGATACTCTGTTCATTTATTCAAAACTGTAGCCAGACTGGTTTATCATCTCTACTGGCAACATGATATAAAAAAGAAAAACAGAAAACATTGTTTTGTGGGTAGAGGGAAGAAAAAAGCGGAAAAACTCTGGCGAGCCATGTCTTTCCGACTCTCTCTGTTAGTATCCTCCCTTCATCATACACACACGCACAAAAGTTACGAAGTTACTTATAAATTCAACACAAACTCTCACACAGACATGGGCATCTGTCTATTGTGTCGTCTTCCTTCTCTGTCTCTCTTTCCGCATCTCTCTCTAGTTTTTGGGACATCTGTGGAGAGAACTTAAACAGGTAACACTCAGAATGAGGAAAAGAGAGTTGGGTGAAAAACAAAGGAGAGAGGAAATTAAGAGGTGAAGGGCAAGGAGGTGAGACCCTCTCCCATTACATCTTCCTCCTTTACTTCTCTTGTCTTTCTTCCATCTGTTCATCTCTCTAGCTCCCTGTATTGTTTTCTTGTAAAATCCCTCTACCTTATTGTCTATGAAATGAACATTTTCACATCCGTCTGTTTAGCTGTTAACCCTTTGTCCTGTTTTTCATCACCCCTGCTTAGCCTTTTCTGCTCTCCTCTGAAAGTTTTAGTTTGCTTTTTTAGCCAAATAACACATCTCTGTGTGTGCTTCTGTGTGTGTCTCATGTTCTTATATCTCTGTGGGGACTGCATGCAAGCCCGTGGGGACTCGTATCACTGTGGACTGGGGACAAAAACTGAGGTCCCCACTAGGGCTGAACGATTTGGGGAAAAAAATGTAACTGCAATTTTTTCTGCCAGATACTGCGATTACGATTCGATTTGCGGTTGATGTTTGAATTGATAAAGTTCAATATTCACTGCCAGTCCATTTTTGACGGAATCCACGTCAAGCAGCACTGACCAGACGAACCAGGCAGTAAGACAGACACAGAACAGCATAGAGAATCCGGTCGATTTTCAAAATAAAACACCCTTTGCAGACTCACGATCGTACATCAACAATAAACACAGTTAAAACAGACAAAAAAAGAAACAATTTAACTACATAGCCTACTTAACCATAGTAGAAGCACAAAAATCAAGGATAACTGAACAAATAAGCAAAATCTGAACATGTCAGCAAAATCAGACAGGCAAAACGCTCGTATTCTGAAATGCTCCATGCGGACATGTAATATTAGCCTGCAGAGAGCGGAACAGGCTCATAGTGAGCAGTTATCCGTAGTTGAAGCACACAAAATAGGATAAACGGTGAAACACTTGTGTGAGTTGACGCCGGACAAAACCGCAGCTCAGCTGCCTGTGTCTGTTCGGCTGGTGCCTTTATCCCACGTTTTCCTCTAGTTTTGTTTGTTGTTGTAAAATGTACACGCCCTGTGCCTACTGTAACTGGTGAGTAGGACCGTAACAGGAGGCACATGGGGCTTCTGATTGGCGAGGAGATCTGTCACACAAGGATGACAACCGAATGAATTTGTAACTGCATGACTGTTAAAAACAGATCAGACGCACTGTATAATTAACCTACATTTTTATCGCCGTCTTCAAGATTAGCTAATTGCGTTCTTTGAAATTGCAATGCTGCTTTTTGAGGCTTAAGATGTGGTTCTAGGGTTCAGTCTACAGTTAGGTTGAGTGTAGTGTAAGCGTTAAGGTTAAGCTTGTAGTTGGGATGGTTAAGGTTAGGGTAAGGGGCGAGGGAGTGCATTTTTCAATGAGATGTCCTCACGGGGATAGTGGAACAAACATGCATGTGTCTATGTGTTTTCTTTGATTGCACTCTTTGTACTTTAATAAGTACATTTATATTCAGAATGAAATATCAGAGCCTGTACTGAGACTTAAAAGAAATCCAATAGCATACTTTCTTCCTTATGTAGTTAATAGAGAACCCGTATGAGGCTATGCGTCACTGGTACATGATTGTATTTGTACCTGTCATGTCCTTTTGACACTCGGCCACTGTCTGCTTGCGTTTCTTATACCTCAACCGACGCAAATTCATCTCATCAAATTCACCCCACTGCATTCATTACTTATCTCTCTTCTTTCACTGTCTCTGTTCTCTTGGCTCATGCTTCATTAGAGCTATCCAAATAAATAGAGGTGGGGGAAAAAAGCCATACCTTCACTTCAAAGACTCAGGAGGTTGTCAACAACTTGCAGGAGCAATTAAAAAGCCCTCGGCCGGATACTGCTGATGTATTTGTTCTGTGTGTGCGTGTATTAAAAGGTGTTTAGTTCAGGAGCTAACTGGATTTTGTTTCAACAAACTAACATGCAGCAACACGCATGAAACAAAATCAATTAGATTGTAATTGGTCAAGGCCTGCTTCACTGCACGACTGGATGACTGATGACAAAACAGCTTAAGGCAATTTACTTTACTCTTTAGGAGACAAGTTGCACTGGGGTGGCACAGAATTCATGGGTAGTTCAAATTCATACAGTGATGCTAAAAAGATATGTCTATGATGCTATAAGAAATGTCTTCTAATTCATGGGCTGGGTCATTTTGGAACATTTTCCCATTAATAATGCTTTGTAATAAGGTAGCTTTTCATATTTTCAGAGAAAAAGATGCACTTAGGAGTTTCTCCTGATTGGTCTGCCTCAACTGTAACTATCTCATGTTTATTATCTTGTTTATTTGCCTGTTTTGTTTTGTTTTTTTACTACACCTGTTTCATCTTTTTATATATGCAGATGGTGTCCAGAAAAAACTGTTGGTGTTGCTGCTCCCTCCTAGCAAGTGACCACTTAGGCTCTGTTTTTTTTTCCCGAATGGCATTTGATTATATCGCTGGAAACTTGGTCCACTAATCACAGCCTGGGCGGGACATTAAAAAAAGCTTGACGTGCTAAAGTAAACTTTCAGACTTCAGTTAAACTCGTTCTTATGCATTACTGGTTATGATTATGGACAAGTAAGTAATTTGCATTATCAAATCACCCTGAGCCCTTATCCTCATTAAGTTAAATTATTACTTCCATGGACTTAAAATCATTGTTTTTTTTTAATGTCCTTGTTGTCCTGGCATATGGCCTTTGTGCCGTCTAAAATTGACAACACCAAAGGTCAAGTGGCCTTGCTCCCTGGATGTGGCAATGTACAGAGAGAAAAAAATAAGAACTTGGTATCTTGCCTCAAATAGAAGCTGTGATTGGCAGTGTCGCTAAATGCAACAGCCAATTTGTCCTTGAGCGCAGTCAAAAACATATGTATGTTAACACTACACATAATACAAATGTAGCCTAAGCAACCTGACTTTACATATTGGATGTGGTCAGTACTGTCTACTTTCAAACCAGGGTGAGAATTATGAGGCCTCTGGGTCTTGACTAAATTCTGAAACATGTATTCATGGTAACCACTATTTTCTAGCAAGCATTGCACTTTGTGGATTTCTGTCATTTGTAACTGCAATTGCGGCATTACGCTGATTTGGTGACGCTGTATCGTAGTCAGCGCAGCGCACGGGATTTCCACTGGTAACCATTGCTAAAATAATCACTTAAGAAAACCAAACTGCTTTTCCGAGCCATTTGATGTTTAATTGATGTCCTTGCTGGACATACCGTAAAGTCATCTTTTAATTTAATTTCAAAGTTTTTTCCCACTTAATCGAATATAAATGTTCAAACAGATGTCTGTAGAACACGATATTATAATACCTACGTCTAAGAACATGACACACCGGTGACATACACTGAGAAAAGCAAATCATTTAAATTATGAAGTGAAATAAACAAAATAAGTTATTAAAGAAATTATAGTCTGTCCTATAAAAGTATATTTAAGTTGTACTTCAAAAATAATTCAATTAATTAATCCATTCATTTCATTTTTAAAAGCTTCAAAAACAAATATTTTGCCAGCAGAATCAAACTCTTTTCCGCATATAAGATATTCAGTATATTAATATTTGTGGTCACGTTCTCAGTCTCAAACATAGCTTAATCTTGTCATGTGACATGAACAAGAACAAATATTACTGGGACCAGTACAGAAAACTGCAGATGAATATTTAATGTCCAGGAATTCACATCAACTACACTGCAAGAGGACCCAATGTTATTTTTGATTTGATTTATTTTGATCCATTTTATAAAATATGCTTTATGTGATTCTTCAATCATTCATTTATTGAAACTGTTGAAATACGTTGCTTGTAAAAAGAGTTTGTTGAAGGCACGATACACATGCACGTGTGTGCACGTGATTAGGATTGCACCACCTCTGCCTCATTTTGAGCCAAGAAAATCCCTAAAAACAACCAGTTTTAAATCCTCCAGAATGCAGTATAATGCCAAGTATGAACTGGGCAGTGATTGTTCTTTACTACAAAATTGTCTGTCTTACCACGTTGTCCCTGCTGAGGACCTCCAGAATGTTGTTGAGCAGCTCCAGACTATTTCTCCTCTCATCATGAGGCCCGTCAGCCATACTGGCCAGTGCCCCGCTTAGCTCCCGCAGCATCATGGGTAACAACACATCACGGCACTCTGAAGAAACAAACCCACGCATGGTTAAATATGACAGGTTTAATAAGCAGACACACACACACACACACAACTACTGTTTAAACTACAGGAAGAAAACTTCCCAGTTTAAACATAAACATCAAAAATCCCAACGTCAAGATTTACTTTAATGCGATTCCTCTCTGAAAACACTTCAAAAGCTGAACCCTGGACCCTTACATCAATTGATGCAGCACCTGAGGAGACAGCTGCGCCCCCGCAGCTATGAGTAATGATGCCACTGCACCCTGTAAAAAAATTCAACCCTAATCCCAGACTGCACAATGGAGTGATATCAATCAAGTGTCTATTTACAGTCCCATTCATGTCCGCTGCTCTGTCAGCCACGCAGCCAACACATCAATCACCATGGCCTAACATTTTCTCTTTCACATATCTCTGATTAATTCTAATCTTTAGTTAATTTGGTCACACATGCAATGCATCATCAGTAATTAATCTCAAAGTAGGGCACCTAAAAGTTGACTGAACCGATCAATTAGTCTTGAGTCCTTTGCACACCAGGTCCATATTTTTCATCTAAAAGTGTTGTGCGATTAGATATAAATACGACCTCATATTGTGTCAATCACATTTACTTCGCATCACAGTAGCAGTGTCAGCACTGCACGCGTCAGGTGTATATATATATATATATCTCACATATTCAGGCGGATGATGATGATGATGACGAGCAGGAGGATGAAACAGAGGATGAAGACCGCACACAGACAGAAAGGGAGAACGACAGTGTGAACACAGAGAGGGTTGCAGGTAGCCGTAGTTCCAAATGCAAGACGCGGGCAGAGAGAAGCAACAGCCTAGGGAAGTTCCTACAGTGGAGAGAAGAGAGATGGGCCGAGAGACAGAGGTACTGACGAAATCATCCTCACTGCTTGACGACTCCATTGCGTCTAATAAAACGCATGCAAAAAATACAGACTTGGTAAGCAAAGGCCTTCAGTCGACCAAGTTTTGATTGGTCAGTTAGTCGCAGTAAAAAAAGTCAAACTACAACTGGGAGCTGTGCCTTGTTGTTAGGGCCAGGAAGTATCAGAATTGTCGCAACGCAGACTTTTTCTCTTGTAACACAGAAGTCACCACTTTGCTACTAACTTTAGGCTCTACTAACTGATGTATTATTAGAAGTCAGAAGGTCTTTTTAGGTCTACATCCATGGCTTTGCTATTAGCCTGTTAGCTCCGTTAGCAGTCCTATTAGCGGACTCTGGCTGGACTGGGAGCTCAAACAATGAGGGAGTGTTGGTGTTTTTTTACATCACTAACACAGGAGCTTTGGACAGCCGGGAGGAAGAGGATGTCAGGACTCAGGCAAAAAACCCAGTGGAGAATGCTGCAAGGGGAGTGGCGCCAGAAAGAGCACTAGAATCTGAGCCGAGCAAGCGGGCAATGGAACTGGGCTCAACAGCCTCCCAGTGAACACAGAACAAAGTGATCAAAGTGAAGACCGCTAAAGTGAGAAAACAATTTCATTAATGTTCAAATATAAATAGTTAAACCTACTACCTACTGTACATGAAGACATCAATTATATTTTTATACTACTTACACCTGGTGCTTATCTGCTCTATAAATTCTATTTGGGTAAAAATGCTCATAGCTCTTCTCTGGGGGTTGCCTAAAGTAATTATGGGAATTATAGGAGGACCAAAAGTACTTCAGGGGAATGTGAAGTACAAGAAGACCTGAGTAAATCAAAGGATGCGTGTGAGACTTAACAAGGTTAAGACTGGTAGCTCACTATCAAGATTAGGCAAATATACGATGAAACAATGTTGGATTTTTTCCAAAGTCTACTATAAACTATCACACTGATGAATGTGTTTGCTGTCCCACAATATTCTTAATGCACCAACAAGGAAGAGTTTTAAACAGTCCTTGCTCTCAGCTGCAAACAAAATAATGTCATTTTCAAAATTTCTGTGGGTTTATTTTAATGCCAAACTAACATAAAGATAAAAATATGGCTTCTCACGAAGCTTTAAAAAATGCATGGCTAAACCTTCTATGTGCTTAGTACAATGGTTGACGTTTTCTTTAAGATGTATTTCCAAGCTTTTAACTTTATTGAGAATTTGCTGACATAAAACCAGGCATCTGAAACTACCCAGTGTTTTGTGGACAATAACATTTGACAATTTAATGATGAGATTAGGCACGCTCCGACAGATAATTCAAATCATTGATTTTTAAGGAGGCCATCCTACTAAAATTCTCCTCTGATCATGTTCAGGAGTCAGCAGAGCTATGGCCAAATTACCAAAGACGGTCACAGTCTGAGGCTACAGGAAATTGATTAAAACAGACACCCTTAAAGACAGGTCAAATTACTCAGCTCAAGGTCAGATATAAATGTGCTATCCAGGTACAAATTTGTATATACAATATAAGTCATCTGTGATGTAACTGATCCTTCTTATTTTTTCCACTTGTCTACCTTGACCTCTCCCTTTCTTGTCTTCTTCTTTCTTCATCTTCCTGCCCCCCCCCCACACACACTTCCACCACCCCATCCCTCTCTTGTAGCCGCAGGTAGACAGAGCCCATTAAAAGCTCATTTGGGCTGATGCTCGTTAGTTCCATTATTAACTGAGCCGAGCCTGTATGCCTGCTGAGTGGACCCTCATCACAACACTCACTCCATCACACAAACATGCAGAGTGGGGGAAATGCATGAGTCACTGAATGCTCTCAATGACTCAAACAAATGGAGGAGGAGACGGAGGAGGGGCCTAAAAAAGTCAAGGGAATCCAACGGGAAAAGAAGAGGGAGTTTTAAGTGAGACATAGGGAAAGACTGGATGAGAAAGAAAAGTGGTATCTCAATCTGTTTAGTATGATATATAATGTAAAACTTCAGATAAAAATGTTGCTTTATCAAAATTATCAAATGCAAAACAGGGAGGCCTCCTGGTCTGTGACCTTTAAAACAGAGGATGGTGTTTTAGATGCAGTCAGCTTTGTATTTGAGTAGAAAGTATCTGTTTAATCCATCAAAGCAGGAATTCATCATCTAGTGTCCTTTCAGATAGAGAAAACAATGGGTTATGTTTTATAGCATTATTGTTGTGTGTGCAAGCTCGAGAATTAATCCCTCTGCCTTCCTGGATTTACCATTGAACCTGTGGAGAACTCCATTCCCTGGAGAGATGACCCCAATGCTAGCTGCTTCTTAATTTTTATTGATCTAAGAAATAAACCCAGCTGATGTAAGTGCAACGTGTTCAGGGGAGTCAAACTAAAATAGAGAGCAAGTGGGGGAGCAGTTGAAAGGGTATCCTGTTGTGTGATACATGTGTGCTTTATGTTTCTACTGTGTCAGGAACTAGGTGTAAAAAAATAACCACAATAGCAACTCTCAAGGTCAAAAGCTACCCTGACCGCGTGTAAATGTGCAGGATGACAGAAGAATACATTTAATGAAGTTCTGTGCATAACATTACTGCCCATTGAGCAGTTTGTCACATTTAGAAAATGAACACTAATGCACACAAGTGCTTCACAGGCTAGAAGGTGGTCTAGGTACACGATTTTGTCTCGGGTTAGGTGCGATCTGTCTCACTGTCTATATTATTCCCCTCAGCTAACACACAAAATGCGGAAGAGAAAGAAACTGTGATTGAAAGAGATAGTCGAGATGGAGCGGAATCTACTTGCTGGACAGAAATGCTTCAAATAAAAATTTTACTTTTCTAAAGAAAACTGTCAGGTAGCAGGTATATCAGATTTTATGTAATGTACAATAGAGTGCTGCAATTTCATTGTCCGCAGTGACACAGTATGCTCTACTCTGATCGACCTTTCAACAGGGTCTGCTGACGCTGTACAAATACTGCATATTTACACCAATTTGAATAATGTTGGAAAAAGAACCTCCTGCTTTTTGAATACTCTGTATAATCTGTGCACTTCTTGGAGCTTTAGTATGCAGGGAAAAAAACCTTAAGTTCAGTCAGCAGCTGCTTCTCATCTTAATATTCAGAAAACTTATAAATACTACGAGCACCCCAATAGCTTGCTCATCTTCAGCATCCTACTTTTACACATCAGTAAGGGTGCGTATTGTCTGTTTCCATTTTACTTCCCTTCAAAACACCTCTGGAGCCCCTGATTATGAGCATAAAAAATAATCAAGTACAGTCTGCCTGGGTAATGCTCCTCCAGACTCTGTGGCTTATAGTCTTCAGTTGCTGATGCGGAACAGCGCCTTTAACTTTGCAGGTTATTTCTAAGCACCTTGTCTGTTCTGGAATAACGTCAGAAATGTTAATATCTGCTGCTTCAGCATGAATGGTAGCTTCTTCTAAGACTTCTTTGAACAGCACCGTGGTCCCCCAGGCTTTCAGTTTTGAAAGACCACCAGCTACAATTGTGTGCAGCTCCCAGGTCTAGGTAATTCTTTAACAGAGCATTTGAATGATTGCTGCTTCAAAGACCACTTGCTTTGGGACGCTGCACTGAGGCTAACCGTACACACTGACCTCTGTGAAGAAATACAGTGTGTGTGCTTGTACCAACAGAAGGATATGCAAAAACCTTCACACTAATGAGTAACTTCTCTTTTTCTTTAAATAAATTATGCTTCCTCACAGTGGATCCCATCAGTGGTCCAATCAAACATGATGGATGCCTCCTGAATTTCTTCTTAGACTTATTAAAACATTTATTGCAAGAGGACACACTGGGAGCTACCTTCCAGCCATCTGAGGTCATTTTAGTGGGATGTTATGTCTTGGCTGACTCAAAATAAACCATAAGAGTACTATCATATTAGCTCAGTACTTTAACTATCTGTACTATTTCAGCTAAATGGACTTTCAAATCACTGTGAAAAGCAGAAAAGGTTGTTTGGTGACAAAATGCAGTTCTGTTCTTAAATGCAGCTTGCACATTTAGCTTCCTCATACAATCTACATTTTCTGCCAGCATATCCTTCTCTCACTCCTCCTGTTGGCTTCCCTCTTGTGTGTTATCTAACTTTCTTAATCTGGTATATCTATTCTCTGTGCACAATGCAATCTCTCTTTTCATCATCTCAATATTTTGTCACTGCCATTTTCCATCTTCTTGTTTTCTCTCCACTGACCCCTCTACATTTCATTTCACATATTTCCTGTTGATTCTCATGCCTTGTCTCATTGTCACATTAACTTACTGTTTCAGGTCAAATTCATTTCACAAGTAACTTATAATTTGCAACCTATGAACCAATCACCAGTTTTGTGTTGTCACAAAGCTGTGCATCTCGTCTTCTCAGTGAGTATAGAACAGTACTACATGTGCTATGTGCTCTAGAAAGATGCTCTGGCTTGAGCCCTTTTCAGGCTGCATGCAAATCCGGCATCCTTCGCTAGGATTGGCAGAGTCTAACCACAGTCATGGCCCTAATCCTATAACCTTAAACCATATTTGCAGAAGTCTGTTTGGTGGAGCTTGCTGGCATCTGCTTTGTAACAAAGTAGCCTAAAGAGAGACCCTGCCTGAGAGGCTCAACTAAAGGTATGAGAAGGGGGTGGAGGAGGGGGAGATGAAAAAGTGAAGGATTTGGTAAACTGGGAAAAAGAAGACATCTGAACTGATGCAGTTGTTGGTGCTTTTCACTGACAATTGAAGAGGTTTGATATGACGTGAAAAAAATAAAACAAAACTGATATGCCATTTTGTAATGGAAAAGACACAATATGACTAAAATTTATATTTATGAATGCACCAATGGTTCCTATGCACACCTGGGTTTCTATGTTTCACTTGCCTGTGTGATTTTGTTGCATGTTATGTGTGTTTTAGCCCCTGGTGCAACACTGCAGTAAATCAATTTAGCCATGCTGTGGAAGAAAGCTTCGCCAACAGGCACAGGCTAATGGAAATCAAGGTCTTGGGGCAAACACTGAGATGCATTTTAACTTTTGTTCATCTACTTTTCACCGTGTGCAGACATACACACTTGCTCACACAAAAATCCACACAGATGCTGACGCATAAACACACAACGTATTCAGAACGCACACAACAGAGATTCAAGGATTCATCTATATTCAAGTGGAAATGTATTTATTCAGCTGTAATCTCAGCCTTTGATTGCTAATACCACTGTGTGTCTGTGTGCCCAAGTAAGAATTGTCCTTTTTGTGTCTGATTTGGTGCTTCACTGCTATTTGATGTGTAAGAGCTGGAATCGCTTAGTGCCTGTGGAAGAGTCTGCTTATGTGTTTAGGCTACCAAGTTTGTGAGAGCAGAAAGCCGCCAGTGCTTGCAGGCTACCACACAGAGAGCAGCTTTGATGGCTCAGCAGACAGCTCATCCCTGCTGTTCCATTTTTTTTTCATTTGACAGCCAAACACAATAAACTATAGCACATGATAATGAGATGCAATCTCAGTTTCAAAGAGGCATGTAAATCAAAGGTGTCTTCCTCTTTCTCTCTACCCCGCTCCCTTCCCTCCCTTTGGTTGTCGTGTCTTGCTTTCGGGAAGATAGAGTGATAGAAAAGATGATAATGAGGAGGTTTGGAGGCACAATGACAAGTAAATCTTCTGAGTTGAGAGGGGGCTGGGACCGAGCCAACTCTCATCCCGGTTGGTGATGACTAAATGTCTCTCTCAGCAGGTTTTTCATCTCTCTGTGTCACTTTGGGTGTCTCCTCTCATCCACTCTCCACCCATCCCTCATTTGTCTTCCTCCCTCTTTCCTCACTTTTTTCCTTGCTCCATCTTTAAACCCCATTTGAAATTTAAAGCCCTTCATTTTCCCTTTTCGTATTTAGGTTGTACCCGCCTGTCGACACTGTCGATTTTATTTTTTTTAATCGCTGGTTCACGGAGGTGTGGTGGTAAAATATATTTGACATGTATGATTTGTAAAAGCAAGAAAGCAGTCTCACAATGTTTTAGTGGGGTAATATTTTTTTCATAGAAATGCATAAAATTGTCTTGCCTGTGTGAATGAGTGCTCACCCAACAGCACAGGCTGATAAGTTACAGATGAGAGAGTGCACTAGTGAATGATGGTGATATAGAGTGGAAATGATGCCTGAAAGTGCATCACTGTGACTTTTGCTATGATGCTGATAAGACCTAGCACAGAACAAACACTGTCAGCAAAACCAAGGTAAACACAAACACAGTAAAGACTGCTGTCTTCAGTATAACTGATTTTACATACAGTATACTATAATATTTGCTCATTAATCCAGACAGAACTGGGCATGTTTGTCATGTGTACCACTAAAGATTTGCTGCAAAGATAACCACTAGATACTGTCGATGGCCTACTGTTTAGATAATCCCTTGAATGTTTTATTTTGCTTGATTTTCTTTCTTTCTTTGTGTTTTAAACAGTGTGTAAATGATTTCTTTCCACCTGTATTAGTCACTGTCTATGAGTCACCCGCTAATTGCCCTCATCTCTGCCTTCCTCCTCTGCTCAGTCTTCTATATGAATATTAAATTGATTGACCAATTAGTCTCTTGGTAGCATTAGTTGCTACGGCATTTACGATCAATTTAACTGAGGCAGATCAATGGCAGATGCTTGCCCTGCGGTGAACCATCTCCCTGCTTTTACTGATGGGCAGGCTTATTCCCAGTGTCCTCTAATAGGAGAGTAATACAGTCCCCTCCAAAAGTATTGTAACGGTAAGGCAAATTCCTTTGTTTTTGTTGTTCACTGAAGACATTTAGGTTTAAGATCAAAAGATGAGTATGAGACAAGAGTTCAGAATTTCAGCTTTTATTTCCTGGTATTCACATCTAGATGTGTTAAACGACTTAGGAAATATCACCGTTTGTATTAGACCACAGCATTCTTGGGTAAGCAAAAGTAATGGAACAAATAATCTTAAAGTAAATAACATTTAATATTTGGTGGCATGCCTCATGCCTGTTGACACATCAACATCACCTGTTGCATTCCTCATTTGTAATGCTATTCCAGGCTTTTACCGCAGCTTCTTTCAGTTCTTGTTTGTTTCAGGGTGTTTCTCCCTTCAGTCTCCTCTTAAGGAGGTGAAATGCATTCAGGTCAGGTGATTGACTTGGCCAGTCTAAAACCTTTCACTTTTCCCCCTGATGAAGTCCTTTGTTTTGTTGGCAGTGTGCTTTGGGTTATTGTCCTGCTGCATGATAAACTTCCTCCAGATACGTTTCAATTCATTTCTCCTTAAATTGGCAGACAAAATGTTTCTGTACACGTCTGAATTCATTCTGCTGCTACCATCATCAGTTACATCATCAATAAATATTAATGAGCCTGTTCCAGAAGCAGCCATGACGTTATCTCCACCATGCTTCACAGATGAGCTTGTACGCTTCGGATCATAAGCAGTTCCTTTCTTTCTCCGCACTTTGGCCTTTCCATCACTTTGGTAGAGATTAATCGTGGTCTCATCAGTCCATAAGATTGTGTTCCACAACTTTTGAGGCTCGTCTCTGTACTTCTTTGTAAATTTCAATCTGGCCTTCCGATTCTTCCTGCTGATGAGTGGTTTGCATCTTGTGGTTCGGTGTGCTCTATATTTCTGCTCTCTGAGTCTTCTTCCAACAGTGGATTGTGATACTTTCACCCCTGCACTGTGGAGGTCGTTGGTGATGTCACTTACTGATGATTTGGGGGTTTTCTTCACAGCTCTCACGATATTTCTGTCATCAATTACTGTTGTTTTCCTTAGCCGACCTGTTTGACGTCTGTTGCTCAGTACACCAGTAGTTTCTTTGTTTTTCAGGACAGTCCAAATTGTTGTGCTTGCTATGCCCAATGTTTGTCCACTGGCTCTGGTCGATTTTCCTTCTTTTCTCAGCTTGACAATGGCTTGCTTTTCTCCCATAGACAGCTCTCTGGTCTTCATGTTGCTTTATCCTCTTTAACAGGAAATGCAGTCTTTATAGATTTGAACCAAGGATGAAAACTTAGACTAGTCATGCAGAGCTATTTAATGTTTGGACAACCAACCTAAAAGGCAACACCTGGACAACAAGAAACATCTGTCAGTCACATGTTCCAATAGTTTTGCTCACTTGAAAAATGGGTAGGTTCAAACAAAGGGTGGTATGTCCTGAGTTGTTTAACATATCTAGATGAGAATACCACGAAATGAAAGCTGAAATTATGAACTCTTGTCTCATACTGTCTTTTGATCTTAAACCCATGTCTTCAGTGAACAACAAAAACAAAGGAATTTGCCTTACAGTTCCAATACTTTTGGAGGGGACTATATATCACAAAGCTGCTGTCTCTGGTTAAGCCTATATCTGATTTCAGTTTTTAAATGCTTGCTTTGTATTTTGTTCAGACTGGTTACTAGGCTGGCACAATGATACATATGCTCAACAAGTAAATCTTTATTCACTTATACTTTATATTAACTCCAATTTACTGAAGTATTGAAATAAGTCTAGAATGCTTCAACTTTTATTGCTGCTGCTGTATAATGACCCAGCATCCCAATGGGGATCATTAAGCTTTTAACAGTCCAAGAATTTTTTATTTTTTTGCTGTAACCTCAAATCATAATAGAGAGGCCCCACGCAGCTATGCAGTGGAAAGCCAGATATTGACAGCACCAGGCTGTTCTGTCATTTTGCTCCTGTCTCACATCTGTAACAAATGAATTAATGGGCAATTGGTTTAACCACTGTCCTTGTCTGCATTCAGTTTCCATCGAAATCATCCCATAAAAACAAGTATGGATCAGAATATAAATCATTTGGAGAGAGACTGTGAGACAGAGGCATTTCCCACAATGATTAAATTTCATTTAATTTTATCCACAACTTCCCAAACTGCAGACTCCGAAAGAATGACAGAAACTACACCTCTCTCGTTAACCTTTTGGAGCCACAGTAAACACAGCTATTTGAGGTCAGGCTGTACAACAACAGTCAGAAATCATTTATGGCAGATGGCTCCTCTGCTGTCAAACACCCGAACACATACTTCACATTCATAATTCTCTGACAGGTTTGGCAGGTGTTTTTTTGCTGGGTGTGTGTGAACGTGATCCCAATGCAGTTACAGTAAGGCGTGACATGAACTTTAATGTGATGTAACAAAAGCTAATGTAATGTAACAGCATAAAATAATATACTAGAGCAAGACACAGCATGAGGTAAGGGAAGAGAAGAGAAGATGTATGCAGTAAACAAAGATGCTGTGGTTTTTAAGGAACAGAGTGGAGCAGAACAGAGAGAAGCACTTTCGAGACAGCCTGAGGAGACACGGCAGCCGTATGACTATTACTTTTTTACGATCCACATCTCTTCTATTCTATCTCTTAATATCTCTATATAACTAAGGATATAACATATGGACAGATGGGGGCTTGCTGGACCACCAAGCAACCTGTTACACACAATGCTCACTTACACACCCTCAGCAGCAGTAAAGCTGACAGCTTTGAAATTACAGCTCAACCAGCTGCTTTGAGAAAGGCTAGGAGACAGACATAACAGTAAATGCAGGTCCCTTGTGGTTCATGCAAACACTTCCTTACCCTCAGGGTAACCCTCATACATACTGTATATCACACACCATCTTTCCACTATTAAAAACACAATATTTTAATAACTGTTTTTAATAGGACAATTAGTTAAAGCTGCATAAAGTAGTAATTTTCTCTTAAAATAACAGTTTCAAAATCTTTTTAATGGTACACCGAGTCTGGTATCTGTAGCATTGGAATCCCAAACTTATTGTGAGAACAGCGTAATGCTTTGTGGCACCACATCACAGACTCTTCAGCAAGCTAGCTGTGAGAAGAAGCTACGTTAGCAAAGTTATCTTACTGTATTTCTTTATAACACATGGAGTAAAGATGTTACATTTAGATTCATAGCTAGATCCTGCTCGGTTACATGGCACTTTCTTTGTGATCTAAAGATCTCTTTAGAAGCCAGATGTAGAAAACCAGATTCAGTATCATTATAACTGAGACCTAAAGTGACCTGTCACTAATGCTGATTGGTAGAGAATGAGCGGACAACCGAGATCACTCAGCACTGATTAAATCCTGGCGATAAGAACTGTACAGTACATCACTTATCCATATTCATCAAGCACTGACATGCATCTGTTAAGTAATTACAGAAGGGGAGATATAGACATGGGTGTGAACAGTGTCAACAATACTTATAATGAGCTGCAGTAAAAAGCAAGCAATTTAAGTAATGACATTGCTGCTGTTTACATGGACAGATAAAAGATAAAAAATCTTTACATTAGATACACAGGCGGATTTTCTGTATTATGGGTTATTTTTGCATCATTACAGTGATCGTTATAGAGATTCCTAGCTGTAACAATTCATCTTACAAGAGAATTACAACTAAACATGTGGGATTTCCTTTAATCTGTTTAATATGTGCTACAAGACAGGTGACATGACTGCCGTCTTTTCTATAGCTGTACAGATGGAGGAGGGGACATGACAGCCTGGCTGAGAAAATACAGAGGGTTAGTGGATTGAATCAGGGACTTTGACCAGCTTTGGGAAATGAGTGGGCAAACAAAATGACAGACTCATCCCGCTGTCACTCTGCTCTTGCTCTCCCTGATCTCTTGTTCTTTTTTTCCCCTTTATCAGTGTTGATCTCAATCTGTCACTGTGATTGCCCCACGGCATTATAATTTGCCTAAATTGAGCCATAATGTGCCTCATAAATTTAATTTAGTCTCAAAACCAGATTAACCCGTATGAAAGGATGCACATGTGTATCTGTGCATGTGTGCCGGCACGTGTATGTGTGTGTTTGTGTGTGTATACAGTATGTGCTTGCCAAGACTCTTAATCCCAGGAGCGTATGCTGAATAAATCAGGAGTATTTTTGAGTACAAAAAAAAATCCAATCCCTTCAAACATTGCCCATGGATGCAACTAGTCATGGGAAAGCCAAGCAGCGACAAACAACAGGCGCGCGCACACACACACACAAATTCCAAACCACAGTTGGAGAAAAATGAATACATGTGACAGGACCTCATTGCACAAATAGCAACTGTTTCCTACTGAATAACTTCAACAACAACAGAAGACCACCTTACATAACAGTATGTAACGATCTTACATACATACTGTACATGGTAGTTAAGGACATATCGTTTTCTGGTTGTTGATTTTTTTCAAAAACGACCCATAGTTTTTCAGAAAATGGAGCAAAATAATTTAAGCCAACTTTCATCCAGACTTTAGTCCCCACACACTCAAACGTTTTCATGTTTTAGCTTAAAGAAGATGCTGACAGCCATAGTTTGCAGTAAACAATGTCCTCTTACAATGAGCTCAGAAAATCTTCCAGTATCAGTATGTGAGGAAAAAACTGTGGCGCAAACTCAAATGTGCTGCTAATTATCCAGCAAAAGTATTTTTTTTTTAAAGTAAGTAAGGAAACAAGGAAAGGTTCAAATACAAAAGGGTTGTATTGCAAATGGTACCAATCAGATTTTTGTATTATTGATTTTTTGATCTGCTTATTTACATCTGAAATAAAGCAAATGAACTTGGAGAATTTCTTATATCCAACAACATTTTTGTATACAAAAATAATGATCCCTAAGATTGTTCATTCTTACTCTCTGTCAAAGATGAGCCAGCAAGTGATCTTCTGTCTCACACCAACAGACACTCACACACACACCATCCCTTTCCATCATCTGTCCTCTCCTACACTGTCAGTGGCTTGACATTTTTCCCTGGAGAGTGAGCTTGGCAGGCCTGCTCACACAGCCAGTCACACAGCCAGGTAGGGTTATTAAATATGTATTGCAGTGCAGTGATAGGACACCGGGAGCCATTAGCTATTATAAATATATAATTTAGCTCTGCTGCATATTTCAGCCTCCTGCGCGAATGGCACCCTTGAATACAAGCCCTCTTATTAGCATCCCAATGCTAAAATGCATCTCAATTAGACTGAGTGTCAGCCCTCATTTGGTGAGGCAGGGATCGAGATGGAATGGACCAATGTATAAATGAACAAATAAATAAATACGCACTTCGTCTGAGGATGTGGGGTGGGGGGGGGGGGGGGGTGTACATGCAGGTTTGATGATAGATTGCATGTGAGAAAGGCCTTAAAATTTAATCACTTTTGGACGGTTTAATAGCAAAACAAGGCCATTCTCTCTCTCTTTCTTCCACAAACTCACTTGTTTTTTCACTCTCCCCAAGCTATTCTGTTTTCTCTCAGCACCACCATCCACCTGTTCTCTCCTCTCTTTATCTGTCTCAAATCCCTTGGTCCTTCTTTTTCAACCAGCCTTTGTCTCTTCCTCACTCCTCTGTCATCCATCTTTTCCATCCCTTTACTCTGCTCCAACTTTACCAATCACCATGTCATCCCTCTTTCCTCTCTTCCTGGTCTCAATTCCTTTTTTCCCCTCTTCTCTTTGTTTCTCCCTCCTTTGCAAATGTACTCATCTATTTTTCTATTTTTCATCTTTTCCTCCTCTGTTCTTATCTCCTTGGTCTCTCCGCTACCTCTCCCTGACTCCTTCTCCATCCTTTTTGCATTTGATGTGTTTTCTTCTCATCATTTCAACATTAAAATTGACTCTTGGCATGAATTCAAAACACTTTCAGACTGGTGCTGAAAGTAACTTCTAAATCTTTGCTTCCAAAATGGCTGCAGGACAGTCTAATAAAAGACTGATCATTCAGAGGTCTTTGTTTGCCAAAATTGATATGTAGCATTTTAACATGATGCCCTACATTCCTTTGCTTGTCTTCTCTTTATAACACTCTCTTTTTGTACCTGTCATCCCAATTAATCCTTCTGCTGTTTCCCTCGCTTTCCTCCCTCTCCCCTTCCTTTCCTGGTGACAGAGTGTGTCTCTGAGCATGTTGACAGCCAGCCAGAGGGCCGAGGCGAAAGGCCCCTGGGGAATCAATCATCTGAACCAGGATCAATACCAAAGGCCTGTATCCTGGACTGGCTACTGACTTGGCTGGAAGCGACTGACTGATTAGTGGACCCACTGCTACACTGGGCAAAAACAACATTCAAGGCAACCATTTAGCATGCATCACTGTACAAACACTAGAACGCACAAATCAACTCACACCCAGATATGGTGTAATCAGTCACATTAAAGCAAAAACATACAAATGTGTTTGCGGATTGTGTATGAGAATGCATTCACGCACATGGAGCAATGTCCATGATGTGACTGAATCTGCCTAGCACAGCACAGCCCAGCATCTCTCAGTCCCACTCAGACCGATTTCTGTCTCAAACCAAATTTGGTCTACCACAGTCACTCATAGTCTACTTCTACTTTTTCTGTTTGCACTGCAGAGGCCCAATTCTGGGTCCCCTTATCGAGTATGTATTGAGTACAACAATTAGCCCACTCTATCCATCACCGGGTGGTCCTCTTATCACCACTTATTACCACTTATCAGCCCACTACATGCAAATTACACATAAATAACAGGCCTGAACAGAGGTAGGGGGTGGTGCAGTGTGTGATCATTGATGCAACAGTGCGCTTAAAGGTATGATACAAAATCACATGCCCCTGGGAATTATGCCAGATCTATTGAAAATCACTCAAAAGCAGAGGAGGCATGGTGTGAAAAGTGACACTTTAATGACAGTGAAATTGCAGCTTTCTGAAAACACTTCCTGTCTTATCTGCTTCAAACATTATGTTATTTTACTTCTTCTCCTTTGGCAGACAGCAGCTATCACCTGTGACATTAATATGGATAAAACTTATCTTTCTCTATATTCGCCACCAACACATACTGAGGCGTGAACAGTATACTCATTTTCAGCTTCATGGACATTTTCAGTCTGCATTGAGAGGGAATGTCAACACTGCAAGGACAAAACAAAACCACCTGATACTGCCAGTGAATAACAAACATCTGTTTAGCTCAATGTTATTTTAGCCTCAAGACTGTTTAATGTCAGCAAGCGTGGCTTGATGTGACCTTTACCATCAGTGGAGGAGTACATTAATAGGTGCCACTTGTGCTGATTGTAATAAGATGGTATCTGACCAGGGTCCATCGCACTGATTGTAATGTCAGTGGAGGTGAACGTAGCAGCACTGAAATTGTGTTTCACAGCATCAATATCACATAGCCATAGTGTATTTTATCCCAATTAAAACAGCCCCGGAGTTAAAAGTAACAATAAAAATTAAAATATCCATGTCTTCATTTGAATGCTAGCTGAAGCAGCAGATCATTTTAAGGTAGGTTTATCCTTTATTTTATTTACGTTATAACAAACAAATAACAAGGGTAAATATTCAAAATTCTAAAGTTTGTGATTGAAATTATGTAACATGTTCAATGTGCATGTATGTTGCAGTAAAAAACAAATGCACATAAACACCAGTATGTCCTTTCCCGATTTGGCTGATGCTTTTATGCAGAGTGCTTTACTGGATTGCCCTACAGTGAATGGAACATTACTCTTGCAGTAATAGCATCACACTTTTATCCACTGTGCTGTATCATGATAAAACCTTTAAAGAAGGACTCCCTTACTGGTTATAAAGTACAGTAGGAACAGATGTCTGCCTAATCCTGCTGCTGGGCTGAAAGTACCCACTGTAAAATAGACCTTTTAATGTGATCTCAACCTTTAAGTAAGAAGCAACTAATGCTCTATAGGATTTCACACAGAATGGGTTGGCAAGTTTGTTGATACTGTGTACATGTGTGATTGGTTCTTCACACAATCTTTGAGTCCACTATTTGTTAGCTCAATGCTGAGGCCTGTAACTAGAAAAGATTACACACCTTGTTTCCGGAACAGTTGGCTGCTGACGATTTCAGTCATGGAGGCTACCTTCTGTTTCTGGAGTTTCTCAGGGGGGATGCAGGAATAAAAGTCATGCAGCAACTGACTGCAGAGAGAAAGCGGTAGACGGTGGAATAAATAACCAGCAAGATCGTTATACAGGAAGAGCAACAGGTTTGTTTTCTTGAAAATGAGCACAATAAATATTCAAGAACAATGTTTTTACAGATTATTGCACGTGTTTAGAATTTTAACAAAAACCCTCCAAGCTCTGATTGTTCCTACCATGTAAATGATAAAAAAAAACGAAAACACAACCATATGTTTGTAAATCAAGCTTTAAACACCTCTGCTTTAGGGTCATAAAATATGCAACCACTAAACGCAATGGTTGTACAAGAGTGCAGCATGGACATGAGCATAGCAGTGTATGTGGCATGAAAACAAATGAGCCAAAGCCTAAACACACTTTAATGAAGACACAGGTTTGAGTCATCTTCCGCATCAAATTCAATTTTAGAGTAATTAAACCAGGCTTGTTGCAAGCCCTGACGCTACTTAGAAAGATTGAATGCTCAGTAAATGGCAAACACTCTGTCTCCATTTTTCTTTTGTCTGTTTCTCACTTTGTCTCTGTCTCCCTTAATTATGCCACAGGTTGCAGAAGCACTTTCGGTAATGGTATAAAAGAATTAAATGCACGACCTCTGCTCCCAAACACAACAAAAAGGTTTGTATGACTTTTGATGTGCATAAGCTGGCACAAGGACACACTGGGGCACAGAGGCTCAGTGCAGACTTATCAGGCCCACTAATAATCTGAGCTGAATTTAATTAAAACCCAAAATGTCAGCCTATTCCCACATGGACATGCAGAGCAAGAAAACACATGCATAGCTGACAGTGTATGTGCTTGTACCACTCCTTGAATCACACTACAGGTGAGTTTACAAGGTGTCGGAATGTGACTATACAGAAGATGAGACAAAGCTTTGATGTCCACCTCATGCACAGTGATTGTAATTCACACAGCTTGCTTTTGGAAACTCTGCCTGGGGCTATACTGATCAGGAATGCAATGGGGACCTTACTTTCAAGTTCAGATGGCTCGGGTTCGTGCATGTGGTTGTAAATAACTGCAGAAGACAGATAATAAGGGTGAATGGATGTGTGCGGAAGAGAGGGAAAGAGAAAAGGTTTGACAGAAAGTGAGAATATGTGCACTGATTTTGAACACTCTGCCGGCCCTCATCGCCTTTCTCCCCGAGTGTGTTTGCTTGTGTGTGGCTGGTGTAAAAGGTAGCACCTTTGTGATGGTGTGTTGACGTCGAGCCACTCGAGGGACTGAAGTGGCAGATGAGAATTGTCCACAAACACACACGTGCACGCACAGGTCACAGAAAGGTGAAAGGAGAAATCATAGGGGTGAATGTGGAAAGTTTGAAACTGAATGTGGAAAGTTAAGAAAAGATCAAATAACAACTTCTTTCGGGAAAGTAATAAGATCATTCCAAGAAAATGGATCCGTGTTCGGTTGTGGAATTGTTAGAGGACAAATAAAGTACCAGAAATGTCTAGTTTGAAAAAAATGTCGCAACTGGTGAAGTATGAACACTGAGGTCATTTCCTGAGCTAAACACTGTATTGTAAGTTTGATTCAGGGTCAAAGGGGGGTTAAACAAGTCATTCCAAGACGTTTTGCTCATCAGGAGGCTGAGAATAAGAGGAGAGGCTCAAAAGGGTTTTGTTTGATGGTTTCACTGAAATTGTCAATTCACTCAGGGGCACATGGAGTGCGTTTGAGTGTGTCCTCGTGTATATGTCAGTTTGATGAGATTTTTTTTTATCACCTGATAAAGAAGGTAGGACTTGACCAGGATGGAATATGTGGGGGACAGAAAGATGGGGGTCACTGAACAAAGCCAGAAGGAAAAGTTGAGCTGTTCTGAAAGCTCCCATAAATCCTCACTGTCAGTGTCCCTGAATGAGACCAAAGATAAGGTGCTAGTGTGTGTGTCCGTGTGTTTGTGTATGTGTGTTTTTGAAGGTAAGCTTACCTGAGGAGTTTGGCATCAAACACTTTCTCAACATCATGCAGGACTGTTGGCAGGTACTTCAGAGCAGCAACCTGATGACACACACACACACACACACACACACACACACACCATAAGTAAACATCGTTGAATTACTGACTTGAAATCCTGGGAAGCTGTTGGTGAATAGAAGGTGACTTTGCCATCAAACAGTGTCTCATCACAAGTGTGAGAAAAGATCTGCTTTATTTTTCACAGGGCCACTTATCTGTCTGCCTAACTTTTTGTGACTAAATCTTATTGTAGGTCTGCCTTGGTGTAGGTAGTGGGAATGAGAGGAAAAGAGAACAGTGAGGTAGTCAGAATCAGATTGAAAGATTATTTTAGAGAAGTTGGAACACTAGGAATAACAGGAAGATAAGAGAGTCGGACAGAAGAAGAAGAAGCAGAAAGGGCAGAAATGGGGTGAAGACAAGAAGAATGTAAAGAGGAGTACTAGGTGGTGAAGTATGGGTGCAAGGTGAGCACGCGTGATTACCCTGAGCAGCAGAGTGGTGGTGTAGTCTGTTCTCATCAGGCTGTTGATGGACTCAAAAAGCCTCCTCAGCGACTCCTCAAACTCCGCCTGCTCCTTCCCCTCGTATAGCCTAGGAGGGCAGGAGTAAATTAATGGAAATGCAACAGGATAAGCAGAAAAGGGCAGAAAGGGAGACAGCATGAGACCAACATCAGAAAAAAATGACATGACATGATGAAGGAGGCAACATAGAAAAATGAGAGAAAACAACGGGGTGTGTGGAGGATATGGGGGGGGGTTGAATAAGAGACAAAGGGTGAAGGATGGCTCACTAGTAACTCAAGTTGGATGTAAATACAGACAGAAAGAGCCTTATTTTATATATTTTTTTCTGGGCAACAGAAATATTGAATTATTCCTGACTGTTACACTAGTTATATTTACATATTATGGCTACATTTTAGTTAATAAACTAAAATGTAACCATAATAAAAATGTAGATTGACATAAATTAATGGACAGTTCATTCAAAGTTCAAAGTTTATTTATATAGCACATTTACCCAGTCACTACTGCCCCAAAGTGCTGTACGGATACAGTGAACAGCATAAGATAAAAAGCATTATAAATAGCCAAGTAAAACCCTTCTAAAACAGAATATGCCAAAAACAATAAGGGGTTAATATATACTGTGCTTGCTTCCATCCTTTTTAATATAAATATCTGTCAGCTCCATCACTTGAACCAGGTGTTGAGTTCATGACTGTCAGTCTCCATACATAACCCAAGGGATCATCATGCAGTAAAGCACATACTTCAGGAAGCCACACCTCTAGTAAGCAGGTCAGGTGTAGTAGCAGCATTTAAGCCAAGCCTCACATCCATGCATTAAAAAAAACAACAAAACAACAACCTTGTATTGACTCATCCCTGTTATGCTTAAACTATTTTGTTATACATTGTTTTCTAAGAAGATTTAGTAGGATAAGACATGATAATGAAATATGATAAATTGGTTTATATAAGTAGTCACATCTGTCCTTGGCAATCATGTTCATTGCGACTCTATAACAAGCCTGTGTGTATAACTAGGCTTTTTTATCCTCTAGACAGATTTGATTTTCAGGCTTTTAAACATTCTATTATTTCTCCACTCCACTGGGATGTAAACTATTCTGCAGTTGTTGTTTTGTATCACAGTTTAAATTGATTCCAAGTTGGACATTATAATGTTCTTGAAGTTATCTTCATCGAGCCCAGACTGGCTTCCTCTGCTCTAAATCAGATTAAAGTAGTGAAATTACACCTAAATTCTTGTGTTTTTATGGAAATGGGGCATTAACTGAATTGGCTGCAGTTCCCCACATCTTTCAATAATATGGTTCAATGCAATATTATAGTGATGCAGCAAACCAATGCAGTATTACGTTGGCAAGGTAAAACTAAACATAGATAAACACTAGCTGCTGTGATTACAGCATTCCTCCTATGACTTTTTATAAAGAACTGGGTTGTCTTTGTTGCTGCTATTCACATCACATGCAAAACACCCACACATTCCTCTATCATCCCTACTTCCTGCACCCCTAGCAAACTTTTCTCTCATCCATCTCTCCGCCCCTTTCCTTCCCCCGTCTCCTCACTATCTCTGTGTGATTCAGTGGAGCTGTGCAGTTCTTAATTACAATAGAAGTTATGAGTGCTGGAGGGAAGGATTAGCATGTGGCACACAGCGAATTTAGCATGTGGGGGGATGGATTAAGCGGTTACACACAGAGGTATTATCACTGGGCTCTTTGCAGAGTACAGTTCTGATTACAGACGCATTGTCCTGCTTAATCCGGGCCTGTGTGTCCATGAATGTGTGTGTGAAATTTTTAGATCCCAGTGGGGACTTCAACCTAAATGCACACTAACCGATAGGGACTCGTGTCACCATGGGGATAAAAACTGTGGTCGTAGAGACTCCTTTTTGAGGGTTAAGACATGGTTATAAGGTTCAGGCTACAATTAGGTCAAGGCTGGGGTAGGGGTTAAGGTTAGGCATGTAGTTTTGACGGTTAAGGTCGGGCTAGGGGGCTAGGAAATGCATTATGTCAATGAGATGTCCCCACGGGAATGGAGGAACAAACGTGTGCGTGCGTGCGTGCGTGCGTGTGATGGGAGAGATGATGTGTCAGGGTCAGTGTTGATGTGATAACACCAGGTTGTATACACATATATGTACATGTATGTGTAAAAATAACCACAGGCTACAACTTATCTACACACGCACATAAAAGGCTACACTACACATAAAACACATGAACTAAACAATACAAACATCATAGCAGCTCAGCGAATTAATACCAGAGACAGATGGAGAGGAGAGAGAGAGGGATAAAGGGGGAATCAAATCAAAGGGGGAGGGAAGGAGGGAATGTACAGAAGGAGGATGGCTCAGCTGCATGTAGTTGCGGATGAGGAGGAAGAAAATGATAAAGGAGAACAACAAAGCAACACTAAACAATTCCACTATGAATTATGAAATCCCTGTCTAAGCAAATCAGTCACAAATGTCACCTTGTTATGATATATAATTGCAGTTCCTCCTGGTGCAATCAGTAAAAATGTTGCAAATGCTGCAATTAAGTAGTGAGATGCAGGATTTCCTCAGGTTTGGCCAAATTTGACATGCTGATATCTTGGAGGACACATGGGCGAGCGAACATTTGCTGCAGTGACCAGCGATGCTGCGATGCATTGAAAAAGTATAATAAAAATGACATTGTTCCTCCAATACTGATATGTGAAACTTTTAAAAATGCAAGAATGGTCAAATAAGTCACATAATTTCCTTCAGTATTGTTAAATCCTATTTTAGTTGAAGAGTTTATTCATGCAGACAATTAAACAAACACACTAGTATAATTGTAAAAAGCTGGAATTAATCAAAATGTCGTTTGGTCTGTACAGCTTGGGATTTCTGTATGTGATGAATGGGGAGTAGAGAGTAGATGGACAGAGTAAATCAACTATACATCACTGTAAGCGTAGCATTTCTCATTACATTAAGATATGCTTTTATTACCAGATATTATGTCTTCCTTTCATGACTAATGATCTCAAAATAATGAGAGATGTCATTACAAGAATAAGATAACCCCCAGATATTGTGATTACTAGAAAATATTACATAATCATAATATAAGATGTCATAGGAACAGAAAGGATCTCATAATAATAAGATCCTTATCGCATGATGAGCAAGTATTTTCATATGAGAAAACATACTTATGTGCTTCCATGGGAAAACAATTAAAAGAAGAGGAATGAAGGAAAGCGAGACGGTGAGATTTAGAGATAAGGAGAGGGATGGAAAGAAAGAGGACGAGGGGAGATAACACAACTGAGAAATAGAAAATAGCAGGTGTTCGGGGGAAGGAAAAAGAAAGAGATACAACTGATGAACTATACTATAGGGAAGTAATGTAGGCTATAGAGCGTGAAGGACAGAAAGAAGGTGAAGGAAAGAGCAAAAACAGGTACAGCGTGCCTTACATATTTTCAAAGAAAGAATCACACGCTCCTAATAGACTTTGCATGAACACGAAGCCGGTTTGACAAGCTAATAAATCTTCAATGCCACCTATTTAACTATTAATGACTGCTATTCTTGATGGTGATGATGATGGAGCCGTACAGATGCACCTACTTAGTGACTACCTTGGATACCTGATTCTCTGTTGGCATGACAAGGCTTTATAGGAGAAGTAATCTGATGGGAAAACTTCAGCTGCAGAGTTGAAGTTGTCGGCTGCAGGTAGTTAGATGGCGACAGAAAGAGCAGGAAAAGAAAGAAATAGAGAAGGAGAGTGACGTTCATTGGTTCAGAGATACCCAAGGGAGGCTGGCAAGTGGAGCTCAGTCCATCCAGGAGCAGTGGAGCAATAATGTGATGCACGCACTCAAACAAAGACATACACTGTTATAAGTTTAGTTTTGGGTTATGTTTGTATTGTATTTTTCCCTGTGTGTTTCTGGTTTTGCCATTGTTTCACGTGTCTATCTATTTGCCTCTGTTTCCTTGTCCCTAGTTATTTATGTCTTCTCTCTTATCTTATGTCTTAGTCGTGCATTTTAGTTCTTTGCCTCAGTTCTTAGTCCAGTGCCATTATTTCCTTAGTCCTGTGCTTTCGTGTTTTCCTGATCTGTGTACTTTTATCATAATGGTCCCAGTCTTAGTCCTTAGTCTTATATCTCCATGTTTTATTGTAGTCTTGTCTCCTGTTTGGTCCCGTCTCTGTCCGTGCCCTGATTTTGCTGTCTTTCCGTGTTTTGTGTTTTACTTTGGTAGATCTGTCCTTGTGTGTTCCTGTGAACTTTACTTCCTGTTTTATTTTGGTAATCTTCTGTACTTGGTGTCCTTGTCTAGCTTTGTTTCTGTGGTTGATTACCTGATGTATTTCAGCTGCGGTTCCCTCCCTGCTTGTTTACCAGTGTATATATTGTCCTCAATTGTCTTCAGTCTTTGTCACGTCCTTGCATCTATGTTGAGTGTTTGTTGAGTGATTACCTTTGTTTGGACTTTTGCTCTGAGCTCCGTTTAGCCTGTGCAGTTAAGTTTTGTTTAAATAAATATTTTCTGTTGAACTGAATCCTCCTGTTAGTGTCTGCGTTTGGGTCCACACCCTACCTCCTGCCACTGCACTCAATTACCCATGACATACACTAAGAAGTACGCTTAAATGTATGGGTGTGGGCTTGTGCATGCCTACACATCCACATAAACACACACACTCACCAACCCACTTGGAAAACCACACAAATGCAACCACACAACTCCCAGCACACTCTATGAATAAATAAATAAACGCACACACCACATGGATAAACAAACACACCAATTTCAACAGACAAAGCCTATGATGCCCTCTAGAAGATTAAAAAGAGACCTTCATTGACCAGTGGACGTCGAATGACAAACACATACCAGCGCGCGCACGCACACACACAGACAGACAGACATCCCCTCCCAACTCTGTTACACAACCACATTTGCATTTATTGTGGACAATATTGTGATTTGTAATTGCGATTCAATTATAATGGAAGAAATGGCACTATGAATCTACTTGCTTGATTATCAAGATAAATGTACAAAATACTGATATGCTGACGTGTATTTCTCAACTTGAACAAAGTTCAACGATAAACAATATTTATAACAATAACTAGTAAAACAGAATAAGGGAAGCGTGTTGCTCTATGGAGGAGGCGGCTAGAGGGAGCACATATTGGCACACTGGCATTGTGACCTGGGCTATATCTACATGTATCTACCGTAGTTTGTTGTCTTAAAAGTTATTGGCACACTGCTCATGAATAATTTTTTTGATTGCACGTAGGCCTATTTGTTTTAGTGGCACATGTGAGAGCCCAATGTGGGCGTAAATAATGAGCAGACTGCAACGCACAGAGATGAGTGTCACACACACACACACACACTTTCTGTTTTATTAAATCGCACCCATTTTGCGGTTATGTAATCACATATGACGACATTGCTATTAGATTAATTGCGCAGCCCCAAACATTTCACACGTAAACCTTGCATTCTTTTGTGAACAAGCACTCTATTACGCGCGTGATTGTGTCTTGTACACCTGCACATCTACACACAAACACATACTGTTGGGATCACAAGAAACTCACAGAAGAAGCGGTTTATTTGTGATCATAACTGAACTTTTTTCATATGAGTTTCCCAGGAACCCTCCAGAAAGTCACACTAATGTGTGAACTCTGCCCATGGACGCAGCTGGCAGCTCCAATTGGTCAGTGTCTTGTGACCTCTGACCTATGATGTCACCTCATTGACAAAAAACGCTGCTCTTCTTCTGGACGGACACCGGCCTGACCAGGTGGCTGCAGCGGTCTGCCAGCATGGCCTGCTTAGAACAGAACTATCTGATCTTACAGCCACGACACAAAGTCAAGCGTCCCTGCAACCAACTCAGTTAGCTAGCGGTTAACTTTGAGGAGAACATTCGGAGTGGCCACACCCACTCGTCTGTAACACAACACAGCAACGACTGCCAAGAAACCTGCTTCTTGTTAAGGGGAGATTATTACATAACCATAGTTCTCACACATCACATAAACATACTTCTGATTCGGCTTAACAAAACCACACACATGCAGCAGGAAAGTTAAAGTTCCCGCTGCACATGCTTTCATAGTACGACAACGTGAGTTAATGCATGTGAAACACACAGGCAGCAGAACAAAGGTGCACACATACAACAACACCCATTGTCCTTATCACACACACACACACACCTCTTTGTCGTCATTTAGGTTTAGTTGAGTGCATTTAGTTTGATCTTGTGTGCTTTGCTTTGTTTATCTTGTTAAATAAATACTTGTGTATATACTTGCTGGTTTCTTTTAATATTGCATAAGAATGAATATAGTGACAACCTACAAAGAATTCCAAATCCTTAATTAATTTAATTATTAACCAGAAAAGTATATTTCATGAGACTGAATTAGGTAATTGGCTTTCAATTTTCTTGTTTAAGAGTGGTGCCCTGAGGAGAATTTAACTTCTGTAATTGTATTATTAACTATTAAATAATAATAATTACATTATTTTATATAAATATTGATGCAATTTAAACCTTAATCCCCAACAGTACTCAAGTTACCCATAGGCAAGACACATGGATCATGTTTCTTGTCTGTCAGCATCAACTTTTGCGCAGCACTTATCTTATGGTGCGACTCACAGCTCAGCACAGTGGGTGTCATAAGTCTCTCCTGGTGTTTTCATTGGCTGCCCATTCAGCAGCCCTGCCCTGTCATTAGCTCTCATTCGCAGGCTGCACTTCATCATTAATACTTATTAGCACAGCTGTTTCTAACAGAGCTGTCAAAAACAATTACCCGAGCAATGCTACTGGTCCAAAAAGTTATTATCATAATGATCACTCCACAAAAAGTTGCACAAACACTCACTGGGAGTAGAGCATGCGCGAGCGGACGATGAACTTGAAGATGTACTCGAGGGCTTTGAGGGTACGAAGGATTGGCTCACATTGTTCCCCTCGGCTGGACACATCCAGATACCTCTTCAACACCGACATCAGCTTTCTGGGAGAGAATGATGAGAAAGAAGGAGAAAAAGGAAGAAAGAAATCAAAATCATCAGAATTGTCATTCCTTTTCTGATGTTCCACAGGTTGGAAAGTTAATCACCAAACTCCATTTTTCACTTCCATAGAGCAGAAACACGGAGTGCAACAGAGTGAAAGAACGAGAGGGGAAGACTGGCACAGAGGTGGAGGAGGAAAAATGGGAAAACAGTATTTCACACCTCAACAGATGTACCTTTCACACAGCTCACAGACATTTTTATTTGCGCCCGATGCACTATGAAAAAATCATTTTCCAACACATGCACATCCCACAGGCGTATTTAGACACACACATAAATATTCTGGTGTGTCTAAGCAGTTGGAGTGAGGTGTGGGTGGCACAGAGTTCAGTCTAAGTTTATGACCTGCTAGCATTTCTCTGCCCAATCTCCCTCTGCATTATCTGTGGCATGCAATACTAACATATTTATAATAACACATTAAACAATATTATAGCCCTAAAGAGGCTTAAGACTTTTGGCTTTGTGATGGATCTGTTTCCATGAAATGGCAACAGGGGGTCACCTACTAACTGGTTTAAAACTACCCAATCCTCTTAAACAATAAAAGTCCCTTAAAAATTAAATTAACTCTAATCTGGCCTCACTGGCATCAGAGTGGCCTTGAAAATATTACCAACATTATTGCCATTCAGTCTTCCCTGGTTTTGTTTTGGTGTATAGCTTAAAGGCAAGCACAGGAGGATTTATTCTTTTTTTTTAAAGAGCAAGAGATAGGGAGTTTAAAATGTAGTGAGAGGGAGTTAGAGAGTTTTACATAACAGCCTCTGAGCTGACAAGCGTTAAGCTGCAGTGACCCTCTTAAAGAGGGTGAACACCAACACACTGGCAGGGGAGGGATGGAGTGATGATGGAAAGACAGATGAATAGATGGAGTGAGGAACAGACAGGAAGAAAGTAAAGCAGTTACAAGAAGATGGAGCAGTTGTGGTTAACAAGAAAATATTTTGGGGGGGAGGGGGCAGCAGGAGGAGTCAGACATGTTTTTCATTTCCTAACTGAAGCTTTGGCACTGCAAACAAATGCTTTCTCTAGCACCCACTGAATTAAGTGAAGTGAATTATCGGAGAGATTAAGAAGCAGACAGAAGTGTTCCGGGAGCACGCATGAGTGCTTCAGCTGCTACTCCACAGAGAGGCAGGGTTAAAACTCTGGCTATCTGAGTGTACAGTAAAATAACATACTCTAATCCTGTTCAGTCAAGTGCTCCAAAGGCTAACACACACACTGACCTCCAGTGGCAGCTAGATACAGTGCAGTATTTTGTCACTTAACATTAGATCTTCAGGTCGCATTTAAATTACCACAATAGGTTTACCTTTGGTAGGGCATGGCATACCTGACAGGATTATGTTGATTGCGACTGGGACAACCCATATTAATGTTACATATACATTTCTGGTACTGGACTTTAAGCTGTCAAACTTTCTAGGAACCACAAAACAGTCTGTTTTTTTGGTTGGATGACAAAGCATTACTGAGATTATCTGATGGGATTTAAAAGATTTATAATTCCCAAGAGGTGGGAGAATTGCCTCATGAAAATTTGCAATGCAAAAAAGAACACTGTCCCCGCGACCCTGTACGTAGGATAAGCGGTTGACAATGGATGGATGGATGGACAAGACCTCTGTTGCAAAACTTGATGATACTATTGTTTTCACACAAAAGAAGTATGGCATGTTTGTTGACATGAAGTCTAACACTGTCCTTATATGTCCCTAAAGTCAAACCTAAAGTAAACTTAAATAGCCAGTCGCGCTCAGTAAGTTTAATTGATAATAAAGTCTTCCGTGCCAGATTCGCAAAGAGAATCTCTTTGCTTCCTCACGATCTTACTCTTCTTAAGTGCTTTTTGAAGACCTTATGAAGAGCAAAAGGACTTTTTTCAATTATTTACGTGATTCCTATTATATTTTACACATTACATGTTGCTTGCCAACTATGTTTATATTTCTGGTTGCTTATTTCTATTATGTGTAAAATGTCAATTTTAATATACATATCTTTTGCAGATTCACATTAAGTGCTCTGATGACAATGGTATGATCATTGTCATCAGAGCACAGATTTATTAAAATCTGATGCGAGACATACATGGTGATTAGGTCAGTGCCTCGTGTCATTCAGGAAACTCATACAAAACAGAATGAAATAAAAGAAAGCGTGCTGTGATCAAGAAAGTAACCTACTTGTAGGCCAGTGTGGCGCTGAAATGCTGCTTGATGTAGGCCTCCAACACTGTGTTGAAGTGCTGGAACTTTCTGTCAGCGATCAGACCTATGATGTATATCTGGCAGACAGAAGAGAGACAAAGTGGCTTACATGTTTACATAGCAGTAGGCATGTACAAGCCAGATGAGAAGTTATGTACAATCATCTGATGGACATGTTTATTTGGAAAAAGATGGACAGGTAAACACAAAGATGTCAGGCTCGATACACACAGAGACAGCTTGTCAAGAAGTCAGCTGCATCTGTTGGCACACACACAAGGATTTGCGGGTACACACACACACACACACACACACACTTACTCACCAAGGCATCAAACACAAGGATGTCGTAGTCGTCGGTCTGGGAGTGTTCCATCATAATGTTGAACAAGGCATCCAGAGTGTCCTGCAGAAACTACACACACACAAATATACAGACAAATGAGATGTCTGGTGAGAGCGCACTCACGTCAGTCGACACACTTATACAAAAACACACACACACCACTGACCTTGACCACCTCCTCGCCATCAATGATTTTGAGTTTCTCCAGGTTTTCTTTGAGGAGTTCAGGTCGAGTCCTCCACTTGAGCAGCCCCAGTAAGCCCACTGGAGAGGAGAGACACACACAACATTTTCTGTTCAGCCGTCTTTACTTAACAAACATATGCTGTCTTGTTTAATAGTGGATGCTGATAAAAGCTATTCCCAGTTGACAATGTAATTTTCTAAATTATAATTTTTCACTTTCTCTCCATGAACATTTGACAAAGCTTGTCTCATTCTGTGTTGTTCAGAATACATACAAACTGTTGAACAGAATTCACCTGTCATTGGTTTTTTAATATAATGCCAAAGATAAGAAGTTGATTAGTTGTAACACTGAATTAAAATTAGAGCTGAAAGAATGTCAATTTAACGATTACTCGACAAGAGGAATAAATTGCCACTTTTGATAATCAGCGGTTTGCTGCTTTTCTCCGTTTCATGTCATTGTAAATTTGATGCTTTGGGGCTTTTGGATATACAATATATCCTGCATATACTTGGAATACAGTTCTTTAAAGATGTCACTTGGACTGAAATTGTGTATTTTTTGTCATTTTGCATATTAAACAACTGGTCCATTCATGCAGGAAATGCATTCCAAATAATCTATAGATTAATAAATAATGAAAATAACTGTTTGCTGCAGCCCTAATCAAAATTTTCAATTCAATCCTGTCTTCCAACTTTATCTCTGACTCAACTACGAAGTAGAACAGTCCCTATTCCTCAGCTTAGTAAGACTCGGCATAACATTTAAATCCACAGTTCCGTCATTAATTTTGCTACAGTTTGACACAGGGCAGATTTCCATGTCTCTGTAGGGTCGCCCGCTTGAAGCTCACTGCTTTCCCTGTCCAATAATTTCTAACTCGCCAAGCCAAGCTGCACATCTGGTGGGTGGCCCCAAACAACACTGTGTGCATGCATGCCTCAGAGCCTTTGTGCGTGCATGCATGTGTATGTGTGTGTGTGTGTGTGTGTGTGTGTGTGTGTGTGTGTGTGTGTGTGTGTGGTACAGGTGATTAATACTGCAGGATAATGTTCATTATAGTGATGGACTGGCTTCCTCAGTAACAGCTGTTGCACTGCACCTGTGTCTGATGCACCTTAATGTCTGGAGTGTACGTGCGTGTATACATTTGTAGATGTGGCTGTGTACTTCAGTGTGTGTGTGTGTGTGTGTGTGTGTGTGTGTGTGTGTGTGTGTGTGCGCACGCACGCTTGCGTGGCTGTGTGCCAGAGTGTGTAGGACAAAATTACGACATTTCCCACTAATAAAACCTATGTAAACACACAGTTCCCCCATCCTTTCCTTGCTATCCTATGACCATACCACTTACGCACACATTTGTAGTTCTGGCACCATCAACCTAATTAACATACTGTTGACTCAAAATTTTTTGTCTGGACGTCTCTTTTACCCTAACCCCAACCTTACCTCACCCTTCAGCTATTGTCATCCTTACTCAACTTTTAGCCCTAAACCTAAAAATAGCATTTGGCCTAATGTAGTTAATGTAGAAATCTGAATTCCCCAAACATTTAGCCCAATACTAGACAGTATGCACACTGGCCCTGTAGTGTTTTCACACTTAGATTTGTCCTCTACTAATTTCACACCCAACCGATGATTCATCGTCTTGGCCTGGCCTTATTGCTCTGTTGAAAGATGTTAATTAACGTCTATTTTTTTTGATGTGTCAGGTTTAATTTCAAACACCCTCAATTTATGCCCTAACCTTTCTTCAGCTTGTGTGTGTGTGTGTGTGTGGAGGGGGTGGGGCGGGGGGTTCTTAATGAAAATGTTTCGGCCTGTCGCTTAATGTCAACACAAAGGGACTATATAATTATTACCCCCCCACACACATGCACACACATACATACATACACAATAACACACATACACCTACCATTCTGTGTGAGTTTGGTGGAGCAGACCAGAGTGGAGATGCAGAAGCTGTCTCTAGAGCTGACTGACAGGCCTCCTCCACTCCCGGAGACGTTGCTGGAGCTGCGGCTTAGCGCTGACCCCTTGTGATTGTCGCTATGGATGTTGCGGGTTGACGCCAACGACAAGTAGCAGTTCACATCTTCCATGCGCTTGCTGTCACCCTGATGGGACAATGTGAGGATTCATTTTTAACCCATTAATGTTGATACAGCGGTAATGCAACGTTTGGTTAATGGTGGCACAGATGGTGGGTGTAGCGGCAGCACTGGGGCAAGAATTTAATTTCCTGTATTTAGTCAAAATGTCTTGATGCAAATCACGGAGTAGAAGACAGAGAGACGCTAGGGGTTTGCAACATTTACAGTGATTTATCAGGCCGTTCCTGAAGGAAAAAATGACAAACAATGATGAACAATGAACAAAGTCACCAGTTCTACAGACGTAATCCTCTGTGATCGCTACACCTTATTTAGCTCTGCCTAACTCATCTTCACTTTGAAAACTCATAACTTTGGAAACAGTGAGGCCAGGACAGGTTAGAAAAATAAAAAAAGAGCACCAACAAAAACTAGACCAACCATTTTTCTTGTTAGTTACAAAGTGCAGAAAAGTGAACACATAGGAAAGAAGGGAAAAAGATATGTGACTAAAAGGGATGAGATCTCTTCTCTTGGCATACTGATCTTTTATTTTCTGAATCAGTTTTATGTGATCACACTTTACCTGCTGTACATTCCTCTATATATAAATGTACCGTCTTCAGGTCATAGATTCATTCAGGCTTCAACCCTCAACTCTGCCCTCTATAAAGCCAATAAGTAATAATGAGCGAGTGGGTGGAAAAGCATGGAGTAAGAGATTGAAGCCATGAGCGGCACAGAGATCAAGGGGAATGTAGGAATAATGAGAGATAATCGAGAAAGAGGGCATGGAGGGACCATCCATTTGGTCTTTGAGTGAACTGTGAGTAATTAATCTTCATTGCGTTTGGCATTTAATCAATAAGGGGATTCAATCTTAGCTCTGGCTCATTTGGCAGGAAATCTCTTTGGCTTCAGTCAACCTGTCTGGGAGGCCATAATCTCCCATCTAGACTCACTATATGTTTAAGTCTGCTTTAATGACAGTTGCAAGTGAATTCTTCTTCTGCTACTGTATAAACTTTTTTTCAAACTGTCTATCTACCTTTTTTTACCATGCTTTAAGCAAATAACCCAGTAAGCTACAGAGATTTGTGAAGTCTACCATTTCTTTCTGACCATTATATACATGCAGATGAAAAATCTCCAGAATCACGTGGGGAATGGAATGAAATGTAAACATTCATTCATGTCTGAAAATAAACAATGAATCCAAAGAATCCTGTTTACTGGTTGTGTTATTAACCACCTGTTGACCAAAACTGGTTGGTCCAACAAAGGAAATGAGCTGTGACCTTTCTGGTCATAAAAAGCTCAGTGTGTCATTCAAGTCTGAAAGCTGTTTCGAGTTGATCTGCATTTCTGTTGCATAATGGTATTACCCTGCAATTTGGGGGTCAAGGAAGATGGGATTTGGGTGACAATAAATACATTGCACATCCACTTTTAAATGGTTTTTAGTGAAATTAAATTTGTCTAATTTAGACTTTATATGGATTTGTTTTTCTTTGAAGAAGACACTGAACCCGTTCATGAGTTTGGCTATTTTTGTTCTGTATGTAAGTTATGTATTTGGTTCTGACCTTGAAGACTACAAGGTCATGCAGCCCATCTTGTAGAACTGTTCCATCCTCCTTCATCAGACGCACAAAGGCCATGGCAAAGTTCTTCTCGCTCTTGTCCTTGGCTGGAGACGAAGGAGACGCATTTGTAAACAGAAGGAAGGAGGGTCATGGGAGAAACACATCAGGGAAAAAGAAAGGGGGGGAGGGAGGGTGAGAATCCAGGCATGGGAGGAAGAAAGACTGCTGATTTGTATAATCAAGTTTATGTGTAATGATGCCTTGGGTCATTTTCCAAATTACTTCCAATCATTCTGTCCTTTTAGTGTCACACTATGCTCCGGGGATCAGAGGAGAGGAGAGGAGGTTAAGTGTGTGGCTGTATGGAGACAGACAGGCAGAGGACGAGAGGCTGATACTCACACTCCTGGGAAGAGCGGTGTCTGAACATGAAGCGTAAATGAATTCTGTGCATTTCTTCCAGAGAGACTGCCACCTGAAGAACATCCCATGTTATTACAGAATATGAAATAATACACACCTTAAAAATTTTAAGATGGTATATCATGATATTCTGGGGGTTATGTTCTTGAAAGTTACAGTTGAAATGAGGAATGCAAATGCTATATAAACTATATATATAGTTTAGCTCTGCAACTCCTTCTACAACACACACACACACACACACACACACCTTAATTGTCTCCATCCATCGGGGCTGTTTGACTTGGTAGTAGATGACGGATCTGTACTCACTGACCGCCTTATCCCCTGCTCCCAGACAGATGGAGTTCTAGGAAAGAGCGAGAGAGACAAATATTTGTGCTATATTGAGCTGAAGGATTTTATGATTGTGGGTTTGTGTGTGTGCGTCCATGTATGCCTAAGATGGATTTTCATTCCAGGATAAAGCCACGTCTATGTGCCCCTGACTATGATAGGGTGAGTAAGCGCTTGATCAGTGTCATGCTTGCTCACTGGCCCATAACCCCTCAATCTCTTAAACACCGCACATAATGTACACACACTCACACACTCCTGCACACTCTACCTAAAAGCTCCCACACACAAACCAATCCCTATTTACACAAATCCTTTTCCTTTCAAATACACCAGAGTGTTCTGTACGTCATCGCCCCCATCTCATGCTGCTCACCTGTATGACCTTGCCTTCCTCATCGCAGACCCACATGATGACCTCAACGTTTTTCTGGGTCGTCTTGTTGTATTTGTCAAAGTCCCCACCCTGTAAGGTGAGGTAGATGTCATTGCGAACGTCTCCCGGCATAATGATCTCTGGGAAACCCAGCTTGCGGGCCACCACTGTGCTGCGGTCCACCAGGTGAGGGTATTCCTTCCGGATCTGAACGATGTCCCCTACCAGAGCCTTCATGGTCACCCACAAACCTGGATGGGGGTGGCAGTAGAAGGAAAGGAAAGGCAATGTATTAATAAGTTAGCAGTGAGGCTTCTGATTGTTTTTCTTTTCTTTAAGCACTATTCAGTGTTTCTCTTGAGAATACATATTCTTGATAAGCCCCTAAGTGTTTTGACTATCATGGGCATCTCAAGATCTGTGAAATTTAGACAGATGACAGACTGATGCCCGGCACATATATGGTCTGGGATATATTGCGACTTTTAACTGGGTCGTTAATCTAAAGCGTAATAAATTAACAAGTTGACATTTCATTGTAGGATTTAATTTAAGGATGTCAGTCATCATTAAAGAACCTTCATCATATCAACTGGCCGATATCTGATATGCATTAGCTGTTAGGTGCAGATTTATTCCCTGCTCCTTGGTAATTACAAACAATTTGGTGTACATTACTGTACACTGTTAAAGGCATGAAAGAGGTAAGCTGACCATACAAAACAACTTGGAAAAACCCAGGTTATGTTTAGATATCAGAAAGTTAAATCTAATACTTCAAAAAACTTTACTCAGACAAATAGGTTCCACTCCAGGCTTTTTTAAATAAGGAATCCAGAGATGAATTTGCATTTCTCTCTGCAGGTAAGTACATTCAAATAAAGTAAAATGAATGAATACGAAATGTCAAGGCCTGGTACTATTAATACTGAATTTAAAACATTTTGTTTTTCATGTTTTCAGGACCTAGAGAAACCCTGAAACACAAGGCCTGAGAGCTGAACTTAAAGCGAGATCCACTTTGTGTAAAATGGTTAGTGTTGATCTAAGATGTTAATGGTAAATTGTACCAAGGTGAACCAGGGATGTGAAATTGTCTGCTGTTGTTGCAGACTAGACTGCAATCAATACTGTAAATTTTCTCTCTTGTTTGTGAAAGGGGACTAAGACAGGGCAGCAAAGGAGAAAGGATGAAGATGTTATCTTAATACGTAGAAATTTTGTCCTAAAGAATATGGGCTCTCACAGCTTTCAGAGAAATTATGTGAGAAAGCATGAAGAACTAATGGACAGAAACCGGAAAAAGGGGTGAGCTATTTTAGGGAAATACATAGTTGGTGAAATCTAGACTATGTCACAAACCCACATTTTCAAGGCTAACCACATACCTACAGGGAGTACTCTGTATGTGTGTGTGTGTGTGTGTGTGTGTGTGTGTGTGTGTGTGTGTGTGTGTACTGTGGCAGAAGCTTTTCAAAGTGAGAGGAAGGAGAGATTAGAGGTGAGCAATGTTAAGAACAGACATATGCTGGCCTCAGGTTCTCCTTCCATATCAGTTTGTCCGGGTGCTCCTTTCATATCTAGGTTAAGCCCAGAGCTTTCAGGAGCATGAGGAAAGATAAAAGCTGAGCGATATGACAGTGCAGTCAAACATGCGTTACTCTATCCGAAGACAGTGTCACCCATAGGGGCTGTGAAACCTAGCCATAAACATGAGGCAGCGGGCAGCGAGACCGGAGGCTGATGAGGGAGAAATAAAGGGCAAGTATTATGAAAACATCGGCTCAAGGGCGCATGCTATCCATCAGCATAATGTCCTTCATTTTCACCAATGGAGCAGAGAGACGAGGATGCGATAAGAAATGATCATAAATGACTGCTGCGTACACAGTCCAGTGGGAACCTTCAGTGCATAGGACCACTAACTTTGGAAGAATAGTCATATAGCTGACACACAGGAAACAGAGAGCAATGCCTGTAAGTGCAGAATAGTACCTTGGCCACCACTGTCTCCTCGTGCTGATGTCACTTTGTTCAGCAAGGTGTGGAGGAAGTCATTCTCAGCGACTACCCTAGAGCCAAACAAACACACACACACACGAACACTTGAAAACGCAGAAATCTCGAAAACGAAACCTTCACATACAGTTGCTACTTTAATTACAGAGAGGTTCTGTGAACACAAATTTAAGTTTCTAAGAGAAGGAACGCAGGGAGAGAGGGAGAAGAGGTGAAGTAACGGAGGGGGAAAATAGGACATACGGGAAAAAGGGGATGAAATACTGCTTCTCATCATCGCATTCCATCTTCCCTTTGATGATATCACTGATGTCCATCACTGCAGAGAAGAGAAAACAAATGTGTCTGTGATGACAAAATCAAAGGAAATGCTATACTGTACTTTCTGATGTGGATTCACATCAGTCAACAATGATGCCTCTCACACACTATCACACACTAGTCTAGCAAAACAGAACTCACTACATACCCTCATAGCTGTTTTTGTGAGGTTATATGAGGTTACACACAACTGGGAGCAACATTAGCCTTAAAGGTAAAAAGTGACTGCTGGTAGTGGACCACCAGCGGTCACCATCAATGTTTTAGTTTTGTTTATACAAAATATGTGGTTGTACTGGCCAGGTATAAATAAGGTTAACAATACCTGTTGCACCTGAAAAATCAGACAAAAACACTTCTTAATCTAAGAAACAATAGCAAAAATGACTGAAGAGGCAATTAAATTGGCTAAATTGGTGAAATCTGGCAACGGAATGAGGCACAAGTCTTTCGCTTTCATCAAATGTGTTGGAGCTTTAAGAGAGAGGCTACTAAAAGTAATACTGCTAAATGTTGACAATACACAGATATCTTTCGAATTAGCAATTTGGTAAGTCTTACAATTACGATCAATACTTGCACAATGCTTGACCACTTGGATTGGCAATTTAGCAGCACCTTTGACCAAAATGAAATTGTATTGGCTGCTCTACAAGTACCTGCCACCCCAAATGGCCGCCTCAGGCCCTGAGTGCACTTCTTGTTGTTCGTCTCTTTCAGGTCCATCCTGCCCACTCTCACTATCTGACAGATCAGATAAATCTTTTCTCTGCTTAGGTCCTTGTTCCCCAGGTCCTGGTAGAGAAAGAGAAAGCAGGGAGAAAAGAAAGCAATAGAACAAGTATTTGGAGTGGGAATAAGAGATATGAGGATGAATAGATGGAGGAAAACGGAGTTGGGGGCAGAAGGTTAGTGGGAAAGAGTGAGAGCGAAAATGAAAAGAAAATAATACCAGTTTCTAAGAGGGAATAAATCCATTAATCCCTATTCAGTGCAGTCTGTAATGCCATGGAACAGTGTGATAGTGCCCTCCTGTGGTCACTTACTGTAAAGACAACCTTAAGGTTGTTCAGCATGTCAATCTCCTTGGGGAATCCTTTGCTGCCCCAGCGTACCAAGTAGTTCTCACTGCACCAAGCATGGAAAAGAGTTAAAAGACACACAGGATATCCGTTAAATTACCGTTCTGCAAAGCTACACTACACAATATTTCAATATGCACCCACACATAGTATCAAAAATTGCAGTTACAAAAAAGATCATCTCAATCCCCTTGACTGAAACGCTGCACTACACTGCTACACTGTAATGTACATTTACACCCACAGGAATTGATGAATCAAAAAGGTAGAAAGGCTATCTCTGTTCCGTCCAGAGGCGAGTGAGTGCTTCCCTTACCTTTTAGTTCTCTTTGGGATATGTCTGCTGTGCATGAGCATACTATCTACAGTATACTGATGTGACATTACATGATTTCTGGGAAAATTAAGTTCAAAAGTTTCAGCAATCCCCTGCCAGGCATGTGGATCCACTAATGTTACCCAGTGCAGCTGCATAATAATTTTGATTCAGATGCTAAAAATATTACCCTTCTAATCCCAATAGCATTTTTCTGACATACCAGCATGTTGCAGACACTGAATAGAAAGATAGACAACAAGAAAGACACACATATACACAAGTGTCTGTGGGTACAGTTGGGTGAATCAAAGCTGAGAAAAATAAGATCGTAACCTGTTCTGATAGTACAAAACGAAAAAGCAAAGCATTTAACTAAACAAACATAATAAGCAGAGAGTGGACGAAAGACAATCAGACATCAGGACAAATGGCAAGAAAATAAGAGACGATCGAATGGTGGTGGATAAATATAGATGAAAGATGATTGATCCAGGTCTATCTTTATACCCCCTGCTGCAGTGGCTGAGACATAGATATAGCCAGTATGACAGTGAGTGACAGGGCTTAGCATCAGTGCTGTCAGGCACCACATAGCGCTGCCAGTCACTATCTGCAGCCCTGTAATTTCTGTTTTCTGTATCCTTATTTTTGGCACCCCATTGTTCTTTTAGCAGGGTTCAACAATGGAGGAGTGAGGACATGTGAGGAAACAAGAGGAGGAGAGGTATTTAGACACAAGAATTGGAAGAGAAAGGAGGAGAGTGTGTGTGGGCCGGAGTGTGTGTGTTTGGGGTGGGGTTTGAACGCATTTTAGACAGCTGAGGGATGGAGGCGAGCTAGAAAAAACTTGAATTCAAAATTATTTTTTTATTCATTTCAGACAGTAAATGTGCACTAAGGGGGATACGGTGGAGGCTAAACCACATCATCTTATTTTCCCAAATTTTTCTTTTATTTAATGGATAGTTTAGTTTTTAGGGGGTTCAAATCCAACCTGAAAATAATACACTGAAAAAGAAAACACCTGCTGATGCTCACTGTATGAGGCTACGGACTAAAGCGAAAAGAGAAAAGTAAAGTGACACCTGATGATGGTCTGTTTGTTGGGGTCATAGAGGGACATGAAGAGCTCTGAGTCTTCTCCGATGCGACAGACAAAGTTCCTGACAAACACGTAGAGGCTGTGGGTTGGGGAAGACTGGATCCGTGCTGAGATGCCGCTGTGGTCTGTCTGGACGTTAGACTGCAAGATAGGACATAAGTTGTAGAAGGTTAACTTGGGATGAGAGTTTAACCGGATAAAATGCTAGCCAAAAGTCTTCATTTCAAGGTCCTAGTCTGGCTGGCAGGTTTAACAATTAATGAATGTGTTGGTTATTTAATTTGTGGATGTAACAGCTGCAGCTTCTATTTGCTGGTTCGTAAGGGAGATTAAAATCACTGAATAAGACCATCATAGAGTACATTCTCTCTCTTTAACATACAAATGTTGAGATGTAAAATAGGCTGTATGGATGTTGAAGTGAGGTCAAGCCAATTTGTGAGGGAGTTCATTCTTAATTAGGTTTGCTGGCAGACATGATAGGCTAGTAAAATGTATTATCCATGACATTGTCATACAGATAGTTTCATTTTACTACTTTCTAATGAAAGAAAGTAAATGAAATGACAAAATCCTGATCTAGTTCATTATAGATTTTACATTATAATATCCCCATGAAATGGAACTGTTTCCCAGGGAAGATCCCATGGAAGTCTAGTATATTCAAACCACAGCAATGTCAAATGATTTTAATTGTAATTGTCCTTTCCTCTCTTATCCGTTTCCTTACCTGCTCCTCTTTGATGCGTTCATTGATCTTGGCTGTGGCCTCCTCGTGAGCCCGAAACAGACTGATGACACTAGCCCGTTCTGGTTCCAAAATGTTCCCATCATCGTCCCGAACCACCTGGTCCAGCTCCAGGATCCTGTAGTAGGAAGCAAAAAGAGGAGAGAAAAAGACAGAGGGTTGACCGGAGGGAGGAGGGAGAAGAAAGGAAAGAAAGAAGGGGGGGTTAGTGGTTAGAAAGATGTGAAGTTAGGTGAGACGGGAGCATATCAGCTTGTGTGACAGATTAAAATTGGTTAAAAAAAGACGGTGTTGAGCAGGGAACATATTAAGATACACGTGATTGTTTTTGTGCAGACATACTTGTTGCCATAGTCAATCTTTGAGGTGACTTTCTGCTTTAGCTCTTTGAATTCGTCACTAGGTAGAGTCCCAGAGAGGAGCTGGGAACGCCACTCCATTAGATCCCACATCAGTCTCTGGACTGGCGCACACGCATCAGTTTATTCGCCTGGACAGGAAGATTTATGAGGTTACATTTTGACACACACACATTCACATACACAAAGAGTGTTTTTTCAGGCTTATTTTTTTTTTTACCACAAAGAGCTGCTTCCATATGCTTCCCCACTCTCTCAATGTGGTGGTCACCTCCTTCACCAAGGGCATCTCCGCAGATATCACTACCTCTTCATCTCTGTAGTCATATACAAATGCATGACAACAGAACAAATTCAAAAAACCTAACTTTTTTCAGACAGATGAAGACGTTTAATTCCACTCACCCTCGTTTTTCAACGACCACCTCCTTAACATGGACAAAACTGGCAGGAAACACTCCCTGGAGAGGAATGTGTGTGGGGGAGATAAATAAAAGGAAAAGAAGTCAGTGGTAGCTCTCACCATTTCTGTCCACAAAAATAGAAAAGATCATATCCAAGTTGAAAAAAGCGTAACAACCAGGTTATGTGTGTGAGAGCTCTTACATGTTGGGCTTTGTTCCGAGCCAAGAAGCCTCTGTACCATCCTGAAAGACAAATTAACTGTCATCTTACTGCTATCACACCTTAGGGACATCTGTACACGGGAAGGCTTTTAGCGCTCAGTACTGAAATGTTGAGGTGTCTAGACTGTGTGTGTGGGAAGACTGAAACCTAGGATGCATACAATCTTTAACTGTTGTAACAATAACCCAATATTTGTATATGTAACGTTACTACTGTACAGTAAAGTTATTTATATATGTTCATATCAATATTTTAATTCTCTGAAATGTGCCATGAAATATGAGATAACAGCTAATTTAATTTTAACTGAGAAAAAGTATTGTCAAGATGACGAGGCACTCAACTGTCTGTAAGTACAATCTGTGAGTACTAACTAATGTCATTTTGACAATATTAACGTTACTCTTTTTGTTTGAGCAGCTGGTTTATAATGTGGGAAAAATATGACTTTTTAGGACATTTAACCTGTTGGCAACCTCCAGCTATTTGCCCCCATTTCCTGGTAAAACGCCTAAAATAACACACACAAAATGAATAATAGTATAATTTTTATGTTTTCAGATATTCTTACCTTCACAGACCTCCTGGATGTAGACCGTATCTCCTACCTCGAGGGAAAGCTGCTTCTCTCCATGGCCCGCAAAATTCCACTTTACTAAAAAAAATTAATTGTAAGTCTGGTGAGGGATGCATTTCATAGATCTTTCATTAATGGTGGTACAATGAAAAAAAATTCCTAAGCACAGAAACACCAATTTAGCAGAGCCAAGCCCTCTCATGTTATGAATGTTAGCTAAAGCAGTAAGCTAGCTTGATAGGTAAAGTGCAGCAATTCTTCAGTAACATCAGCAACAATTGTCATTGGCGTCAAGCTGCCCCCTGCACGTTTGAGGCCAACGGCTAAAGAAACAAAAACCGCAGGGAAAATTCAGCGCTGACGTTCACCATAAACATATTTATGGATATGGACATACTAAGTCGGTTAGCTTGCTAAATGATTTTGGCTAGGGTTGAAATGATTAGATGAATCCACTAAGCTAGAAGTATTCTAAAACTATTTTGATAATCGTTTAACATTTTATGTAATTTTTTAAGAAACATCTTCTGGTTCCAGCTTCTCTAATGTGAGGATTTGCTGCTTTTCTTTGTCTCACCTATGTGATAGATAGACCTGCATATCAGTATTCGGTTGAAGGTAAAGTATTACTTAAAACAAGCCACAAAAAAAGTGAAATTTAATTAAGCATTCTAATTTTGTCTATTGCATCAGATCCTAGATCAATTGGAGACAATAGTTCTGTTGCCATACATGGCCATGACAAGTGTCTTGTTTTGTAAGTTTTGATGCAGCGATTCTCTTAATCCAAGACAATTTTATGCTATGGGAGACAGAGTAACCCTAAATTTACACCTTTGGATTTAGAACTGTTGGTGGTCAGACAAAACAAGCAATCTAAAGAGGTCAAGTCAGGCTGCGAAAATATGTGATCATGATGGCATCTGTCAGTTTCAGCCTTAGATGTACTGTATGCAAGTACAAGCAGCAGCAGTGGTAGCAGCAGGAATAAAATGCAATGTAATGAATAAACATTGCAGCGGCGGCATGGCAAAAGAGTAGGCAGAGCTTTGGCAGCAGCTACTATACACTGCCTCACTGCAAAGCGTGCATTGAAAATATTATTTAGTTGCAGAAAGTAAGCGTAGCAGTGAAACTGGTGTAGTCTGTCTGCACTAGCACACAGGCTTTTTTTAAATATATATATATATATATATATATATAATGGTTTCCAACCTAAACACTCAGTTATACAGCTATGAAAGTCACTGTCAGAGTCACTTCTTGTTACTGTGTGAAAATGTCCCACTTTTTTTAGACTAATGCTTCAATTAGAATATATAATGCTTTCAAAATTCAAAGTGTGTACAGTTGAAAACATTATGTGGTTTCTACTATCTGTATCAACTGTGTCTACAGTATTTAGTTTCATGGCTTCAAACTTAAACAACTTCCTTCCTTCTTCCTCCACTTCCTGTGTTATAGTCTTACACAGACCAGGAAGATATTCTCGTCTAAAACGTGTAGAAAATAAGACTTCATTAAGTAATCAAAAAAGTAATCAAAATGGCTTTTATATGATTTTAATTTTCACTGTTAATCTTAAACTATAAGCAGTAGTACTTATGATTGTCTTCACTCACTTCCTACAATACAAACTATATGCCTAACTTATTGCAAGTAACAAATCAATGCATCGTCTGCAACAGGCCAGTGAACCTCTGCTATCACAATCTGAATTAGAAGTCAGAAATCTGTATTCTTGCTAAGTTTGTGTCTGTCTTGCATATCTAACGGCAACACATGCTCAGCCATATTAAACCCACGTACCAGATAAACAGACTAAACTGAGAAGTTTCGCTTTCACAGTGTAGCATTTGTACTTGGTGCCAACATCAATCATTCAACACTTGAACACAATGAACATTTTCAGGAATAATTTATCTTTTTGCTTCTGTGTTTGTGCACTGTATAATGTGCAATGCATGGAGATTGGCTACTAACTGCCACTCATTTCTCCATCAGCTCAGGAAGGATGGTCATTTTGTTCATGATTTTATCCCCCACACAATCCCCTGCTGCCTCTTTTAGTTGCATTGAAGTTAAACGGTGAATACGGTTTTAGTGTTGAAGTTCTTTGGGGGAATTACATCTGGTGTGTACAACCTAAAGTTCATCGAGGCCGTTAGCACCTGCTCGCATCCTGTTAAGCAGGAAATGATGGGCATCTATTTTTCCTCATTCTTATTCATAGCGTGGCTAGTTTACCACACCTAAACAGCTACACACGCTAAAGCAGCATGTATGTGCATGCACACATGTACAAAAACAAAGACAGACAAGTGAGCACATATTGACTTACCTACACCATACCGCTCTTTGATGGTCCTCATCCAAGGAACCATGATTGCATGTAGTCCTTCACCCACTTTCTACTCTTAGTCGTGTCTATCTGATTGTCCTCCTATTTCTCTCTCTTTTTTGACGGTGTCTGCTTAACTTCTCACTTCTGTATTTTTTTTTACTTTAAATGAAAGCAATAAGCCCATCCCCCTTTGCCTCTCTTCCTCTTCTGTTTCTCCTCTCTTCCTGCCTTCAGGCTGTTAAGGGGAAGTGGGTGAGTACAACAAGGTGGAGTCTTATAGAGTCTTATAGAGTTAGCCCACAGGCCTGTGCAGTGTGTGAAATCTCCATTTTGCTTTTTTAGACTCAGTGGCTTACCTTATATGTATTATCATTGAAAGTAAAACATCAGTAACATGCATCTTCTGTTCGAAGGGTTAAAATGGGATGATAGTTTTGCACTTCTCGTTAGAGCAAAGCAGGGCCTCAACATGTTTCTTTTTAAGATGCAAATTTGAACAAATGTGACAGAAAGCAAGTTGCATTTGTTATAAATTCTGAAATCTGAACACAATTTGTGCTCAATTGTCTGCAAGCTCACACTGTCATCTCTCATACAGTGTACTCACCTCTTCTCTTTGTCCATCCTTCAAGCTTGTGAATTCAAAAGTCTTGTGTTAGAAGCATCACATCATCCATAGATAACCTCAGCTCAGCCCTGTTTTGTCCTCACCTCCTCTCTCCTCCCTCCACAACAAGAAAGATAAGACTAGAATAGATACAACATTACCATTATCAGACTGGAAAACACTATACATCTAAATCAAATCAAAAATGATAAATGCAAAATGCTTGTATCACATGTTAAAAGAAGTTGATATTAAATAAAACTAGTATCACTAGAGTACCACCCAGAAATACACATATTCTAGTGTCTCTAATTCAGGCTTCAGCATATTAGATTTGCATGTCTCTATGAGCTTTGTCTAATCCTGAGTTTCTAATACATTGTATTGTCATCTCTGTCTTTGAAACATTGGACATTTCTGGAGACTGTGATGACGAGAATGCTGTTATTGCAAAAGCTGTCTAGTCAAGCTACAGGTATGCAGTATTTATATTGCAAGAATATTAAATTGACTAAGTGCTCTCCCCGTGGATGGCTGCAGCTGTGCAATTGTGTGAGGTGAAATTTTGTCTAATCAGTAAACAGAAACACAGCCTGGGTTTGTGGTTGTGGAGAGCACTCCAGCTATTAATAAATTGTGATAATATGCAAAATTAGAAAAGGTGTTAATTAATCTCTCCATTTGCTTTCTTCTTTATAAAGCTGGATTTCATATCTGAGATCTCAAAGAAGACTCTCCTTCACCACGTGTTCTCCTGTACCTCTGGCATATGATGTTGCCAGGGTAACATTCAACTTTCCATTTTGAGAACATCCTCAGCAACAATAACAACAGGCAACCACCATCCACAATAGAGAGGACCTTTCTGATTATTACAAGCAATCTCTCTTTAATTATAGACTACACTCTATGAAGTTCAAGTGGAAAAACAGGAACATAATTTTCTTTCACTACAGAACCAAATTGATGAAGAATTAATTATTTAAGAATTAAATGTTCTCTGTGGCTCAAAGTCGCCCTAAGATGAAATCTGGAGGACTTCAATCAATCCATCAGGACAGCTTGTAAGCCAGTTTACCCAAGAACAGTAAATATACTGTAAATGGCAGTATTATTTCTTGGACAGCCAAAGTGCTTTGCAGTATGGCTATCAACCAATGAGGCTGTCAAAGCCTGAAAGACACACAACACATTTACAGGAATATCAGCTTTCACACATTTCACACATTAATATTTAAGAAAAGTAAGAAAAATGTACATATTATTTTGGAAATTTTCCATTATGTGTACTATGTGTCATTACAACCATCATAGAGAGGACAGCTTTCTTATGAAGTTGTTTTGACATTTTAAAATTGATGTCGACTGTGTGTACAATAATTGGGTCTATTTACTTTTGCCTCCCCTATAGTGACACTTGACAATAAGTCTCATCTCTCATTTACCACCATTTGAAAATTCAAATTTAGGGATAATGTAAAATAGATATATGTTGGTCAAAAATGAATTTGAATGTTATGAATATATTATGATTGCTACAGCTATCTGATCAGGGAGTCCTAATAGAGTAGCATGCAACTATAGCTTATACAACATCAGTCATTGATTTCTTGTCTGAATTTGCCTTGCCTGTTTGCCTGCAGTTAACGCCAACCAATTATGTAATTACTTTGCAAATCCAAGAGAGGGTGGTAGAGTTTGAAGTCATTTTTAATTCTGTTTTCTGTATTCCCCTTGCATTACTTCATCTTATCTTATCAAGATATGGCATATTTTAAACCCACTGTTGCCTAGACTGGGAGCTGTGGTTTAACTTCCCATAATGAAAAATTATATTGCAATGCTAATGGAATTTGAGGTACCACTGCCAACACCTTGCATAGGAGCTCTGGGGCCCAAAGGTGTCAAAGCCATGTAACACCCAACTAAAGACTTCATTAGAAAAGACATCATGTATGTAGCATATGACCAGAGATGGTAGTGCCAATCAGGTGTCCTCCACCAACAGAGGGTGCTTCTTATCACGAGGGGAGACAGAACTCGTCAATGTGCATGTGAGGAGGTGACACTTAGATATGGAGTGACAAAAAAAGACATGCAGATAGACAGATATGTTATCACATAGCACTGTGTAGTGGAACAAACCTGGAACCTTGTTGCTGTGACTCACAAGGAGAAACAAGGGTGGAGTTTAAAAGGTGTGTGGAAAGAGAGAAAGAAAGAAAGGAAAAAGTGACAGTCGTAAGCTACAGACATAGCCAGAGATGAAATGATGTAGAGATGAAGGAATACAAAGAGACAGGCACAGGGACATTATCTAACATAAAGAAATAGCTCATAAAGAGACAAAAAAAAATCTAATTCACCATGAGTGAAGATATGAACAAGGCCACGGAAGCTGGGACAGAGCAGAGACAGACAGAGATGAGACAGATAAGGAAAAGGGAGGCAAAAACAGTTATGAAAAGAGGTGTGATAATGACTCATGAACATTAGCCTGAAGCCAAGAAGATGAATTGCCATTGGAAAGGGAAGCCACGCCAGGGACCAAAGCACATAAAAACAGATACAAACGCTGAGTAAAAGGCTGCACCAGAAATAGAGAGATTGATTTAGAAATCTTTGTGACCTTTCGGGTCATTGACATCCCTCCAGTCCAGCTGGTGCCAGTTCTCAGCAACTTACCCAAATGCCATCCATCCGTGAAGCTCTCTTACTGTAACTGTAGAAAGTTAGAGAGCAGTGGCATTTTATTTAATTTTTTTAGAGACAAAATTAAGGACAAGAAATGATGCATGCAGGAATACCGTCTCTCCCACTACAAACTGGACTTATATGCCAGTGATTCCATTAGGGCTGAATACAACAGGTTGCTTGAATTATTCAGTTAATGCAGCGCAGTCTCCAAAGGCAACAGTTTGTTGAGGAGAACTTATCTTAACAGCTGGCACAAGCACAACTTAGAAGGCGTGATAAGAGAATGGAAGAGCTATTAAAATCATTTCAAAAGCAAATCACCCTAAAGAGATAGCAAATAATAATAAGAGGAGACAGAGAGAGATAGAAAGAAAAAGAGAGCTGTCACTGAGTCACAGGTCCCCCCCCCCTCTCTTTCCCACACACACACACACACACACACACACACACTTCATGAGCAAGACTGTGGTTCTCTCCGGCAGCAGAGCAGAGTAGCGGGGGCAGTCGTCGCAGAAAAGGAAAAGCAGCACTGAGGTGAGTTGATCAATTCCAACTTCATACTTTCTATAATATATTTTACATGTGATCAAACTTGAATGAGTGGTGTGTAAAAAAAAAACATAATCCACCCAGTTGTGTCTGTGGTGCGACAGCACTGTTAAGCTTGGTTCAATATTTTCTCCACATTTGGACTGATCTGCTGGTGTGCATTTCAGCAGCCAAACAAGAATATTACAGAAACAAATCGTGGATGAACTAAATTAATTTAATGTGTCAAATACTTGACAAAACATTTACATAATTAAACGCACAATTACTTGTCTACCTCGGATTTTGGAACAATTATGCCTTTTCGAGTTACAATTTTAAGTATTTTCATGCAAAAACAGGTTAGGGAGGGAAGGAAGGAAAGTCAAGGACGTGATAGAGCAGCAGTGCGTGTGTGGTTAGTGAAACGCAACCTCGGTCATGAACAGGCTCACAGCGTCAGAAGATCCTCCTCTGAATCGCTGTCTACTCAGCTGTTGGGAAACAGCTTCTTACTTATTTTGCAATTGTGTCACAAGTTCCATTCAAATTCATAGGTTTGTGGTTGTGGAGAGTTCAACAGAGTCAATCCTGAGTCTGGTGTGAGCATGTGAACTCTTCACAATGACAAATACACAAAGGGGTCATTTAATCAGTCCTGAAAATGAGGAAGTGAGATTATTCTGTGTGCGTGTGTGTGTAAACCAAATACATAATTTATCTTTTACCTGCTGGTACATTTGTGACAGACTTTGAAGTTCTACATTTAGACTTCACCTTACATACAGTGTGAACACATCACAGAAGATAGACAATCAATACATATACATTGATCATTTCCTCTGCTTTTATGTTTATAAAGGTTGTGCTTCAGTAGGTGGTGCTCTTTATTTTATATCTTCAAAAATAGCTACTGCTAACCACCTTGTTTTTCTTCTGTTGAACTGTGCATGTGTGTGTGTTTTTCTATACAAATGTCTGTCTGTCTGTGTGTCTACTTATATAAGTATTCATTAAGGAGAAGTGAACTAAGGTCAAGACTGACACACTGTTGGCAATCAATTATCCCCAGGTGACCTGAACTTGCTTGTGCATGTATGTCTGTGCCACAGCAACACATGCTGTTAGTATCAATGCATATTTTATGTATCTGATCCCCCGTGTGTATACCTGTCTACAGTCATGATTGACGCTCAGCTTGTTTCGTTTTTACACTAACACAAGATTCCACAGCTTCCTTCCACTTGTCAGGAGGGTTGCCCCCCCAATCACGAACAGACAAACGGGGAGACGGACTCGCGCACACACAGACACACACATGCGCACGCACCCAGGTGTTGGCACATTCACAAAAACACAGACAGCTATAGATTTCTTTGTAAAAGCAGAGGAAGTGAGTGAGCCAAGTATTTGCTGCTCAATTGGATTATATTAGGATAAATGAAGCATTCAGAAGTCTGATTTCATTATGTTGCTCTCATGAATGCTGCATGGAGGAACAGAAGTTGCTTTCAACATCTGCAGGCCTTTTCAGTATTAGTCCCCACTAAATAAATGTTAAGAGACCTAGTAACAGTCCTTGCTTTTCTTGTTTGTATTGTTAAGAAAAATAGAATAAACAAACAATCTACAGCTTTGCCAAAAAAACATCAGATGGTTGCAGGATCAACACCAGCTACACTGCCACTTTCACTCTCAGGTGTGTGTAATCTTTTGACCACACTACAGTTTACCAACCATTACAGAACAATCACGTGACTGAGAAGTACACGGAGTCACTGCATGTACTTGTACCGTGCAGTACTGCTGACGCAGAGCTGTCCACACATTTCAGCAGCGTTGCAAAGACAAGGCAAGCGATTTGGTTCCATGTCAGGACACTGCCATTCCCCCGGCTAAAACTATCAGGTGGCAGATACGCTAACTGTGATTGAGTTGTGTTTTTGTTTTGTTGGATATATTTTTAGGCATATTTGCCTTTATTTTGAGAGACAGGACAGTGGATAGCAGTATGAAACAGGGAGCGAGATAGGGGGTGACATATAGCAAATGGCCGCAGGCAGGACTTGAACCCGGGCCGCTGCAGTAAGGACTCAGCTTTGGACATGGGGTGGACGCTCAACCACGTGAGCTAACCACACTCCTGTGAATGAGTTTTAATGGGCAAAATCAATTAATGAGATATTTCCTGTATATATGACTAGTCTGGAGCAACCACAAAAACAAAAGGTAATTTCACACCCAGCTGATAATTCAGAGCTCATCTCAATATTGCAGTGATTTGAGAGGGCAGAATAAATCCATTTCCTGACTCTGTATAAATATATTCAAACCCTTTACTTTGTACACGTGATTGCTTTGGTTTCTCACAGGGTTGAAGAAGAGCTGATATTCCTTATCAATTTACTTCTAAAAAGACACATCTGGCTGGTTAAAAAGGTCTCAGAATTAACACGTTACTGTATTTGGAGAATCTCAGAAATCAGGCTGCGAGTCCCGGCTGAGAGGTGAATAACCTAATTACTCATCTCCGGGCTCAGACCATGTCTGGTAAAGAGCTACAAGTTCTTTTTCTGCCTGCCTTTCATCTCAATACCCAAATTTGGCTCTTTTCACCAGATCCCTTACTGAGTAATGGTAGGTTTAGATGGGGGAGAATGAAGCCTTCCCAGCTCATTTGCATATTTCTTATACTTGAAGATAAGAGACAAGGAAGCTGTCTAGGAGCTCCTAAAAGTTAATCACTTTGCTATGTCCACTAACTGTTGCGCTTCACCTCGATTACACACAGATAGACCTATACTGGGATGAATCCTTCAAGCACTGTCCTCAAACCACAAACTCATGCAACCCTTGTCTCTTGAAAACTGCATTCTTCTTCAGAAAACCTCCAAAAGTGGAGCAGCCATTACATCCTGTGAAAAACACAGCACTAAGCAGTCATTACAATCCATTACAGTCCTCAAAATCCATTATGAAGACATGTTTTGGGTTGTGTGTTATGCACACCTGCATGCGAGTATGTGTGCGCGTGTGTGTAAGTGATTCTATATATGGATGCAGTAACACTTTTCCATTGGGGACAACTAATGAGAGGTTTGTGAAAGAAAACAGATGGTCAGTAATAAAAGTAGCACACTGTCTAAATGAGGGATGCTTTGTTTACTATAGGGGATACCATCCTTCTCAACATTTAGGCAAATGACTGTGACTTTCTGCTGTAACTGTAGTCTGCATAGATGAACAGCGACTTGGCACTGATAAAACAAAAAAGCATGCAACTCACTTGTGCTAAATAAGTCTTGTGCATGCTTGTGGTTCTTGATACGTGAGTGGGCAGGGTTGTATATTAATATGGTTTTATTCAAACAAATATTTATGCCAAAATAAACACAGGAAATGAATTATGGTTATGCTCTTATACATGTGCACTGTAACATGGGAAAGGGAACTACTGCATTTGGCTGAGTATGCCTGTGTAAACGCACACACATACACACAACCATATACATTATGTCCCAGAGTTGAGACCAGGTTATAGTGACTGTAATGCATGTCCATTTGTGGACATTCATCAAAGGCTCATTGTGGATACAAGCCAAAACTTGTTGCAGCAGTTTGTGTAAGCTTGTGTGTGTGTATGTGTGTGTGAGAAACAAAGCAAGAAAGTGACTTGACAGAGCAAGAGACAGACTGTGATGATAAAAATGGTTGAAATGTGTGGTCTCAGGGAGTCAGTCGGTGGTTCTGTCAGATAGACAGGCTGAGATGTCATGTGAATTTGAGAGATGCACGTCATACGTTAGTGACTGTGTTATCAGTGTTTGCCCTGGATGAAGTTCAAAGTAACGAGTCGGTGACAGAAATCTGTCCACGGAACAAAGAAGTGAAGATTAGAAGAATTCAAAGATTAGAGACAGTGTTCTGTTTTCTGCAGACCCAGATTTAATTAAAACCATTCTTTCCGTGCTCTAATGCTCTTTCTTCTCATCTTCATGTGAAGCCAACATAATAATAATAATAATAATAATAATCATCCTTATTTGTAGAGCACTTTTCAAAAACAAGTTACAAAGTGCTTTAACAAGTGTAAAGAATAATACAAACAAAAAAAATACAAGATAAGAGCATGAAAAATTAATATAAAATTAGTAAAATACAATAAAATAAAAGGGATAAAATAAAGTCAAATAAGATCGGGAAAGGCTCTCCTATAAAAGTATGTTTTAAGAAGGGACTTAAAAGAGTTCACTGACTCAGCCGACCTGATTTCCTCGGGCAGGCTGTTCCAGAGCCTCGGGGCCCTGACAGCAAACGCTCTGTCCCCTTTAGTTTTCAGTACACACATCCACCTGTCGACGTGATCTCTCTCTCTCCCTCTCTTTCTTTAAAGGTGATAAGTGAGCAGCTCTGGACCAAGTCTGGCAAATGTCCCAATACCCATTACGGTGTTAGAAAATAGGAGAGCAAACATTACCCACCACCCACTGACGCAAACACATGTACTCCACACACACACACACACACACACACACACACACACACACACACACTTATCAAGTAGTTACCCTCATTCCACCAAGCACACATTAAAAACTTAACCCACATGCCATTAATGAATAAGTTCACAGAGGACTAATAGCACCGTGTAACTCTGTTGACAAGGTCTATGTAAGAAAACAAAAGAGTTAACAATATCCATTAGAAAATGATTTTTGTCAAGCATACTTAATAAAAAGTACTTATTGTACAAAATACCAGCAATAATGTTTACTTGCCATTGAAAAACCTTTACAAAACTTCTATGGTTCTCATCAGTCAGACCAAACCTTCTGAAACCTGATTTAAGATTTCTATTTCAGACCTGGAGGAATCAAACAGGTTATTATTCTAAGACATTGCCATAATGCTGCATCAAAACGTTATTTAACAATATTTAAACCAAATAAAGTCTTAACAAGATCTCAGCGGCAGTACAGACACATGCTGGCTCAGTGCTGAACAAATACATTGCCCACAACAAGCAGTATGCTCATCTGTCTATGTTTTATTATAGATAGACTGGAATTCCCATTAGCGGACAGTCTAAATGTATTAGGAAAATGGCAGCCATGAAACATTAGAGGTAACATACCTTTACATTTGACAATGACAAGCATTAAAAAAACACCATACACCTTGTAATGATACATTATGTTGTGACTAGATTAAATTTACTATGGCATCTCATTCTGAATTCTTTGCCATCATAAATCATGTATGCAAGGCTTGAGGCTTTAAGGTTTAGAATCAAACAGACATCAACTATGTAGACTTTCTGTTTCATAACTAAGCAATCCTGCAAGCCAAATTACATTTAGTGTGTGTGTGTGTGTGTGTGTGTGTGTGTGTGTGTGTGTGTGTGTGTGTGTGTGTGTGTGTGTGTGTGACCTGTAGAGTGTACGTAAGTGCAAAGCCTTTAATAGTGCAACCAATGCAGCCATAGTGGCCGCTGTTTATAAGTTACATAGTCTCGCTGTAAGAGATAAATCTTTCAATGTCATCACGCATTTGCTTAAAAACTTAACAGAGAATAAAATAGTGTTTAAACACAAGTCTTCAGAGTGTACTTGTTCCACAAGCAGATTTTTGAGTCATTCTGTTATTTTTTTATTTTATCAGTTACTACAAATCTAGTGCCAAATTAGTTCTTTATAAGTCAAAGTCATGCATTATAGGTTACAGATAAAACCAGCCCAAAAGAATGTAACTGCTCTGTTGTGTAAGCTTGGTTGTCCAATATCTGAAACGATAGGAAATACTGTACAGATTACCAACTGTGTTTCTCATCTCTGTCCACTAGGTGTCAGCACAGCCATAGAAGATGGTGTTGGAACCAAAGTTAAGCCATGGACCACAGCCAATCAGCCACGCAGACAGAAAGCTGTTCAACCGCCATCACAGTCATTTCAACAGCAAAGCACAGTGTTGATTTGCAATTCTCAGCAGCAGCATTTGTCAAGAGACATGTTGTTCAACCAACGTATGGCAAGACTTTTTGGTGAATGTTGTGCATGGGAATGCTGGTGTGGTCAAGTCACTGGAGAGTTGAAAGCTATGGTTAGTAGGGTTCAGGCCCAGTAAGAACAGTCAGGTAAATTAGCAGCTAAGACACAGAGAGAGAGAGAGCACATAGAGACAGAGGGAGCACATGTGACCAAAATCTTAAGTCACATTCAACCACTGAAATAAGACTGTATGCACATTAATAAATGGGAGCACCCACACACTCTGTTCAAACATATTTAATATTTAACATTATATGTGAGCCTAAGGCTTATAATGTTAATGTCTTCTTTGCAAAAAGTGTGACCTCTCATCTAGTGTGGTTTAAATCTGAAAAGAAAACGTAACGGTTCACATAAAGCTCCAGCAATGATGTCATCAGATGATGTCTCCAGTAAAGCACCAGCAATAATGTTGTCAAACGTGATGCTGGGTATCCTCCTGTCCCTCCTCATCCTTCTGACTGTCGGTGGTAATGTGCTGGTGTGCCTGGCTGTCTGCGCTTCTCGACGCCTCCGCTGCCTCACAAACTGTTTCATTGTGTCGCTGGCCGTGACAGACTTGCTGCTCGGTGTCATGGTGCTGCCTTTCTCCGCTCTGCTCCAGCTCAGCAACGAGTGGCCACTTGGCCCGGTATTCTGCAACTTCTACATCTCCATGGATGTCATGCTGTGCACTGCCTCCATCCTCACCCTCCTGGCCATCAGCGTGGACCGCTACATGGCAGTGACCATGCCTCTAAGATACGCCTCACTGGTGTTGCCATGGAGAGTTGCTGTGGCCATGGCCAGTGTTTGGACAGTGTCTGTGGCTGTGTCGTTCTTGCCCATCCAAATGGGGTGGAACACTGTTAATGGGACTGTGCAGAACCACGGGCCTTGGGCTCCAGAGAGGAGATGTCGTTTTGAGCTGAACAGACCGTACGTACTGACAGACTCTCTTCTCACTTTCTACCTGCCTCTGGTGGCTATGTGCTGGACCTACCTCCGAATACTTCGCATTGCACGGGCACAGGCCAAACGCATTATCGGTGCCCGACCCACTTGCATCACTACCTACAACTGCAGGAACAATCCTTCCACCAGCACCACTGTGGTTTCCAGTGTTACAGCAGTGGCGTTGAGGGAGCACAAAGCCACAGTGACATTGGCAGCAGTGATAGGGGCTTTTGTGGTGTGCTGGTTGCCATATTTCATCCTGTTCACAGTGTTGGGCCTAAAGGAGCATCCAGACCCTAGCAAGGTGCCAGAATTTCCCGTTGTGTTGTGGCTGGGTTACACCAACTCAGCCCTCAACCCTATCCTCTATGGAGCCCTCAATAGGGACTTCAGGTCAGCCTACGCCCATCTACTGAGATGTCGATTGCCAAGTTATAGTGGGTGGATGAGCCGACAGCCTTCTCCCACTGTAACAGCAGGTAAAGCTGTAGAAAGAGCTTAAAATCTGCAAGTAAATCTGCAAAAACGTAACGTAATGGTTCACATAAAGTTTCAAGGTTTTAAGTTTAATTTAAGAGTGGATTCAGTTTCCGTTATATTCCTTTCCATCTTCCCCCTCTCAGCCAGAGACCAGCTTACCGAGGTGACACTGCTGTGTGCCCACACCCCTGCCACCTGCAGGGCAGGTCTAACAGATCAAAACTTCATGCTTCAAGAAAGGAGCAGCGGTACAGCCACAGCAAATATCCAATTTGCAAATGGCACTGCTGCCCCAGACATCAATGGCAATGAAAGGTAAATTATTAATCAGCAAAGACTTATCTTGTGCTTCATGTGCACGAATACAAAATGACATGACCTGACATGATGTGGAGAAGTTCATGTCAGCAATGGAGTTCTTGCATGCAGAGCCATGACTCATGACTCAAGTATAGTACAACTACCTTATGAAGAGTGATGTTTCACATCCAAATTGGGGTGAAAATGCTACAACATTCACATTTACTCATAATGAGAAAAATACAGGGCCATCACCAAGAAAGGACTATGATCAGTGCGTTAAGATGATTCCATGTTATATCCCGCTCTCAGTATGTATTTTCACTGGATTGTATATTCTGTCTTACTTTAAAAACACAAAATCTGATCAGTTACACAAACACACAAATGTGTCATACTTCTCTCATCTTTTATTCCTTTCTGTGAGCCCAGGTCGTGCTGAGCCTGTGCTGATGAGGTGGATGGATGCTGTGTTCACTATACTGTGGTTGCAACTAAGAACCAGAATCCATCAGCCTAAGAAGAGCAGCAGACAAAAAGGCCTGCAGAGATGTACAGCCCCTTTATTTGGAGGCCTTCAGTGCCACAGTAGAAGTACCTATAATACACCATGTAAGTAGACATACATGACTTCCCTGTAGCCCCAGCAGACCATGTCAGGCCCAGAACAAATGAACTGTGACACACATATCCTAGCGGTGTCATTCGCAGTGAATCAGGCCATATGGCAAAATACTTATTAGGCCAAGAAATTTGCTTTCAGCACAGAGGAGACGCATTATCCAGTTTCACATCCTGCTCTCACTTCTTTGTTTGCACTTTGTGAACAGTATCAACTAATTGGTTTGCTCTTTCTACGTGCATGTTTGTAAAGTGTGTATTAGTCAAAAGGTACAATGTATAATTCCTTCCCACATGCTCCCCTTCAGCCTGGCTACTCTCTGCAATTCTGCTCCTTTTCTCTTTTCTAATCACTTGTAATGTTAGAGCTTATCTTTATAAGAACCTTATAAATTAAGCTTTTTATGTCTTCCTGGATTAGTGGGCGTTCTTCTTCTGCAACAATGTGGTAGGGGCTTCTCTCCTGCTTCTGTGTGTCTGCTGCTCTCTGTTAGACTGACAAATATGTGGAATAAGTACAGAATTTAAAAAACACACAAACAAAGAACAGGGATACTATTTTGAATAGTTATAGTGGATGGGCGGATTTTGATATTTCAATCAAATCAAGAGAACTGACATGCATGGAATGCATTTATCAGAATCAAGGTAGATTTATCTATCATTTTACAACACAGGGTTGGTATAACAAGATTAGGTATCGAGTATTCTACAGAATATTTCATCAATTCATTGATTAACCCCCTGCCCGGTACCGGGATCATCTGTGTAAGTTAACTCATGACTGTGACCTTACAATCCAAACTGACAGCCCGATCAGGCAGAGAACAACATGTGTATATATTTACAGCTTAGGATTGCGGCTTACATTTCCTAGCCTTCAACTCAACAATCAATCATGATTTCAGTTAATTGCTACAGTTGCTGTTACTGTCTGCTCCATGAGGTTGATGCTAGACTGGGTGCTGTCTGATCAGATGCTGTTGTGCTGTTACGGTAGGCTACATAAGGTTCGTTTTATGGTGGACAGACTGTAAAATTACTGAATTGTTGTTTTCTTATAGCTTGAAATAATCCCATACACTTTATTTTCTGAGATTTTAATCACCCGCTGAAGAGCTCTCCGGTCCTGGGCCGTACACATCCTATGCTAGTTTATGATTGTTCCAGTCAGAATCCTTTGCTCCTCTGTAAAAGTTGATAAGTTGCCACAGGAATTCTTAAGTTTCCTTAAGAAATACAACTGTTTCTGAGCTTTCTTTACCAGCTTGGAGATGTGAGATGACCATGTCAGGTCCTCTGTGATGATTTCCAGGAATCTAAAACTGTTGTTGGAGTGTGTGTCCTTGTCTCTTTTTTTCTAAAATCAACGATCAGCTCCTTGGTTTTGCTGACGTTGAACAGTAGGTTGTTCTCTGTGTTCTCTCTACAAGATTATTGATTTCCTCCCAATTTGAAGTATCGTTGTTGTTGTTTTTAACCCAAACGATGATGGTGGTGTCGTCCATGTCGGGGGTTAGGGTTAGGTCATGGGTGAACCACATGAACAGGAGGGAGCTGAGCACACAGCCCTGGGGGGCTCCGGTGTTAAGCACTAGAGTGGAGGAGGTGTGACTGCCAATCCCAACTATATAGGTTCTGTTTGTGAGGAAGTACAATATCAAGTGTGATAATTTGCTGATCAATTTCATGGAGAAGATTGTGTTGAATGCTGAGCTGGAATCCACAAACAGCATTCTGATGTGTTTTTCTCAAAGTGTGTGAAAACTGAGGAAGACTGTGAAGATGGCATCCTCTGTGGATCTGTTTGTTCTGAAAGCAAACGGTTGAGGGTCCAGGCTGACTGGGACGTTTTTCTGTGCTAGAGAACAACTTTCTCAAAGCACTTCACCATGGGTGTGGGCACCACAGACTAGACACTGCAGACATTTTAGGTACAGGGACAATAGCGGCGGTCTTGAAGCAGATGGAAACACTCTTCTGCGACAGTGATATTTAAAAAATGTCAGTAATAACCTCAACTAACTGATTGGCATGTTTTTAATCCACTGCCAGGGATGTTATCAGGCCCAGCTGATTTACTCATATTCACTCCCAGCAGGACTCTTCTCACATCTGCTGTGGACACTGACAGTGGCCGGTCCTCTGGAGGTGGAGTAGACTTTACAGCTGACTCCTTGTTGAGAAGATCAAAGTCCTCCTTGCCTAGCCTGTGATGTTTTTGATCGCCTGCCATATATCTTTGGGGTTGTTGGTCTTGAGGTCTCTCTCCAGTCTCTGCTGTTGTCTATGCTGTGTCTTTGACAACTTTCAGTCTCTCTCTAGTGGTGCTGTATGGTTCCTTGTCACCTGGCTCTGTAAAGAGCCTTAATCTCTCCATTCATCCAGACCTTCTTGTTGAAGAAAGATTTTTATTGTCTCAGTGATCACCACATCAGTAACACATGTATGATGTCACTGATTATGTGTAGAATGATGATGCGGTTCTCCCTTGGTGGCAGCCTCTCTGAACATGTGACAGTCTATACACTCATAACAGTCCTGTAGAGCTACTGTAGCCTCATTGTCCACACTTCAACTGTTTTTAATGACCCTACCAGTTTGTGCAGCAGTATTGGTTGACAAGCCCTCAAGGCATCTCTACTTCATTGTCCTCTCATGGCTGAGGGCAGACTGGACGCAACAGTGACTCACTATTGCATCTCAAGGCACAAGTGGTATTAGAATACAGCACTGGCTAGAGCTAACTCATTACAATGCCAACTTTAGTAAATATCTCTGCAACACAATACACAGACATCTTTGACATGACATTAGAGGTCTTTCTGTGCATTCAGACCAATCGTGAATTGAATCTTCGCGTTGCGTGACTTGCGAGAGTTTGATTGTTGAGTTTCTGAACGTAAACACAACCCAGTTTGCTAAAGCGGTATGAACCCAAATTAAACATTTGGCTATGATTTAATTACAATAAACAGATCAACAGGATCATCGGCCAGCAGAGACTCTGTCCCGCTGCTCTGCCTGGTCCTCTTCACACAACATTCTGAAGCAGTCTGTGACATCCAGACAATCTCAGTGTTGACAGGCTATCGTGACAGTGTCACACGACTTCGAGTTGAACAATTTCAACTCACCAGATTGAGCGAAGGACCTGCGTGCTGCCCGACAGGAATTCGTGTCTCTCAGCGTTGTTGCATTGACTTTGTATGTAATCGCGCCACGCCCAATTCTCACCTCACGGTTGCCCTGAAATTGACATTAATTGTCACATTCTGTTCTTACACATTGTACTTTTAAAGCAATGAAACAACGTAAAGTTTTTTTTTTTCTTCATGATTACCAATAAATTGTACAGGCTGTACAGCATGGTGGTACATGGGGGTGGTTGTGGCTCAGGAGATCCACCAGTATATGAATGTTAGTTTCTGTTTGAGCACTTGGGCTCAGTGTATAAATGTGAGTGAATGGTGAATGCAGATGTAGTGTAAAAGCGCTTTGAGTGGCTATACAAATGGACAGAGACGGGACCAAACAGGAGACAAGACTACACTAAAACATGGAGATATAAGACTAAGGACTAAGACAGACCATAATGATAAAACACAGAAGTACACAGATCAGAAAAACACTAAACATGAACTATAGCACAGGACTAAGAACTAAGATGAGAGACAAGACAGTTACTCAGAAAACTAAAAGCGAATGAACAAAATAATAAACTAGACTACAAAACTCCAAACCATGACAATATCAAATAAACACAATAAAAACAACAGCACAAAACCAAATCCTAACAGTTTTGTGTTTTTTTCAGCTAAAACATCTATGAACTGTACATTATTGGAATGAAAACAAAATATTGTAAAACAATATTATATATTTACACAACTTTTAACCTCTCAAGCATCTGTCCTACCTCCTGCAGCTTTGTTTTGTATGCGATTGTTGATACAGCAAACACATTAATCTCTATACTGAGAGTAGGAGCTAATCTACTCTCACCACAGTGGTGAGTGATCCTTTCCTCCCCGCATATTGTACACCCAAAGTGATTGAATAGAGTGCCAAACGTTTGATCCTCTTCATGTGTGTCTCTCTCTGCCTCATAGCAACCACTCAAACCATACTTTAACAAAGTAAAATGGGAGAAAATGGGACCTCAGTAACTCCACAACTCATCAGCAAGAACCAACTGTACGCACACAGCCGGCCTCTATCCGTCCAGGACCGAATATATGACGAGGCTTCTACATAGATGGAGCTAAAAGTCTAGTTGTCTTACAAAATCCTTCCACTGCATCCAACCATCACACAGGACCCTGATATGCTCTTGAACTAACTGTGAATAGTATAGAAGCTCTGGAAGAGTAAATGAGACCAGCAGATTAACTCTGTTCGTTATCAATTTTGCGTACTACATTTTTTATGCTGACTCAAGAGTGCACTCCAGTGGAAACTCAAAGTATCACAACTTCAACTGAACAAAATAAATTGAAATGGATGTTTCACAAAATCAGGGAACTAAAGGGGGAATGTGATAAATGGACTTTTATTACACTTCTCACTTCATGTAGAATGCATTGAAATGTGTAGCATGCAAACTAATGTTATGTGTCTATTTGTAAGAATGCAGCTGCCTCCAAACTGTGTCTTTAATGTATCTCATTCAGTGGCATAAAGCTGAAAATTGTATGCATGTATCATACTGTATGTATTGTATCATACTGTAAAACTTACTGAGGAGTGAAAAGAATTACATGTGCTGTTCCTCCACAATAGAAAATTACAACCATACTGTATCAATAAAGAGCAGCTTAAATAAAGAATATAATATACTGTATACTTTGTAATACAGATGGGCTGTAGTTAAGTCCAGATAGGGATTATGTGGGATGATACAGAAAACACTGTGTGAGTGGTAAGGAATACAAGTACAATGGAAACGATTCATCAAAGCTGTCAGCACACATTGCCTCAAACTATTGCCACATTAACACTTAACCTTCTCCATACTTCAAGCTATTTCCTTTGAGGACTGACAGAACTGTGCATAATATCAATCTGCATGTCAGGTACCAGCTGGAAACAAGTGGTGGAGGGGATTGTACAACTCATTCAACTACACAGAAAAAAGTATTTGGTATTTATAACAGTAGGGTAGTATTTCTTCTTTCTTTCTTTTTTTTTTACTTGTTATCTATCCAGGGTAGATTAGCTGAGAATGAATGTTCCATTATCTCATCTCTTTCACCAGTGAAAGGACAGGTTCTGATTTTTCATATCTGTCTTAGTCAATACTTACAAGCCATATGTACTCTAACCGTCATGATTACACTGTAAAATATGAGGGACAAAATATACAATCCTCGTTCAGTCAGAGACATTTAGGTCAAGCAAATGATCTTAGCTCCTCCAAATTCATACAGTAACAGTGGAGTATCAAACATAGATGTAAACATACATTAAAACCCTAATTCATATAGGGAGGTTGTTGCATGTTGGAGGGAGTCGTGGCAGCAAGTAGTACTGGTAACAGGAATCATCAGGGAAACTTGTAATTCATAAAGACCACTAAAGTAAACTTAAGTACACTCAGAGGTCACCCTTGTTCAACTTTGACTCAGTGGATTTTGCCAGTTGGCTAATAGAAACTCCAATCTTGGAACCCATCACCTATCGTCTGACGACGATTTTACCTCTTGGGCAACATCCATGTTTCAGGGCCAAGACTACTTCTTCTGAGCATTGTTTACAATCCGATTAGCAATCACATAACCCATTAGCTATTGTCTGATGATGATTTGAGTGCCGATACATTTAATAAAAAAGCTAATAAAATTATAATCTCTAGATTTCCGAGATTGATTAAAAGCTAAATGTTGTTAGACGAAAGCCAATGAGTTATGAAACTGCATTTCGGCCAATGTGTTCCACCTCTTTTGTTCTCCACACGGACTGTTTAGTCACATGCAACCAAAGCCTGCTTAAGCGTGATTGGTCAATACTACTCGGACTACAAACAGAAACCATAATGCTTTGATACCAAAATCTTGTTCCTTGCCTACAGATTGTGCATTTATATGCAGATATCTGTTTATAGAGATTAATGGAATCCCTGACTGTCTGAACATGTAAAATGTATTATTCCATTGTATCTACAGACATACATACATTATTATATCACAAAACCATATATTACAAACAACTAATTGCAGCTTTGCTCTCACAGTTTATGCTTGCGATCGCTCTGAGCAATATTTATTTATTACTGGCATCAGAAACTTGACATCATGTCCTTCTTCGAGATGCGTGCGGGGCAATTTTGTTGAACAGAAGGGTAATGTGAGCATCTCTTTAGCCTGGCAGTTTGTAGATGTATTGCCAATGTTGGGAAAATACAGACATGCAACTACCAGGCTGTATCCCTCCAGCGTGGCTCGGTACAGAAACACTGTTCATGCAAACACAAAAGAGAATTTAACACTACAGAGGCAGCAACTTTCAAACATACCCACTTGACATTATGTCCGCTATCACTCACAGTGTAGTAGTGCTAGAAGAGCTCACTTCTTGAGGAGGAATGATTACAGTGAACAACTCTTTCCATGTACTGTATGTACAGCATGTGAGTGTTTTATTAACATAATAAGAAATGTACCTATATAAGTGCCTTTGAACAGGCTAAAAACATGACTCACAGTGTGAAGAAAATGATAAATAGACGAGGTAAATATTTCATTTTGTGTTTTTGTGGCTGGAAACCAGAGTGGTTAAGGGTTTATCTGTACTCTGTCCTCTCTAACTAAAAGACATTTATTATGCTTTCATCTCTTTGAGTCCCTCTTTTCCTACATAAGCACTGTGTCCCTTGGTAATTCTGGTCACTCAACCCTTCTCCATCTCTCTCCCCCTCTCTTTTCAGCAGAGTGACCATCGACTGCTCAAACTACATGAAAACCATTCATCATTGCTTCTTAAACATCATATTAATGTGGGGAAAAACAGAACCTTATAGACTCTTTCTCTCGCTCGAAAATGCACACACAACAGTACACACACACGGCTCGCTCTGTATAAGCTATCAATCATAGATATTGTCATTATTCAACTGTGTCATCGACAAGACCCTCTCCTCCTCCCTCTCTCTCCAGTCTCTGTCTCTCTTTCTCTTTCTCCCTTTTCCATTCTCCCTATTCTCTCTCTCACACATACACATACACACACACACACACACAGAAGAGAGAGAATCATGAATCATAAATCTTATGAATGCCATCTAAAGACTGCTCAGCGCTATGAGAAAGAGAGATGACTGATAGATGTGAGTGACTGTGGCGAAAGCAAAGAAGATGGACAGAAGGTTGTAAACAGCAACACCGAAGTCAGAAACTGCAGATCAAGGGTCAAACGTATCAGAGGAGGCACAATATGGCAAAGACGGAAAGAGTAAACGGGAGAGGAGGAGAGGGAGTAAATGGAAGGAAGAGAAGAGGGGGAGGAGGAGGGGGAGGGTGTGAGGGGGGTGCTGCCACAGTGAGGCTAAAGCCATAACTCATCTTTTATTAAAAATAATGAAAAAAACTTAATGAGTTAATAATATCACAGAGAAAGAGATAGGGAGTGAGACCGAGATGGAGGAAGGGACAGGAGGACGAGGGAAAGGAAGGAGGAGAAGAAAGGAAATGAGGAGATAGAAAAACAAAAAACAGAACAGGGTCAATGTTTGTCTCTTTTCACCTTTTGGTCATTTTTCCTGTTTTCAAAGTTCACACAAGATCCATAACAGCGGCAGGGACAAACATAGCGATCCCCCTCTTTCTGCCGACCTAAATCCCAAAGCCTGCTTGGTAATTAAAGGCACTTAACAACCAATTAACAGAGATGAGCTAAATTAGGAGGATATTGTCTCCTTTGACTAGGCTACTGCATTATCAGTGTATTGAAACAGCGATGAACAAACCTCAGTGGCCCGTGTTTGCATGTAGGCAAATGACGGATTAATTACTATTAAAACATCAGCATCTTAATGAGCTTGGAAACAATTAGAGAGATCGTTAGCATGTGGAGAACGGCTGAGAACAGAGGAAGGGGGGACTGCAAAACAAGAGAGAAATCTTCATTGGGAAGCAATACTGATTAAATGGACGTATGGTCGCACTCATCGCCCAATATCCACGGACCTATTAAATACATGACATCACCATTTGTCTTTTCTACCGTCAAGCTACTTTTCTCCTGCCATCATCTTTCCCCTTCTTCTCCAGCTTCCCCAACTCTCTGCATTTGTTTCGCCTCTCATAAAAAGCCTTTTTCTTGCTCTTCCCTTCGTTTCTCTACTTTCTGCTTTTTCGCTCCCATTTCTTCCATCCTTCCTTCATGCTTGGGGGGCACAGTCCTGTGAAGGAATTTAATATGCAACTTTTATATGAGAAACCAATCGCATACGTCTGGGTCTATTGGGCTCGCAATCTATCGGCCCGGACGGCTAATGCAATAGAGAGAGCCGGGGCTATTTATCACACAGAGAGCTATCTTTTCCGCTCTCTCTCCCACTCTGCCCTCGCTCTCTCTGTCTTTATTCAAGCCTAGATTCCTGGCTGCCACTAAATCAGGCCAACTATGAGCTATGGCTGCCCAGAGGGCATCTCCTCTTTTATAGGGGGATTTGGATTTTGTATCTACTGGTTCCTCAGTGGTCGTTGAGACTGTGCTAACGGAAGCTATAAACATTCAACAAACAAAGGCAACAACTTAAATGTCCCTCCGTCCCCACTGTAATGATCATGAACGTGTAGAGATATATGGTGGTAGGGGGATCCATAAACCTGATGAATAAGATACCATGGCATTTACAATGATGGTGCAAAGATTTGTTTGTGTGCATGTCTTCAGACGGAGAGGCAGAAACTTATACAAAGACTACACATGCACAGACATGTTTACACATATTATACTGTTATAGTATAGTATTTGTACACATGTCTGTGTAATATGCACAACAATATTACTAATACTAGTGACACACAGCAGCAGCAAAACTTCAAAAGTTTCCTGCTGAAAAACAAAAGCGACAGTGTACAGAGGACGCTGCCCACCTGCAGCAATTAAAATGCCTCAGAAAACCAAATTCATTTCAACAAATTAGCCACATTACTGGCCACTGTGTAATCGCTGATGGCAATTAATAAGAAATTAGTCACAATCAGCCGTATATTAACATCTCACCCAGGGGCCGCGGCTGGAAATTAATAACCGGAGATTCATCTCTCTAACTGTCTTTCTGGCTCTCTCTCTCTCACTCGCACACACACACACACACACACACACCTTTGCCCACCTATATTGTTCATGAATCTCCTCTAAGACACAGATTTTTTCTATGTGGATTGTCTCATATGATCCGCAATCTGCTCGTGTCAGCTAGCCAGCTTCCTCTTTACCAGGGTGTGAAAACCCCCTGAAAGACATGAGTATGTGTGTGTGTGTGTTTTCTCACCAAAGCATGGACAGTCAACACATCTGCTATGAACAGTTTGTGGACATGTGGACACACACACACATAAATATAAGAGAGAGAGAGTTAGATACTGTATATCTGTGTGGTATGTAGGCCTTATGTATGTGTGTGTATGTGTGCAAAAGGTGCTACTCAAATGGGGAGGGGGCATCGGTGGAGACTGGGCCCGCCTCTAGGGGTCCTCACACCAATCAGCAAAGCGCACCAAGAATCAATTAACACCAGTGGGAGGGGGCAGAGGGTACGGCACCACACACACTTAGACACACACGCTGTCCTCAAGCACACTGCCCACACACATGGTACTGTCTGAGGAGATATCCATCAGATCACACATTGTGCAATATGCCAATGTGTGTGTGCGTGTATGTGTGTGCCTTTGAGCGTGTGTGTCCCCGTCCCGGTGTGCCCCGGTCTCTCATGGTGTGAGGTTGGGGAACAGATTGGGGGTCAGCAGGGGGGTCAGGCCAGGGTCACCCCCATCTGAGCTGTGTGTGTGTCAGTCTCTACATGTATGTGTGTGTGAGTGTGTAGTATAGCCTGACCACCACTTCCAGGGCTCACTGGCAGGCAGAAGTGAATAAGATGGATGGTGTTGATTCATACTACGAATTCATTGCTCCCCTTGAATCCATAGAGAATAAATACATCCACAGATATTATGAAGCAAGGGACCAAAATGAGCATCTCACATTTTATATTCCTCCTTCACTTTTTCTCTCTGTGTCTTCTCTCCATTTCTCTCTCTCTTTGTCTCTCTCTGGTGTGGGGACAGCTGCTGGTTACATGAAAACCATTCATCACTGCATCTTTACCAAAAAGTTATTGACAGAGGAGGGGAAGCGGAGCTTTATTGGCTACATTATACACATTTGGACCAAGAGAAAAAGTCACGCATCAGTGGAAACATGAAAACTCGAATTAAGTAGTAAAATAGGCAACCGTATTTTTGGGACAGTGCTGATGCTTAGCTTGTAAGGGGAGCCGTGAAGAGAGAGCAAGAAAGCGAGAGAAGACATTTCCGCTACAATAAACAAAACAGAACGGCCAAATAAAGTGATCAAAGAGTGTCTACCATTTGCCCGTGAACGTTCCACTGCGAAACACCACCTCTTTCCTCTCGCTCTCTCTACACATTGCTGTCTCCATCTGTCAGCCCATTGCACCCGTCCGTCCACTAACCCCCCCCCCTTCGTTTCCTCTGCTCCTCTCTGGCCTTCCTACCCTCAGGGAGGTAAGGTGATCTCCCTGCGCTGGTGTAAGTGACTGGTATTAGTCTCCTTCTCTGTCTGTCTGTTTGATCCCGGCACTAATGACTCCACAGGGACTGGGGTCTGATAATGGGAAATCAATATAGAGAATAGCGCTCTGGAGTGGCCTCACTTAGCTCTCGCTCTTTCACGCCTCACAGCAAAGTGCCTCTGTGTATTTGTGTGTGTGAGGAGGAGGAAGTGTACAGTGTGTGCGCCCATGAGCACGTGTATCAAGGAAATCTGTGTAAATCTTTGTGGAGACTGTGGCCTATTACCAGGTGCTTGTAAATTTACAAAATATATCACAATTATATTCATGTTTTTTAATTCAAAATAAGGATTACTTGCAGTTCTACGGGCTGAAATTATTCTGCAGCTCATGAAACATTTCAAAAGCACATTTGATCAAATCAAAGTTACTGGAGAGGTGACATTTTCAGGGTCATCCGGCAGTAATATGCATGTGTGGCTGTGTATATGTGAGCGTGTGTGCCTAATCGGTCACACTCCTGCGCCTGGGGCCAGACAGGTGGGGCTGGTGGCATGAGGCTGGTTCCCCCCTTCCACCCTGAGGGGCCAGAAGGCCCAGCAAAGCAGGGGGCTAGAGTAGCTCCCTCTGCCAGGCACCAGAGCACTATGGCTGGTGACAGCTGGTCCTCTATCTCTCCCTCCCCTCCTCCCCTGCATGAGCGCCCTGCGGGCAGGCAACAGGAGGGGTGAGGAGGTCAAGAGGCAGGAGAGAATGGAACGGCGGCGACATGCAGCATAATCGGCTTTTATGAAGCGGAGAGGACACAGACAGAGAGAGACGGGAAACACAGCTCTGACACAATGCAACGGACTACAAGCAGTAATGAATTAACACATTAGCGCCACGACCAGGGGCGTTCAGGAGCACTCAGCTGCTCTTAAACACAAACCCACACTGGCACACTCTCTCTCTCTCACACACACACACACACACATAAATCAGTCATAAGTCCTTAAAGCACCAGCAAACACACTCTTATTAATTACATGAGTCATTTTGTCGATGGCAGATCCCTCTGAAAGCCACTGACTCTGATCAGAGACTAAAAATGTCTCCACAAAAACAGAAACATTTACTTAGCACTCAGATTAGATAAGACAGAGATTAACTCTTAAAAGCACAACACACACACACAAAGACGAGACAAAGCCATGGGAATCCTCTTGTCCAAACTCAACCCATGTGTTCAATTATCATCAGCCCCAAATGATCCCCATTAATGCTTTAACTCTTTCTCTAACATCTCCATCTCAGTCATCCATCCATCCTGTTTTTTGGGGGTTTTTTGCTCTCTGCTCTCCGTCCATCCCTATAATTCACGTCTGTGCGGTTACTTACTTCCCTTTCTCACTCTCTTCCTCTCCATCGTCCTCTCCCTCCCTCCCTGACTTTTAACCAGCGTGAAGAAGCAGCCATGCATTCAACCATCAGACAGGCTTACATGGTCTACCCTCACACACGCACACACACACACACACACACACACACACACAGAGTCAAAGCATATTGTTCCTCAAGAGTAACAAGAATGTGATGTTCACTGAAACAAATATCCACCATATCAGGGCATTTTTATGTGGTTAAATGTGCATCCTGATACTTGCAGGGGGAAAAAAGCTTACATGACTGATTTGTATACAAAGAAATCTCACTGAAAGTCTCTCTATTGGTTGCTGTTTGACTCCATGTGGAGAATATATCAAAGTATCCACCACAACATTTTTAAATCTACAAAAGCGACAACATTTAAACTTGTGTTTCCTCCAATAAAGAGAACCTTTTCAGAGGACAGCCTTCATATTTGGTAATTCAAATCCTTTAATATGTACTGAGCCACATATATAGCATTAACAGTGACATTGTATTTGGTTTATCTGCTTTTTAAGTCTTCTGGAAGATAAACTGTGTCCACATGGTGCACAGAGCAGTGGTCCAGTGACAGGGATGATGATGGCCCTGACCAAGTCCCTGATGGGGGATCCCATTCCTCTCCTCTCTTCCAACAATCCCACTGAGCATGTCAATATGAAACACAATACCCCCCCACACTGGGGCCATGCTAGGCTATCCCTCCCATTATAGACAAGACAGGCTGATATTGATAGGATGAGCCTGTAAACTGCTGCATCTGCGCATGGCTGTGGTATGGAGAAAAGTGTAAATTAGACCAAATCAAGTCTCCCAACAGTAAAACACATTTTCACAATATTGCACTCAATGTGAGCAAGATTTACAACACGAATTTTGTTGTATGTGGGTTGAAGCAAAGCCGGCCATAAAGCTTTGTTTACCCAACTTTAAAAAATCCACAGCCTTGTAAATGTTGTCAGATGGCCGATGCCAGTGTCTTTCAGCTTAATACTACCTATATTAAATAGTTTAAATATTTCATAAGGGCGGTTTTTAGAGCGAGGGAGGGGAAATCGTTAGCTGCGGTAAAGTTTCATTAACTGGTCCCCATTTCGCTGCGAGGCAAACTCATCTCCTCTTATTGTAATAAAACAATCTCTCTCTCTCTCTCTCTCTCTCTCTCTCTGGGCGCTGCTATCCACTCATCTCCCTCTCTCCACCGCCTCTCTCCTTCTCTTTTACATCATAATAATACACTACATCCCCTTTAAATGCACTATTACTTACCGCTGCCTTTTCATATTGTAACATCACGGGCACTTTAGCGACAATATAAAAGCGTGTCATTCATTATTCAGAAGCAGCCGGCCTCGTCCCCCTTTTAAAAAGTCAGGCGCGCCGCTGAAATTGATAACGGCGAAGAGACGCGCAATAAAAACGCAGCCCCCGGGTACCGAGCTCCAGCCCAGACCCCCGATTATGCAGATCAAGTGGTAATTTCTCAAACAAATCGCACTCTTTCACTCTTTTGTTGTCGTTTCTTTTTGGACTTTTGGAATCAGAGTGTCAGCATTTATATTGCCTGTGGAAAAAAAACGAGGATTGATGCGCATCTTAATTGTCCGTGTGGGCTGCAGGCTTTTCAGAAACACTATCTAAATATTTTGGCCTAAACGAGATAACCTCAAGGCTGCTTTTTAAAGGGGGTGTTCTTTTTTTAAGTGGGCTCATGGTATTACTTTTTTTTAACCTTTTCTGCCGTAATGATGAAGCAATGAAATGATCCGACACTGTCTTCAACATTCAGGCCATCAATAAATCCAGAAAGGCTGGCAGGAGGCGGGCAGGAGTTTCTCCTGGTGTGATTTGGATTACCGGTGTCACGGTGGTATCCCGGTAGGTCAGAGCTAATGTGTCATAATCCCTCATTATCATTGGGATGCACAGGATTACTAACACCTAACATCTGCAACCAGTGGGACCCAGTCTGCTTTGTACAGGCTGGAGCAGGGACTGCCTTCACTCCGCGGAGGAGTCAGGATAAACGCAATAACTATTAACTTTCATGAAGCAGTTTCCGTTGTGATCTGGGTATGCGTCGCCCTGTAAGTGGCCATGTAATTGTTATAAATTAATTAAATTAATTTAAATGTGTTTTGTTCGCCATAGTTACTGTTGGGGAACTGTTCGTTCAAATGTCTTCAAGAGAAACATAAAAATGTCCACAAAGATGACAGCTATAACAGACCAATTCTCCCCCATCAAAAGCCACCGGTGAGCTCACATATGGCAGGGTGGACCAGCCAACACTCAGAGTCTGTCCATATTGCCAAACAAACACCTCGGGCCTTGTCCAATCTCATATTGCTTCATAAGACTTTATTGTGAAGGGCGAGATGCGGATCCTTTTTTTAAATATAGCCTATATTACCCACTACAGGATCTTTGCATTTCCGTATGATTTGTGTGGCATATAACCTCACAAGTCACAATTTTACCAATAACAGTTTATTTTATTACAAGAATTTTTAATGTAGTTTAACATACAGTGTCATATAAAATCAGGCTGCATTTTCTTAAATAATGAATTGTGATTACAAAAACGCTAATAGACTAACAATAATAGCTAAAACACCGCATAAAGTTTTGGTCAAGAAGTCAGCATAACTCAAATACTAAAATGTAATTATTTGCATGGTTCAGACATTAAAATTCATTCCCACAAAAACAATGATTAATGAACAGATTGGACAGATCTTTTACACTCCTACAAATTTAAATCCCATTGTCACTAAATGAATATGTTGGGCATTAGTTGGTTAGTACTGTAATGTGATAGCCTAAAAAGCCACCTGCCGCATCCAAACCCGATGCGCATTTGTCTGTCCCTAAGACAAGTTAGTGAAAATGTGATTATCCGGTCACTTTGGGCGCCTGTAACATTGAATCTGAGCGGTTAGCAGCTTCCAGAGCCCGGACACTTTATCTGAAGTAGCCCATGGCCTTCCCGTGTCAGGTCATTTAATGTGGCACTGGCTACGAGGAACAAATAAGGCCACGTAATGCCATGCTCAATAGGTGCTGGTGATTCACTGCCAATGTTCAATTAGGCTGCTGTCCTTTTATTTTAAAAAGAGATGTGGTGGGTTTCATGTGCGTAATTACGCACCGGTAAAATGATAACTCTTGAAGCTTTATAATTTGTATTCTGTTTTAATTATCTCAAAGTACTACCGTCTTTAATAAAAGCTGGTGAAATGCATGATTAAGTAAATGTTTTCAAGTGATTTTACAACTACACCAAACCAACATGAATGTGACTACTCTGCATTTGGTTATAAGGTGTCAAAATTTAAGGCTTTAAATCCGACGCATTATGAATATTGGAAAAAAAAAAAAAAAAAACAACACTTCATCATTTTTGGTTTCAGGTTTAAAATCCAACATTTGTAAACAGCTGAACATTAGACGCCACAGTGCAGCCGAATCTCAAAGAACGAATAAAAATAACTCGGCATTTGATTATAAGGCGTGGAAGATGTGAAGGATAAAAGGAATATAAATGGAGACTGACAATTCTTCCTTTTGTTCTCCTCTTCATAATATACCCATGATAAATAGTCTTCAGGTTATAAAGCACTTCCTAATATCTTTCAACCCCGTTCCCGTGTGAACTTATTATCCCCGTATATTCCACATGTGCCAAATGACACAAACAGAAGACGTGACACAGACAGCAAGAGGACAAATGATGCGCACTAGGAAAGATGAGTTGTGTCTAGCATGAGAAGTGGTAATGGGCAGAAGCATCATTTCATCCGAACCTAAAAGGTGTGTAAAAAGTTTGTCACCAAAACGTATCCCCCCGTTAAAAGTGCGGAACACTGACAAATGACTGACAAAACACAATTTGGTTGAAATTATAAAATATTAGATGTCGTCTCCAAAGAGCCTAAAAAGAGTATTGATCTTCAGTCGTCCCTGGTGTGATTTTTTATTTATTTATTTTTACATATGCCCCTATAAATTTCCATGAAGCTGTCGTTTGCTCCTTGCCCTCATTCTCCATTACAATGATAAAAAACGACAACATCAAATACTGACTCACTCATAAGGCTTGAAGATGCTATATATATATATAAGCTGACGCCCGTGGTTATGGGAAATCTTGGTTATTGTGCCAAATCGTGAGCCTATCCCCATTAACATTCAATCAGTCATTCTGGTGCCAGCCAATGAAAGGTGGAGAGGGATGGAGGAGGACGGAGCTGCTAGACGGAGCTTTTTGACGCGCTGAGAGGAGGACAGAGCGTCACATCTCTCCAAACGCCCATCAAACTTTCACCACAGCCTGTGGAGAGGACCCAGTTCTCTGAAAGAGGCCTGCTAGAGACAACAAGGATGATGGAGTCACTACTGGCGATCACTTCTGGTATAGTTTAACGCTGCTGCGAATTTCCCTGAAAACGTCTTGTTCAGTTTTTTCGTCCTTCTTGCGACAGAGCGACGGGGATGGAGCAAGCACCCAGCGCGCCGAGCCCTCCTCCCAAACCGGCCCATCACGAGCCCATCAGCTTCGGGATCGATCAGATCTTGGGAGCCGGTACAGAGCCGGAAAACGGGCGCACGGCTGGGAGACAAATTGGATCAGATTTAAGCAGCGGGGACGGCTATTACAGTTTAGGAAGCCCGACCGGAGCCAGCGCGCCCTCATACACCGCGCTGTCTATCTCCCTCTCCGGTATAATGCCTCCGGTGGAGGCTTCAGGTTCATACGGCGAGAGCAGGAGTCTGGCCAGCCGAGTGATTCGAGTCCCGGCACACAGACCCATGACAGCTCCGGGACCCCCGGCCCCAGTCCAGGGCGCTGTTCCTGGGTTTGGAGGGCTTTGCTTCCCCTGGATAGGCAACAGATTCGCCAAGGACAGAATATCAGGTAGGCTATGCCAGCTGTTAGACTTAATGGGTTCGCCTCATTAATATTTGATTATGTTTCAAAACGCTAGTAACTGCTGCTGAACCATTAAAACAAACAAACACCTGTGCCAAATATTTGTAAAGGCCTTATACAGCCAACGGAACTGTTTTCACCTTAATTATTTAAATGGTTTAAGAGAGGAAAACATACAACAGGATACAAATGTTTGTTTGTTTTTTTAAATTATGGAGTGTAGGCCACTACATTTATAGATTATTAAAACGCATTGTGTCTGCTTTAGTTACCGAGTTCACTCGTATTTTTATAAGTTGAATATTTAACTTCTACATCATATAGATAAACAAGACAAAAGTAATAATGTACAATTGCACAGCTACTTTCATAAGGCTTTGTTTTTTTAATTCTCAAACAGCAATATTGGGGTCTGTCATCATTTACTGTTGTGGTGAAAATGAACTAAAATATTAATAATAGGCTATGCTGAAGAGAAGAATAAGATCACCAAATAATTGACATCATAAATTATAGACAAAAAGTAAAAAAAAAAAAAACTTTCTGAAATAATAAAGGGTGTAGTATTTAACAACAAGGTAGCCTAAATATTAATTGAAGATTATGCAAATTAAAGTTGGTATAAAACATTTTGTCACACAGCCAGCCATACGATTAACTAAATATTAAGAGGAACATTTACTAGCAAAGGCCTAAATAGCCTACATTAAAGAAAAGATAAAGAGGCCGCTGTCTCTGTAATTAGTGCGCAGGTCATCTGTTAAAGCCCAAACAACTTTAAATGAGTATGAGTATTTATTTATATCTTATAATTGCATTGTTTTCCAATAATTTGGCCAGACTCATCTTTCACAATCATTTTCATTTCACACAAGGCTTACACAGTCTAAATAGGGAATTGTTGTCAGACAGGGCGGGTATATGTGATATATGGGCTTGAATTTCCATACAGAGTGGGGAGTGAATTAGTCGGTTTGGTGCTGTAGCAATAAAATCTCATCTTTTACTCACCGGTGTCTCTCTCTGTTCCCCGCAGCGGCTCTCGTGCCGTTCGCCGTTACGCGGCGGATAGGACACCCGTACCAGAACCGGACTCCTCCCAAACGGAAAAAGCCCCGCACGTCCTTCTCCAGAGTTCAGATCTGCGAGCTGGAGAAGCGCTTCCACCGGCAGAAGTACCTGGCCAGCGCCGAGCGGGCAGCCCTGGCCAAGAGTCTGAAGATGACAGACGCACAGGTCAAAACCTGGTTCCAGAACCGCAGGACCAAGTGGAGGTTGGTATGAAATTTCATCTTCAAGTTACCTGTACTAATATCTGAAAGCGCATTTCATCACACTTCACTCGTAGAAAACTCGGCTACTACAGCCTTCTTCAAGGAGGAGTTCAAAAATCAAACTTTCGCCATTTAGCAGATGACCCCATGCGCAATTTCCTGTGAATTGACCACATCGACACGGAACAAAAAAACGAAAAAAGATTTCAGCTTTTATAAAATTTTATAGGCATTTTTTTCCTCTTCTTGTTCCTCTTCTTCTTCAATTTATACAATATTAAATAGTCATGGTATAAAATATATTAGATATAGCCTATATTTATACATATTACATAATAAATCCACAAAATGTAGATTTTATCAATTATTACATGGAGTCAAAGAGATTTTATTTTTATTTTTCATGCTTGAAACAAATCTTCTCATCATTGCATTGCCCTAGACATAATTTTATTTTAATTCTTATAACTCACCACTGTCGCTTTATGCAGCTTATGGGAATTTTCACACTTCTTCTTTAACCTTACATAACTCTTTTTATTTATCTATCTATTTATTTGTTAAGATTTTGTTTTTTACTCGTGTCTTCTTTCAGGAGACAGACAGCCGAGGAGAGGGAGGCGGAGCGTCAGCAGGCCAATCGCCTCATCCTGCAGCTTCAGCAGTCCGCCCTCCAGAAGTCCCTCAGCGAATCAGCAGTGTCGGATCCACTGTGCGCCCATAACTCCTCCCTGTACGCCCTGCAGAACCTCCAACCCTGGGCGGAGGAAAGGGAATAGAGACCAACACCACGCTGTAATCAATAAGCGTCATCGATTATCCCTGGGAGGATAAATAAATTCAACTAGCCTACATGAGGACAGTGGGACTTACTTTGATTCATGCAATGGAGAAAAAAATGTTGGACCAGTAAAACTGAAGAATGGGTCACAGCCAATTTGAGTGGATGGTTGTGAGAATGGACCTGAAATGATGGTGAGTGAAGCCTCTCTTGAAGCAGAAACAGAACTTGCTTGGAATAAATCTTGCGACTCTGTACTTGGGAACAGTGAGACTTTTTCAAATCCAAAAAGGACACAGAACTTGTCATTAAAATTTCTTGTCACCCTGTTGATTGTCTTTGTCATGCATCTTATTCTTTTTATTAGAATAAGACCAAGAAAGACAACTAACCTATAAAACTGAAGGAGGCAATTAATTCTCCACAGTGAGACACAATATGATGGAGTGTTTTTTCTGAAGGTCTTCTCTCAATGCAACCATCTCCTAAACAACAAGCTGACTTTCCTACACTTTGACAGGGTTGGCAGACAAAAAAAAGGCAAGGCCTTCACTCCACCTATACAATAGAGAACTTGCATAGAAATGTGTCATTGAATTTCAAATAAATATCCTGCTCTATTTTTATCAAAATGCACAGAAAGAAAGGTCACAAAAAGAATTCATTCACAAAAAGAATTAAGAAAAACAATTTGTTCCGGTGCTTAAACTTTCTTCCGCTCTCATTTATAAATGTAAACCCTCCAACTCCAATCACCTGTATATACACAGGTGTGGTGCACCACCTTAGCCCAAGAAAATGATGCCTAAAATGTTAACGTTAAGGGGAAAATGCTTTTGGGAGCGGTAATAAAAGGAAAATAGATGTCAGGATTACAGGGGAGAGAAGTGAAGAAAATATGAAAGAGGCTGTAAGTTGGGTAATAAAAGGAGTGATGCATGTTTAGTGATGGTGGTGACGGTTTTTTTCATATGCACATTATCATGCTTTATTTGTGGGCCGCGTCCTTCGGGATGGAGGCACAAATGTACAACTCTTTTTGTACTTTCATTGTATATGTGTAAATAACAGTATAAACCATTCTTGTGACCCTTTTTTTGGCTTGTGCTTTTTATGGTGCATCATTTTTAAAAAAAAGAAGATTTTAAGGTTTTAATACACAATAATTATAAAAAAAAGTTATGGAGCGACAAGGTTATAAAAAAATAGACATGAATTAAGTTTGTTTCTTGAAAAGTTTATTGATAAATATAATGATTTTATACAGTATTTCAATACACACATGATTTCATTCTGACAGGTTTGAGCTGTCTATCTGTTTGTCTTCCTGTCTGTCAGTCTGTCTGGAAGAATGTCTGGGTACATTTGAGATGAGCCGCAACACAGCTCAGCAAGGAGTTTTATTACACTACTGGTAGCACAGTGAGTGGGCATGACAGCAAATCATTTATAAATCTGTATTTTTGTCCTGCTCAATCTTCAAAATGATGGCTCTTGTTAGAAACATGGCTTCCATTCCTTCAGAATCAGTGAAAAGGTCTCTCTCGTCTTCTGCCTTATTCTCGCCTCTTATGTCTCAGTCTATTCTTTCCCCACAGTCCTTCCTTCTAGCTCTCCCCTCTTTTGTCTCTCCCTCACAGTGAAAGGTTAGTCGCTCTGAGTCAACATTTTTAAAAACAGACAGAACTGACGACGAAACTCTCCTCTCTAGCAGGAACATTGTCAGCTCAGCCAGACTGAGCCACAAGATAAAGCTACATGCTCGAATCATGACACTCATTATTTTAAATCAGGAAAACAGAAACTTTGCATGAGGATAACACTCACACACACACGCACACACAAACATATGCATGTCCCTGTATCACTCTGCATCTGTTTGCCAGTAAACCTCTAAATGGACTTTTAATGAATGGCAGGTAGATTAATTACAGCTATATCCAATCAGAGAGACAGACAGGCAGAATCAGAAACATCCAGACGGACACAAATGATTCCATACAGTGAGAAGAAGCCACAGATACAACAGTTAAATATCTACAGTGGAGTCGTTACGACACTGAAACACTGACTGACACCACTGGATCACACGGTAGGAGTAAAGAGGGCTTTTGTCACGAGACGTAGGAGGTCAAATTCAGCTCTGCAAACCTTTACAGGCCTGTGCCTGAATTTACTCTGTAAACACATGTGATGGCTCTGTCAGATGCTACACCCAGACCACGGCTTCCCATATGTATACACTTAGCAAGAGTATATGGCCACCAAGTTTTTTTTGTTGTTTTCTTTTTAAATGGTACATATACGTCAAATATGCCGTAGGCCTCTGTCTTGCATGCTTCACAATATTGCTCACATTTGTTGTATTGACACAGAAATTCAAGATGAAAAAAAGCCTTATTTAAGCTTCAGATGCACCGAGTATGCATCTTGGTTGATCTCACTGCTAAGGTGCTTTTAGGAATTCCAGTCCTGCTTGATAATGTGGTTCATCTGACATATTTCAGGGAAAGTATTAGAGAATCAGTATTTACACACTCTCTAAAGTGACAGCAACAAACAAGGGTGATGGAGACAAGGTAAATGGTCAAATGAAGGGTTTAAGTCTTAAAGACATTTTTCCAAAACCAGTGATGGTTTGTGGCCATGGATTTTGTTACAGCAAGATGGCCCTCCATGAAGTTCTGTGGAAATAGTCCCACATAGAGTGACAAGATCCTTGTTTTCAATAGCAAGCTATGCTGTTACTTTTCTCTTGGACATTCAACTCTCCTTCCCTTTCTTCTTTTCTCGCTCTGTGCTTTTGTCTATTGCACTTTCTCCCACTTCTTTGTTGTCTAGATGACATTTTCAAAGAGCTGCAGGGACCTCATGATGTTTTCATCCTGTGAAAGATGGAAGATGAAAAAATTAAGAAGCTGACAGTGAGGAGAAAGTCATCCAGTAATCACCTTTTAATTCAGTTTACTGGCCACTAGGGGGCAGTGAAAGCCTGTAAAATGTCAGTGAGCAATCTCACTGCAGACACACACAATGATATAGAAAGCAAAGACCATAATTAATAGACAGTATAGTGAGACATGTAAAGGGAGAGAAAACAATGCTTTTTGTATATAGTAAGTAAATTTGCTTAATTTTTTGTGCAAAAAGCTAGTGCAGACATTTTGACTTGTCACAATCGGAAAAGCACAGCTTTTACTGATAATGGCTCTGTTAACTCAATCCAATTTTATTTATATAGCTCAAAATCATAACAGAGGTTATCTCAGGGCACATTTCATTAAGAGCAGGTCTAGACCTTTGCCTTATATTACTTACAGAGACCCACAATTGCTGTGACAGAGTGACAGTGAGCCAGCACGCACAATACCCTTAAACTGAAGCAGCTTAATGGAATTCAGCCCTCTACTGCAAAGTTAAAGGGGTCTCAGAATTATAGAGAGAAGAAAATAAAGAGAGTACCTCTTGACACGAAAAGATGAATTCATCAAGAGTGACCACACCGTCTCTGTTTTTGTCCATTTTCTGTATAAAGCAAAGCACACGCTGTCAGGCTGTCTACCCAAGGTCAGGGGAGATATTAGCATGCCACCCAAAGATACAAATGCAGTGTGTATATAAATAGACATCCAACTAAAATCCAGTGGTGGAATGTAAGTACATTTACTGTACTAGATAGTTACTTTTCAGGTTACAAATGTCATATCCTGTCCAGTGAAAACAAACAATGTATCTCCAAATTTGGTGAACAAACATTTTTCTGATGAACTGAAGGATTAACCTCCTTGAATTAGCTGGAAAATGCATCGTCACAAATCTGAAAACAGGTCTGTATTTCTGTGCTCATGAAATGTGGACTTCTTAGAGCAGGCGGCCGATACATAATGCCGATATCAAAATAAAGAATATATATGTATTATTCAATTATTAATTGTAATTGTTTTAGCTGTGATTTGCTGTCATTAAGGATGATATATTGGCCTCATGAGTGCAGGTATCGGCCGATTCTGATTATCTCAAAATGCCAGATATTGGCCTGATTAATCTATCACTGTTAAAGTAGCTAAACTTTCCACAACCATAAACAAATACAGAAGTAAAATGTAACATACACATTAGCGCAGCAGTAATATTAATCCATCATATATGATAATTAAACACTGACAGGGACCATTTTACTGCACAATGAGTATTTTTACTTTTCATACTATAATAAATAATGTTTGCTTACAATACTTACATACTTTTACTTAAATAAGGTTTGAAAGCAGGACTTTTACATGTATTTTCACAGTGGCATTAGTACTTTTACATAAGTAAAGGATCTGGGCCCGTATTTATCAAGCTTCTCAGAATTACTCATAAGAACACTGCTAAGAACTGACTTAAGAGTGAAAAGAATTCTTGGCTCAAAGCTGTGTTTAAAAGTTAGTTATCAAGCATCATAGTCCTAATTTTAGTGAAGTAAATCTTAAGTGTCAGTCTTAGTGCTGATTTACGACACTTTGCTGTGCCGCAAACAGGATTTTGGAAGACATTGTAGCCAAGGACCGATCACTGAATAGATTTCCTTATTTAAGAATATTCTCAGATAAATTCACATTGAATGGTGAAATTCTTAAGTGGAGTTTATATTCAACACACATTTAAAAATAAAGAATTTTCAAGATAATACATTATGATATAGGCCTACACATTAAGAAATGAAAGATAAAAAAGTTTATCTTTATATGAGCGCCATCAATGCGCCTACTACTCCTGTATTGCCGGCTTTTTGCATGAACTGTGCTTGCTTCTTTCGGATTACGGGGTTGTTGTTGGGAAGTCGATGAAACGCGTGACAGTGTGTGGAGCTGTAAGTGCTATAATTGTTTCCATGACTATTCGGCTTATTGATGGTTGTGATGGCCACAATCATCAGCATTGCTGCATTTGTCCTGTGGCAAATAAATGAAGCATCATCTCCTTCAGTTTAACTGAAAACGCATGACTCTGTGAAGTCAGTGGTGAGATGATGTCCCTCACCAACTCATTGACAAAGTTTATGCCTGCGCTGTCCGACCCCGTCTTATTAACTGTGCGTCAAATAATTCAGAAACATTCTTCCTCTCCTGAAAGATGCATGTCTCTGTCTCCACAGTGCCATCACAAGCCCCTACTGGCAGCTCCTAATCACTTGAGAGACCTCTCAAGCTGTCTTAAATAACTGGGAAAATAAGAGTGATTCTTAGCTTTGAGAAATTTGATAACTTGCTTTTATTCTTAAGTTTAAAAGTAGGAGTAAATTTCATGAATTCTCAGCACTTAAGACTAAAATGGCACTTTGAGAAGCTTGATAAATACCGGCCCTGAATGCTTCTTCCACCACTGCTAAAATCAGCCGCCTATTCTGTGAGCTCACAGTCATCATGTCATTTTGGCAGCTTCTTTGTTACCAGGCGCTCTTTGCTGTGGTGTCACTGCACTTGTCAGATCACCAGCCACTACTCACTGTGTCCAGCATTGAGAGGTCTTATTTAATTTAGAAAGTTTAGTTTGTTTTCACTCTTTTATTTGCTCTTAAGCCATGGCTATCGCTGCTCTAACCACACAGCTTTTCTTGTGCTTCCAGGAAATGTAAAGCATGCGTTAGATTGATGCATCCTTGTTTGGTTAATCATCAATATTTGTGTTGTTGTTATCAGACTTAAATAAAGGACTTAGGTGTTGTTACCTGAAAGAAGGCTTCCACATGTTGTTTGGGTGCGTCAGTTTTCAAGACAGGGTAAGTGTACTTCCCCATCATGTCATATATCGCTCTGACAATGTCTGTCATCTCCTATGAAACACAAAAGTACACACACACACACAAACATGAGACGTGTGAGAGTGTGAGAGTCACATAAAAATACTAACTCAGTGTACATATAACCACAATTTGAAAATCAATGAAGGTTAGTCATGCACAAACACACACACACACACACACACACACACACTCTTTGTTGATGTATCCATCTCTGTTGATATCGTAAAGGTTAAAGGTCCACTGCAGCTTCTCAGTGACGGAGCCCCTCAGCAGGATGGACAGAGCTGTTACAAAGTCCTGATGGAGAGAAAAGGGACAGAATGAAAAACTTAAAAATGAGTTTGGAGATAAAAACAAGAATATTATTTGAATAAGAACTTTCCAAAACCCAAGTTAGTGTGCAAAAACCCAGCAAACGAGCAAACCTCAAACTTTATGGAGCCGGTATGTGCTGAGTCAAATGCGTTGAACAGGAAGTGTGCGTAGGTGCTGGCATCTGCAAGAGAAGAAGAAAAGGCTTGTCAATACACTGGGGAGAAACAACACGAAGACAAAAACAGGTATTGATGCAAACAGTACAACACACACTCTCTCTTTACCTCCATGAGGAAAGAACTGAGAGTATATTTGCTTGAAGGTTTCCTCATTTACGATGCCACTTGGACACTCCTGGAAAGAGAGAGGGAGACAGAAAGGGAGGGTGAGGACATGGGAGATATAAGCTGTAGTAACAACTTGAGGGACGGGTCACATAGAAGTGGACAGGGACAGATGAAAAGAGGGCGATGGGAGACTGGCTACTGGTTAAACCTCTATGTGAGATATAAAAGTAAAATATGCTTTTACCGGTTTGTATAGCATCATTGTCCAATAAAACCGAAAGTACAACAGACTGCAGTTGCATACTCTGACCTTCTGTCCAGGTGTCACTATTGAGTCCAGTTTGAACTTTAATTTAGCCCTTAGTTGGCAAAACCGTGTACCCTGTACCCTGGGTATCCCCTGGGTACAGGGTCTGTTTATTATAATTTAAAAGTATATTTATATAGTAAAACTAAAAAAGAACCATTGCAAACAGGATCTGCGCTGAAATATAACAATCATAGAGTTACAAAACAATGAAAAAACTAAATATATAATATAAAATACAATATAACCACTGAATATTTTTCCTTTCTGGGATACATCAAACCTTTAAAGAAGAGTTTTAAAAAATCTGCTGTAGCTATAGTATAGCAATATAAATATACGTGAGTTAAAATAAATTTTATCTCAGTAAAAAATGACTGATCTGTCCTCTAATCAGTGCCTTTTATTGGAGAGACACACAAAGTGATACTGAAGGATACCTCCTTCTGCACCAGACTGTTAATAATAATCGGTCACAATCTGTGCATGTATGTCTTTGCTTCAAACTCAGTGTCAAAAGCATTATTTAACCAAAAGAGATGTTTGGCACAGTTTTACGCTTTTGTTATCCACCTCGTATTTTTTCAGTTTAGAGGCAGAGATGAAATATTTTACCAGGAGGCCTGATCAATGAATCAATCTATAAACAATCAATCAGCATTTCTTTTAAATGGCATTATTTTTTATTGTTTTAAATTGTTCTTGACTTAATTAAATTGTACATTTAAGTGTGTGCTTGTGTGTGTGTGGGGGGGGGGTCTATGTTCTTTTATTTATTAATTTTAAAGTCTTGTTTGTACATTTGCACCTTTCTGCGAAATTGTAAATATTTTACCTTTGCAATTATTTTTTACCCTGTAAAGCACAATGATGATGGGTGTATGAAATGTGCTATATAAAAAAAGTTGCCTTTTCTTGTCTGTTGCCTTAAGCTGGGTTTACCACACAAGCCAGGATGAGACTGAAGGTTTCCAGCTGTTTAGTAAATCTTTTTTAAATTCACAAATTAATACAAAAATGTTCAAACATAATTCTTGGGTGAAGTATTCATCATTATTTTAAGCTAAACTTGGTTTGCTGGTCTGCGTAAATTCCAGACCACACATTAAAAAAAAATCTGAATCTTGATTCAGCAAGTCTTGACATTAGCACAACACAATGCTTTGTTCCTTTGACTTAATGCACCTGTACAGTCACTTACATTCTTAAAGCCCCGGTAGAGCACTTGGAGTTCTCTTTTGCTGAAGTTGGTTTGAGCTTCTAGCTGGTCAAGGCCCTCTGGTCGATGGCACACCATCGTAATCTCCAAATCATCATCAGTTTTGTCTGAAGAAACACACAAGAAACATAACTTTTACATTACATGCAACAAAAGAGTGTGAAAGTAAAAGAAAAGAACGATAATCCAAGTAATATAGAAAAGAAGGAAGTGGATATACAGTGGATAGAAAAAGTCTACACACCCCTGTTAAAATGCCAGGTTCTTATGATGTAAAATAATGAGACAAAGATAAATAATGTCAGAACTGTTTCCGCCTTTAATGTGACCTATAATGTGAACAATTCAATTGACAAACAAACTGAAATCTTCGAGGGGGAAAAATGAAAAATAAAAACCTTACAATAACCTGGTTGCATAAGTGTGCACACCCTATTATAACTGGGGATGTGGCTGTGTTCAGAATTAACCAATCACATTCAAACTCAGGTTAACTAGAAGTCATTACACACCTGCCATCATTTAAAGTGACTCTGATTAATCACAAATAAAGCTCAGCTGTTCTAGTAGGATTTTCCACAAGGTATGTTTGGTGCAAAAACAACGCTGCACATCACCCAAGGAACACCATACCCACAGTGAAGCATCTGACAGATTTGGAGCACTTTTCCAAAGAAGAGTGGGCAAATATTGCCACGTCAAGATGAGCCATGCTAATAGACTCCTACCCAAAAAGTGCTGTAATAAAATCAAAAGGTGCTTCAACAAAGTATTAGTTTAAGGGTATGCACACTTATGCAACCAGGTTATTTGAGGGTTTTTATTTTTCATTTTTCCCCCCTCAAAGATTTCAATTTGTTTTTCAAATGAATTGTTCACATTATAGGTCACATTAAAGGTGGAAAAAGTTCTGACATGATTTATCTTTGTCTGATTATTTTAGATCATAAGAACCTGGCATTTTAATAGGGGTGTGTAGACTTTTTCTATCCACTGTATGTGAAGGGAAATACTTGTGTCAAGTTTGAAATATTTCCTATTTATTCTATTGGGAAAGGCAGAAATAATAAAAGTATTTTTTAAACTTTTTTTTTAAAAGAGAAGGAGAGGAGGTGCTGAGAGATAGAGGTCAGTCTAACAGCTCCATGTTCTTCCTCTCACTGGCCCTGTGATTAACAACTCATTACTCTCCTTGCTGGAGGGCAGGTGAGAGAGGACAAACCACTGACTCTGAAACAACACACACACACACACACACACATATAGGTGAACATGAGTGTAAAAGCACGACACACCCCTCCCCTCTCTTTATCACAGACACTCATCTACACATTTGCACAAGTGTGCACCAACTCCCTGAAGCAACCTACAATGTCATAATTATGCACACACTGTGCATAATTTAATAGAAATAGTAATAAAAATTCTGAATATGATAAAGTGTTCATAATATGTAGTAGTTAAAAAAATAAAAAACTACTGGTGCTTAAGTAATAAGATGGTACGTTTTATGAAAGCCGTTTCAGAATAATGTCTGTGTGACTGTTCATCACTGACCGGCCTTAACCTGGCAAACCCAGGTGGAGCATATAACCTAAAGTTATAATATTCCTGTATCATTATAGTTAAAAATCAGAGTGATGGATAGGTGCATTGGAGGACAGGACTCTATGGCAGATACACATTTAGACATTAGTGTGTTAGGATTGCAGGACTGCATGGCAATCAAGTACAAATTCCTCAGTCTTTAAATGCGAAGTGTGGTCATCACAACAGTCCTCAAAACCGTCAGTGTCTGATTTACCAGTGCTCACTCCAAAACCAGTAAATTAAGAGAATTTAAACTTACAGTGTGTTTGAATGGACACTGGTACAGTCACAAGGTGTGAGCTAAAGCATTTTTAAGAGCTCCTGCTCTGCTTTAATGAAAGTGTCAATGAGCGCAAAGTTCACACTGTCCTTGGCAATCCAGATTTTGAAACATCAACAGTCCTGAAATAGAAATTCATTATATCAATACCTCTTCGGTTCTGTTCTCTCAGTGAATCATAGCTACCAGGTCGGCGTTTTTACTGTGCCAGGTAAAGACCACTTCATCTCACTGCTAAATTAAACCTCAGTCAACAGTCTAGCCTTTTTAGACTCAGTATCCAGTGTTACCATTTAATAAATCAACAGACTTATTCATATAAATAACTGCACAGAAGTTCTGTCATCATGGTTTAAGAGCAATGTGGGTCTGAATTTAAATGTCAGTTATAATGTTACATCCTCTTGAACCACTGATCTAAACACGCCCCTCAAATGTGGCACTTCACTGTGCTAGTACACTGCAAAACAAAAAGCAACTCATTTTAAACTGTAATAGTCAACATAAAATTCAATAATATGTTATCCACCAAGAGCTTTTAACACTGTGGCCACTAATTTTCCTCATTATGTATGCATTCTTACATTATTGCTTTGTATCACTTCTGTTGAGTTGCTAAGCAGTCTCTCTTTATATAGCTCCTTTTCCTTGCCTCATTCACATACACAAACGCACACACAGCCCCTTAAGGCCATTCATTTCATCACTCAGGCAGTTCAGTATTTCTCAGCATCCCATTAGGGTGGAGGTTCACACTCATGCGCAAGCTGCAATTATTCACACCCAATTGCTATTGGTCTTCAGGTAAAGTCTATTGCGTCCTACTTCATGACACACACACACACACACACACACACACCAAACTATTATAATATATAATATATAACACATACCAGTGAAGTTTGATGCACATGTTCTTGTAAATTAATTCAAAACGCAGACCCTGATGCGATGCTCTTACACTGTACACATAAGATGACATCACACCAGCAACTGCTTCAATTTTTTTGGTTTATATTTTAAGAATATGCACTCCCCTAAGGCTTCACTGCAACTCTATTGTCCATGTTAAAAGCTTGATGGCACCTGCACAGTCACCGTCATGCCCCATGCTTACACTGAAAACTACCACAGCACAGGACATCCTGTCTCAAAGTACGATTAAAAAGTCACACCAATCCCTTTAGCATATATGTCCATGTTTTTTAAACATCTAAGAGGGCTATTAAGTTGCTTTGACATACACAGAATGCATAGAAAAATTACAGTATATTGAAGGTCTGAGGCCATATAAACAAAACTGACCTGACTCAATTAATAACGCAAGTGTGAGTCAGGATCAGTTAGTGTTCAGGTTTTAAATTGGAAAGAACATTTCAGCATGTACAAAGACAAGATATACTGTATAGTGTATATGTATGCAGTTAAAAAACCTATGCAACGTTATGATAAATGTTTAGAAAGTATCAATACACAAGGACATTCATTAACAATTTAAGATTTGTAAATTACAAGCTGGGGCTGGGGCGTAATTATCACTATATTAACTTACTGAGATTTTTCTTTATTAATCTTTGCATTTAGTTTGTTCAGTTTTCTGTAGAGACTGTAGTAACAGTAATGTTTATTGAGTATTTCAGCAGAATTATTATCTGTACACAAACCAATGTAATGTTCAGATGGCCATAGCAGATTTAGAATATCAAAAGCAGCAGAGAAACAAATACACACTACGGCAAACCTAAATCATTTGACTAGTTAATGGCAATAATTCAGAAGTCATAAATACATTACATGCAGTTGAGAGTGCAAATCTCCAGCAATGCTGAACACAACCTCCTTCCAACTTGGGTCGGTGCTGTATTACCCTGATAGTAGTTGTAGTACTGACTCACCCTCTACAGTGATAACTCCCAGTAGGTGCAGCATTTTGACGGCCCCACAACACAGCAGAATGATGGCTATAGTGTGTAAGCTGTTCTCACTCTGCACCTCTCGTTCCATTTTGACTACGTCTTTCTTTCCACTGGCCTCTAGAAGCTTTGTGTCTCCAGCTCTCTTGGTATTGCGTTTTTTTTTTATCTTGAGACTTTCACCACATAGAAATATGCAAGAAAAAACGTATTCTAAACTTGGACTTGCTATAGCTTTTCACCTCATGTAACTCAATTGGCTATTGTTTCTCTTTGCATGTCTCCCTTTCTTTCTCTTATGCAATGAGATCAGCACTCACCTGCTTCTCTCTATCTCTGTTTTTTTATCCCCCTGTCTCTCTACTCCCTGGGGCATCTTCCTCTCTTGTCCCGACCTTCGCTCCATCCCACCAACTCTCTCTCTCTCTCTCTCTCTCTCTCTCTCTCTCTCGGCCCCCCGTTTCAGTGACTTCGGTGTCCTTCACTCTGTGGGAACTGAGCACACAGTAACAATGACAAACCCACCTTCCACTGGATGACCGTATGTTTTTGTTTTGGGACAGTGTGCGTGTGTATGCATGTGTGTGTTCAAGAGCAGATCAGCAATTAACTGGCCCCATTAACAGACATTGTCATCCCCAAACAACAGAAGGCTTCATATACTATAAAGTGACTTTTTTTTTTAACCAAACATGCCTCTGGCCTTTTAATATGCCTATAATGCATAGAGACTGGATATTGTAACGTGTGAGTAGAGGGAGCTACATAACCTGCTACAACCTGTACATACCAGCAGGGTGCAGCAGAAACTAACACAGAGGACACCAGTGTGTGTGAGAGAATCTGATGAAGATGTGTTCTCCCCTTCATTACATGTGTTACTTTGTGTGTGTTATGTGTTAGATTTAGCTGATATGTTTAGTCATATAGTGATACTGCTCAGACAATCAGAACACAATGTCTCCTTTGTCTTTTGTCTCCTCTTTTTGTGCTCCTCTTCCTCTATCTCCTTACAACTCGCTTGTCTTGATTGCATTTCTTATTGCATCCCCTAGGTATCTATCCCACTGATGAAGTGTGCGCTAACAGCTCTTACTAGTATTACTGCTGCTCTTACTAGTATCTATTGTTATTTGTAGATCTCTTACTTTAATGATACTTGTATGTTGTTTCCTCAAAGGTAAGATGTTTTGGATAAAAGCGTCTGCCAAATGAGTAAATGTAAATGTTCTCAAAATATAAAGCATGTACGGAATGGTAAAACACAAATGAAATAAAAATGGAATATTTCACGGTAGTATGCGACCAGCAGGCACACATTTATAGTCTCAACATGAATGTAAAAAGGAGCTGTGATCGCCCAAACGAGCCGAAGTGTAGCCACTGATTGCAGACTGCAGGCGGCTCTGCTTTATCAAGAGGTTTCCCACAGAGTTGTCAGTTGAAGGTTTGCTTTATTTACTGTTCTGTTTACTGTTGCAGCAGTGATGGGTAAAATCACATCTAGTGGTAAGAGTAGCTTTTAATTTAATTTGCCTTTTTACATTTTAAAGATGCTCAGTAGTGTCAACATCACTTGATAAGGATGATTAAGTGTAGACTGTGTTTGTTCAAGTAATCAACCTTCAGCTCTCTCTCTCTCTCTCTCTCTCTCTCTCTCTGTGACCAATCTGCAACATTTCTGTCATGGTATAACGCACAGACATAGGGAATGAGAAAGCTTCCTGCCACAGTTCATTCACACAGAGTATTAAAGGAAACTTGTGACGCATTTTATATTTTCTTAAAGCAGACCTTTCCATAATATCGCAACTGCTTAATGTGGCTTAAATATACATTAATAAATGGATACATACAAAAACCCACATGTGTGCTTCATATATGCCAAACATGTTTCACGTGTTTATCACATAATAATATTACTGTAAAAAAGTATATTAAAAGACAGTTGCAAGAAATAGAAACGTTAAAAACAAAGCAGAGAGAAAGTGTGGATGATTCTCAGTCATCAAGGTCATAGTTACATGTGGAAAACCATTTCATATGTGATTAATTCACATGTTGACATGTGAAAACTTCAATTTTACATAGGAGCAGCAGATACTTAATATTGTGGGTGGCGGTTTGGTTGTCAAGTCATTCCCACTTTTGACCGAGCACTTTGACTTTCCAACAAAAAATATTAATAACAGTCACTTCAAAGTGAAGCTCCACCCACTGGGCCTGTGCCTGTTCAGTAAGCCATCCATGGATATTAGGGTGTGGACTATGTGCTCCTGCTATGCCTGCAAGTCCAGGTGCACAGGAAGCATTCCTTTTTTTCTCATTTTTGAAAATGTGAATAATTTGCACTCACTACAGTATACTGAGGTGCAAGCTTTTGTAAGCAAAGGTCTATTTGCAAGATTCTGATCAAAGAAACCTCTTGTAAAAGCATAAGATTAACACTTACAAGTGCTGTGGCAGTGTACTATTGCAGGTGTGAGATCTAGAAAACGGCATGATCTCTGTTCCAAATCTGAATCTGCAAACTTAGCAGGTTAGGAAAACCTAGATAAACCCAACCTATAAAGCCACCTCGAGAGCTTCATTTCCATCTTTTACACAAGCTGTTATAGACAGTGGAGTTTGACAGTGACTAAAAGCCTGAACCTTTTTCTTACAGAGCTTGTTTGGATTATTAAGCGGTGGCCAGAACTGTCAGAAAAGAAAGACTGTCTGTCACTCTCCCCAGCCAGCACCCTGTCACAAAAATACCTCTTACTCAGTGCACACACACACTTCTTCCAGCCCAGAGACAGGATTTCATATAGCTTCCCTTAAACTACTGCTGGCTCTGGTATTTAATGTTAGCTCTCATTTCTCCCCAACATCTTCCTTTCTTGTGTTGCCCACAGAATCCCCCCTTCTCCCCCATTTCTTATCTATCACACTCTGCCCAACTCTCCTCTCTCTCTGCAACTCTATCTCTGCTATGCTCTGTACTCTGTACTGTGTCCTGTAATCCTTGCCAGAGAGTGTGTCATTTGCATAATCTGAATTAGCCTAATCTGCCATCCAGGCGGCAATGGATAGGCCTCACTCTCACCGGCCTCTTTAGTGATGGAGGGGGCTCTCCAAGAAAGTAGCAGCTCCACTGGCCATGGGCTCCCTGGAGGTATGGAGGAAGTATCTCAAAAATAGATTTCAGATGCAACAGTCCTATATGCACCATGCAAAAGCTGCATAACCTAATCAAGTTCCATGGCGTGAATTCGAGCTCTCGTTCTGAGATGCACAGTTTAACCACAGTCAATATCGCAGCCAGTGGACACTGGCCCAATCCCTGACTTGCCTTTGGGTGGTTCACTGAAAGTCAGAAGACTAGCTCTGCTTGAAAACACATACTTCTACATGTAGAGAGCCACATGCATGCAGTCACACACCCTCGAACAAGACAAACATGAACACATCATTTCAACACACACTCCCATGCTTCCATGCTCACACACACAAGCACACACATCGGTTTGCTTACTAATCCTCAGCCTGTGAAGGAGGGCTGAAGTGCTGGAGGGTGTTTGTAGTTGTGTGTTTGTGTGTACGTAAGGCGGAGAAACACACACACACACAGAAATCCACCTAATGTCACTTCCTCACACATTAGTGTGCCACTGTTGATTATGTTTGAGAAGAGTGAGTCAAATACAGCTCATTTACGCACACATAGGAGCATGCCAATATTGATTTTTTGAGTAAATACATGTCTAGGCAGAAATACACAACCATACGGCACACACACACACACACACGGCTGGATGCCATGAGAGGAGAATGACAAGATGACTTAATAAGCACTCACGCTAGCTAATGGGAGAGTGGGTGATGAAGGAAGGGAGCAAATGATAGACAGAACGGAGGCATAAAAATGAAAGGAGAGGGAGAGAGGTATGGAGATGAGGGTGCCAGGAGCAGATTGTGGTGGTGGCATGTGAGAGAGTGGAGGGGAAAATTAGAAATAAGATAAAGAGAAACAAGCGTGGAAAGGGAGTGGGAGGGAGAAAATCGGAGGAGAGGTGGGGGACAGGGAGAGGAGAAAGCAGCAGGGTAAAATGGAAGAGAAAAAGATGTGAAACAGTGGGAAAAACAACTAGAAGACAAGGTTGAGAAGTGGAAAGGGAGGCAGCAGGAAGCAATAAGAAAGCAAGATTAAGGAGGAGCAGAGGAGTGACAACATATTGCTGCAGGGAGTAAGTGAGGAAGACAGAGATGTAGGGGCTGAAAAGAAATAAAAAAAATTCACCAGGGAGGGGAGAAAAATGCCAGGTGAAAATGTTTCTAGAGAGATGAGCTGTCAGAGGCCACCACAACAGATGAGGAGGAAAACAGCAGCTGGCCTGCCAAACTAAACCAGGCAGACGAGACAACAAGTAGGGGGAGACTACCACCAAACATAGGCTGTCAGGAAAAACAGACAAGAACACTTGACCAAAAACAAAGCAAGTTGAGAGAACAAGCAGCCTTGATGAAAACAGACAGTCCAGAGAAGGAGGCATGCAAATACTCAGGAAGGCACAGGATGCAAACATGGGGAGGCGTTTATTACATTTTTTATTTCTTTCCTTAAGAGAACAGTGACAAGCTTGTGCTTCGATGATCAATCACGTAGGAATCTAATCTCACAATGTTACAGCCAGGCAGTGTCTCCTTTCCAGTGTTGCTGTCAGTGTCACGATCCCGGATAACAAGTTATCTGCAACGCCACAGAATAGGCGGCTGTACACAAGCCCTGCTGCAATAATCCTGCACACAGCTAACATGTTAAATCAGGACCACAAACACAAAGCAACAGCAGAATTACAAACAACCTCCAAATAGCTTCGGCTCTACATCCCTTATTTCATGGATTTGTTTTTTTTGTTGGGGCATTTGGGGAGATAAAAAAAGTCTTGTTCATAGAGAGTCAGATTTCACACATTTCCACAATGCGAGTGCATTTACAACCACCTCATTATTCAAAATAGCAACAAATTTACGCCTTGCCTTTTTAACACCCATGGGCAAATGTGTTTGTTTGAGCCTATGGAGAAAAAAAAACAAGAAGATGAAACGAGCCATATGCACTCACTTGGAAAATTTCCTGAAAACCCAATAATAGCCTGCCTCAACAAATAAGTTTAAATGGCCACATGCTATCAATGGAGGATATTTTCACTCTGGCACTGATCTCCTGCTCAGTTTGCCCATTCATCGGAGCAGCCAGTTTGGATTTTGTTAGATTTCTATAAATGAGGTTTACAGGTTTTTATTACAAGGAGTAAGGAGTAAGTAAAAATATTTCCCACAGGCAACAGGTCTTCATAAAAACATCTCCCTCCTCGCTCCATCTGTATATTTGCATCTCTACTACTGCGTCTCTTTCACATGGCCTTGACTTACTTAGGAATACCCCAATCTCATAACCCCCCCCCCCAACCCCTCCTACCCTAAAACTGACATCTTTTGTTGCCATGGCTACCCTGCTTCCAAGGTAACAGCAAGACTGAGAAGCAGTGTGTGAGCAGAGTGACAACTACCTCCGACATGTGTGTGTTTACCAGCGTAGATGCCCGCATCTGCACACGCAGCCAGACAGGCAGAGCGACACACGCATCCTCAAGCCTCCACACACATACACACACACCCAAAGAAGCTGCCTCTTACTCTCCTCCCTCGGTTTGTTCTGTCGAAAAAGATAGGCACAACAACAATCACACGGGTGCAGACACACACAGTCGCACTCCAACTTTGTTGTAGAATAAAAAGATTATTTTTCCTCTGGGAACACCTGTTGGTCTTTCTCTCTCTCTCTCTCTTTCTCTTGCGCACACACGCAAACTACAAACCATATGCCCTATTTCTTTCACTGCATCTGAAATACCAGCAGTTATTAATCTTTGGTCCGCAGCTCGCGTACGTGCGCTGTTTAAATTTGCACTAGAGTGAGCGTGCCTTGAAGATAGAATAAAAACACACTGCTAAAAGTTTCACTGTGTATGTGGGTGCATGTATGTGTTCATTAAAAAGAGAAATAACAGCCCATAGTGTTCATGTTTGTGTGTAGGAGAGAATGCACACGCATGTGCCTGTGTGTGTTTATGTTTGTGTGTGTATTCCCTCACCCCTGGACAGCCTCCTCTGCTTGGTCTGCATGGTCAGCGTACCCACCACAGCCCCCATGTTTGCCGTCGTCGTCGTGGAAACAAGTGCGTCTGTGTGCTGAAGTCTATCTCTTTGTCACGTGTTTTGACGGCTAGAACACACACACACACACACTCCCTCTTCTCATCCTTCTCTCTCCCTCTCCCTCTTTCCTGCCACTCTCTCGGCAGAAGCCCTCTTTCTACCTTCCTTTCACGCTTTCTCACTCCATATGCGCTCCTCCTCCCTTTCTCTCTCTCTCTCCCCTTTTTATCCCCACGCTTTCCCACTCTCCCCCCCCCCCCCCCCCCCCCACTCTGATTTCCTTGTTTTTGATTTTTCATTAGGGGCTGTAGTCCCCCCCCCTCTCCCTCCCACCTTTACCCACAAGCCAAGAGCCCGAGCGGCGCATCAGTGATTCAGTATGAAATCGGCAGGATGTTGATTCACTAAATTATAAATTGATATGAGTGTACGCATTGATTTGTAAACGATAACACTCCGTGAATCACTCCGGGAAAAAAAGAACAACAAACATGACCCGTTGCATTTCACATCTAAACACGTGTGTTTTCCTTTGATAGAGGACAAACATGCAAATAGATACAGGCTGAAATATTGACTTGAGAGGTAAATATGAATTGTGGAGTGAAGGGAAAACATGTGCATGTGAAAATAATTAGGAAGAGCCTCGTGCATCTCTTCTGCTTTGCCGGTTTGCTCATGAAAAGGCCACATCAATCCATCAACACCTCCCTTCGCTTCATCCATCATTCCTGTTCATCCATCCATAATACCCCCACATACATGCTAACAGGGGATGGATAAAGGAGCGGAGAGAGTGTCTGTGTGTGTGTGTGTGGTGGCGGATTGGTTTCCAGTGCAGGAAGAAAGGAGGGAAGAGAGATGGGCAGGCAGCAGAAAGGAGGGAAAGGGCTTAAAGTCAAGGATGTGAGAGGCGAGAGATTAAAAGCAGGAAAAAGCAAGGGATGAGAAGAATGAGATATTTAATAAGGTGGAAAGAGGGGGATCAAGTGTCAGATAACACTGCAGGAGTATGTGCTCTTGCCTTTAAGAGCTGCACACACACACACACACCAAATCGCTTTTTAATTACAGCCAGATCAATACAAACAAGGTATATGGTCCTACATGATGAAAGTACAAAGAGACAAATTGGAAAATGACAAAGAACATGTGCTGTGCCTTTACAAAAGAAGTACTCAATATAAACCCCCTACATATATACAGTATCTCACAAAAGTGAGTGCACTTTTTTTTTGTAAAAAGTTGATTATATCTTTTCATGTGACAACATGACATTTTCACTGAGGGGTGTAAGTCACTTTTGTTGCCAGCGGTTTAGACATTAATGGCTGTGTGATGTGTTATTTTGAGGGCACAGCAAATTTACACTGTTATACAAGCTGTACACTCACTACTTTACATTGTAGCAAAGTGTCATTTCTTCAGTGTTGTCACATGAAAGGATATAATCAAATATTTACAAAAATGTGACGGGTGTACTCACTTTTGTGAGATACTGTACTTCTTACAAGCGACATTCTTGCATTCAAAAATGTACTCAAGTAAATGTACAAAGTGTATTACCAGCAAAATCTACTTAAAGCATAAAAAGTAAATCTAATGCAATCAAATACTGTTCTGCCATAAAGTCAACTTTTATGATGCCTAAAATCAGTTTTTGTTGAGGGAGGTGTAAATTGGACGTTTTAGTATCAAGGTCATAGTTAGTGATGTGTTGTACTGGACTGCATTATATTCAGAGGTGTATATACGAACATAGGGACAGTTTAACATCACCTTTAATGTCCTAATAATAAATTGGAGCTGTAATAAACATATAATTGAATTCACACATTTCCGTGAATTAGTAATAATACACTTCATTGTTATATTATAATTATTATTATGAATGCATTGCTGGGAAAGAAGCATCTAAATGTTGCTGGTTGAGGCAGAACTAATTTTAACTTCATATACTGTTTGGTCATTTTTTAAGTAGCATGTAACTAGTGAGAGCTGTCAAATAGGGAGAGGGAGAGAGAGCACTGTCAGTGTCAGGTAATAATATAACACAATAACACTTAACAGGAACTCGCTGGATGCTCGGCTCTCATCCATTCATCACAGGCTTGCTGATGGACCAAGCTTCAAGACATAAAAGCCACTAGCCTGAGGGCACGCCGTGCAAAAATGTTATTGTCAGCTAGGATCAAAGTTCCAGTTAGCAAGGATGAAAATATTTTAGATCTTCTTTTTGCCACTAAATGAGCAAAACGTTTAATAGAGTTGCAGCTGCTTCTGCAAACGATGCATGTGTCAGGTTTAACAACCAAGTTTTTTGTAGTCAATTTGGAGAATAGACACATTGTCCTTTTATATCAAGCCAGCCATCCATGATAATGCTTCTGCAAATGTTGCAAATGCTCCGAATCTGTTGATGGTGAATAATGAACGAGGCGTGATTGTTCGGACGCCATGTGGGAAGATTTAGCTGGAAACATTTCGTTTGGTGAGTAAAAAAAAAAAATCTGCTTCTGTGAAAATGTGCTCATGAATGCTCAGATGCGTGGTTTGTTTTGGTTTTTTTTTTTCACAACAGCGAGAGAGACAGAATGGACAGCAGTGGGGAGCAATGCTTTCACCCTGCCTACACGCACATGCACACATGCTTACAGAGAAGCACACATATGTACCCACATACATTTATGCACATGCACCAACCGCGGGCTGAAAGAATGGTTGATCATATGATGAGGTCTCTGTGGGCATTGGTGGCATCCAAACGCCACTATGGAGCATCACCATTTCCTGCCACACACACACACACACACACTGCTCTACCTCTCTGGTTGCTCTGCCAACACACTGTCTGTACTGTGCCTATAGGAATTTACAGGCTATGAAAGTGATTTCTCCCTATCTTCACTGCACCCCACAAAGTAGACATTTATCAGGCCATCTCTCCCTATATATCTATGCAAACATAGTGTTCTTGTCGTTTCAAACACTGTTCCCGACTTGTTCCAATCTCACATCTCCACCCCTCTCTATCTCCCTCTGGTCTCTGACAGGCCTGTTTCCACACACTGGCAGAAACGTTTCTCCTTCAAGTAATCATTTCAAAGTCTATCTGTAGAGCAGAGGGAAAGAGAGAGAGTTTTTGTCTTTTTCGTGTTTGTGTGTAGAAATTGCCGCCAAATTGCCTGGTGCTTCCCTGCAGGCGTGTGAGGGAATGGCTGCAGACTGTTTTACAACCCTGTGTCACTTTTAAGGAAAGAGGAGGATAAGAGACAGAGGTGAGGAGAACAGAAAACAGCAAGAGGTAGAACGGTAGCACATAAGGAGGAAGGGGGGAAAGCAGCAATGGCGGAGATGGAAACATATTTGGCAATGAAAGATGAAGAATTAGAAGGAGGAAACACACCAGGAAAGCTTCCAGCTTGAGATTAGAGTGCAAAGCAGAGAGCGAAAGAAAGAGAAAGAAGTGGATAACAAGAGCCAAGAGAGTGGGCGAGTGGCATCGCAAGAGAGAAAAGGCAGAGGAGAGAGCAAGTGGGACACTCACACACTACATTTCCAGAGAAGAGGGTGGAAGAACAAAGAGAATGAGGGGGGAAAACATGGGCGAGCAAGTACGAGAGAAAAGATCCTGATTATGATTAAACCGCCGTGTGGAAGCTTCAGAAAATCAGCTCAGCTTCTTTAAAGCAGCACATTCAGGCCAACCTCAGTGCTAACCTGTAGGCCTGCAGCATAACAACTGTTCCTCCTAAGAGCTTCATCTTAACAGTTATGAAAGATTATGAATCTATCATGTTACTGTGTGACACTGTCTTGTCAGCACAGGAGGCTTTGACAATTACTCATCAGGGGCAGCATGGCTTTGGAGAGGGAAGAACATGTCTATTAGGAAAATCAATACTAATAACTACTGCTGTCCACGTGACTTCTCACACAGACACTCCTCTGTATCTTTATTAGCGGACGTGCACTGAGCCTCTTGTTGGCTCCCATCACATTATGAAAAAAGGGAATAATTAAACGAGCCTCCACTATTGATCTGTCATCATCCAGGGAGAGGGGGGAAAGAGAAACAGAGGGATGGAGGGGATTGACGTTTAGAGAGAAAAAAGAAGACGAAAAGAAAAACGCAGGTATGTGGAATGAGAGAAAGCAAGTGATAAAGTCTGAATGGGAGATGGAGAGTGATTAAACAGGGAAACAATGGGAAAAGTTAAAGAAAGACAGAGAGAACGACTGAGGGAATAAAGTCGTCGTCCTCTTCGACATGGTTGTTGCTCCTCCATCATTCTCAAAGCTAACTATTTTTACATAGGAATGAATGCCTTAGTAAACACACACACACTTACTGTCAGAGGGTGGGAGCAGCAGGGAAATACTCTTCTGGATTTGAGAGGTTGTTTAAAGAGGATTTTTCCTGCAGGACTGAAATAGGAGGAGAGTGACAGTCAAGTCTGTTGGATGCGTAGCTCCTGAAGGGGCTGAGAGGGGTTCAGTTCCAACAGTACTAAGTCATGTCAGTCCGTTCAGTCGGAATCGGCCGGAATCTGCGCAAGGGGGCCCAATATATCATCCTAAATGAAAGTAAATCTAATCTAAAACCATTACTGGCTAGCATTAAATATTTATTGTTATACTGTACAGAATGATGCAGTTAAATGACGTGACTTGGGACAAACTGTACCCCACTCTCCTTTAAACACCAGTCACGTTCTGAAATCCACAGCATAACCCAATGTATTTTTCTCTTTCATTAATCAATAAAAACATCCTTCTAAAATAACTTGCTTGCTGAGACAACCATGTATATTAGTTTGCACTCTGTATGAAATAATGGAATTATACATGATATTTCAGCCAATGAAAAACCCATAGTTGACCACTAAAAAGAGATTGATCCCACAGCTATTAATAGTTTTGAAACAAGTTGTCTATTAATCCTTCAGTCAATCAAGAGAAAATTAATTCTCTAACTATTCAAAGTGCCAAACATTTCACTGGTTCCAGCATCTCAAATGTGAGGATTTGAAGCTTTTCTATGCCATATGTGGAACCCATTTGAAAATGCCACCTTGGCCTCTAGAAAAAATGGGCAACAAAACTAAAATAACAAGTAAAACCTCAAATGTGCAAGAAAGAAATTTGACACAAATCAAACAAAAAGGAATGTCTCCAAGGCAAATGCATGACCTTTAAATTGTTACACAACTGCTATAATACACAAGATGCATGGACAATTAATGCAGAGACATCTCCCAATTAATCAATAAGGAAAATAATCACTGACTGCAGCCCTACGGTGCAACAAACAGAAAAAAAGTTAAATTGGGTAAATCTTTGTTGCTTCCTTTTACACATGTAGAGATGAAGATATCAACTACATGACACGACAGTGAACCGTGAGTCACTGACCTGATACTTATAAGGGCGCGGGGATACATCATCCATTATTTACAGCAAAACCAGGAGCACACACATAACCTTAATGTCAGATGACATTCCTGTTTAACAGTTGAACAGTCTGTGTTATTTCCAGTGTCAGATTGTTCTGTAACACAAACAGCAGCGCACTGAAACAAACAGAAACACTGCATACACACTGTCGAGTGCTTGAATGTCAGGGAAAGCAATGATGAATGTCCCCCAGTTTCTTATTTAGCGGGTAATTGAAGCTGTTCATCTTTCCCCTGTCCTTTCTTCACACTGCAACTGCAACAACACTGCAACTAAGAGCTTGTTCGTTAATAATTAAGAAAAAATAAATAAAAACTGATTGGACTGTGTGACATTGGTATATTTGTTATTTTCTGTTATTCTCACATTAACAGAACACATTTAAAAGTAAAAAAAATAGATTTTTATTTTAATCAGGCACGAAACCGCTGTAGGGCTTAATTAGTGTAATGAATATGTAGATATAAATTACTAATTAGTTGTGTTTGCAACAGAACAGGTCTTTTCAATATGAACCAAAAGTGCGTATGAAGAAGTGTTTTGAGTTAATTTTTGTTACTGAATGAACAGCTTGTTTTCCCTGTACACTCTGTGTCCAGTAACTGCTGAAAGAAATTTTGTGATATAAAATGCTCCATATGCAACATTTATTAACACATTACAGTTTACTCTATATGATTCTCATTTGAGCTGTCACATTAATTTACACTGCAAAAAAAAAAATGTGAAAAAACGGAAATATTCTGGCAGCTGGGGCGCCAGAAAAATACCTTTACATAACAGTAAATAACCAACTCGTAAAAGAACGGAAATATTCTGGCAGCTGGGGCGCCGGAAAATTACCGTTACATAACAGTAAATAACCAACTTGTAAAAGAAAAGACATTTTCTGGCAGCTGGGGCGCCAGAAAAATACCGTGAAATAACAGTAAACAACCAACTCGTAAAAGAATGGCAATATTCCAGCAGCTGGGGCGCCAGAAAATTCAGTAAAATAACAGTAAATAACCCACTCGTAAAAATACAGTAGTATTCTATAATGACAAGTCTGTAACTTTAATTTTACATAAAATCTTGTGCAATTTTTGGGGCTTTTATTGTTTAATTAAGAACATATACGCCAGTAAAAACAATTAAATTACCATAAAAATATAGTTGAACACTGCTATAATACAAATAATCAGGCTTAAAATTTATAGTAGAGTGCTGCTTTTTGAGTTTTATTATATAATTTCACATAAAAATCTTGTTAATGTAATCAGTATCTTATGAAAAAAAGAATGATACAACACCCGCAAATACTAGATTTTCCTTGAATAAAAACGTCAAAATACTGTAAAAAAACTGGTAATCAGCTGCGTGTGTGTTCGTTGGACTTTTGGACCATTCTTCTAGAAGGGCATTTGTGAAGTCAGGGACAGATGTTGGATGAGAAGGCCTGGCTCGCACTCTCTACTCTAATTCATCCCAAAGGTGTTCTATCAGGTTGGGGTCAGGACTGTGCAGACCAGTCAAGTTCTCCACACCAAACTCGCTTATCTATCTTATGGACCTTCCTTTGTGCGCTGGTGCACAGTCATGTTGGAACAGGAAGGGGCCATTCCCAAACTGTTTCCACAAAGCTGGGAGCATGAAATTGTCCTAAATGTTTTGGCATGCTGAAGCATTAACAGTTACTTTCACTGGAACTAAGGGGCCAAGCCCAATCCCTGAAAAACACCCCCACACCAAACTTTACACGCTTCGCACAATGCAGTCAGGCCAGTACCATTCTCTTGGCAGCCACCATACCCAGACTTATCCATCAGATTGCCAGACAGAGAAGCGTGATTCATCACTCCAGAGAACACGTCTCCACTGCACTAGTGTTTAGTGGCGGTGTGCTTTTCATGTATCCGACGCTTTGCATGCACTTGATGATGTAAGGCTTGGATGCAGCTGCTCGGCCATGGAAACCCATTCCATGAAGCCCTCTACGCACTGTTCTAGAGCTAATCTGAAGGCCACACGACGTTTGGAGGTCTGTAGCTATTGACTCTGCAGAAAGTTGGCAGCTTCTGCAGATGCGCCGACCCCGCTCTGTGATTTTATGTGGCCTACCACTTCAAGGCTGAGTTTCTGTTGTTCCAAATCACTTCCACTTTGTTATAATACCACTAACAGTTGATCTTGAAATATTTAGTAGTAAGGAAATTTCACAAATGGACAAGCTTGAATTTACTGATCTCCTGATAGTGACCCATTCTTTCACAAATGTTTGTAGAAGCAGTCCACATGCCTATGTGCTTGATTTTATACACTTGTGGCCATGGAAGTGATTGGAACATCTGAATTCAATGATTCGGAAGGGGTGTCTCCATACTTTTGTCAATATAGTATATACCGTCAGATCACACAGTCCTATTTATCAATGCAGTTATATTGAAAATCAAACGCTGTCAAGCTTTTTGGATGTAAGGAACAGCAAGCTAGTGTAGATCATCTGCCTTTTGCTTATTGCTCACACTTAATGGAAGAGATGGTGGTGGAGGGGGAGTGGTTCTCTGCTCTGTCATTTTTGCAGCCATGTAGCCACCAGACTTGAATTCTTCCCCAATTCTGTGGAGAGGGCTATGGACTAACACATTTCCAGAATTTGGTCACCATACCAATTATTAAGGGAAACTTACTTAATGTCTTGCAGACCTTGGATAGATATACTGTTGATTTTGTTTGCCATTGTTTATGTTTTCCAATTGAGTTAAGAACCCAAGTGGTTTCTTTAAGTCATCCAGAGGTGTTGTTGTGCAAAGTCAGTCGAATCTGAAAAAGTACTTTTGGCTTGCATACCAAAAACTTGCAAACAAATGGATTCATTTGGACTGCCAAGAAAAACTTCACATTCGCACTTGTCTTTCTACTTGCATACATTTGCATCTTTTTTATATACCAACTTAATTTAGAAATTTTGGACTTCCCCAACTCCGTGCACACAGTTGTGCACTGCGTTGCAAGGCCAGGTGGACCTAATTCAGCAATCAGATGTAGCACTCCTGGGGCAGAACTAGAAGACAGAAAAGGAACAAGGATGCACAGCACAGAGAAACACATACAGCCGTAACAACATTTATCAGATATAAAAACTGGCTTTAGAAAGTCATAAAATATCATATTGAAACCAGGGAAGAAGTCTTTGGATTGTGCATTATGTTCACTGTATGTAAAACCACCATTTCCCCCCCTCCTTTGCCTTTCATGTCTCTGTACAGTCCTATGAAAGCAAAATGCCAGCATTTTAAGAAATACTTTCCAATTACTTTACATTCAGATTGCACTTTAATCTTGCTGTGTCTTAACAGTATCCAAAATATTCTTTGTGTTGAGCCAATTAGGTTTCTAATGAATAGATCTGAAAATGTCGTCAATAAGGTAAATAAAAACAAAACTACTTTTGTTTCAGGAGAACAATTCTTTACAATGAAATGTTTGACTTGTGTGGCTTATTTGTTGTGAGCATGGAACTGAATAAATGGTCTATAAATAGTATCAGATGTGGGAATTTGTATTGTGGTGGTACTTTAAAAGGTCTGTGGGGTGGTGATGGAGCAATGGATAAGACACATGCCTTTGGTGTGAGAGACCAGTTCAATCCCCCACTGTGACCCATTCACATGCGACCTCAATTGTAAGTCGCTTTAGATAAAAGCGTCAGCTAAATGAATAAATGTCTGAGTTTGCTCAAATTAAGTAAATTTAAGGAAGTCTGAAACTGTCATAAATGACCCTAGTACAAGATTACTCAAAATGGGTTTCTGGTCTCTATTATAGGATAAATAGATATATGTAAAATAATGTGAACATGTGGTAATTTTTAATTATGAAAAAACAGGATTTAAATATGTCTACTTTAGGTTTTGATAATACACCTAAGACTCTTCAATCAAGTATCCGTAAAATGGAATTAATTTTTCATCACAAAATGTCATTTTACAGGAAGTTTTCTTTTTTAACACCATTAAAAGGTGTGAACACCTGTCATTTAACAATAAATTAAATATTACCTTTCTGTAATTTTACCACTTTGGGGCAATTATATACTATGTTTATCTAATTTGTTATCTAAGAATTATAATAAAAGTCAAAAGCTGTGTGTAATTATGGCTGTTTTCAATTATCAAAACTGTGTTTCAACAGTTTAACAATACTTGTAGACACTATATACTGATTAAAATAACATTTATTCAATGTTTTTATTTTCCAAATATCCATAATTAAAGGAGATATTTGTCAATTAACAAGAAAATCTATGTCAAGTTACATAACAAATGTTTTTTGTTACGGTTAACTGTTACTAATTGTACCAAGTTTAAGAAATGTTTTTACAGTATTAAACTTATTATTTAACAGTTTTTTCTTTTAAATAATATAAATAATATTTGTGAAAATACGGGAAATTCCTGAATGTATTGTAACAGTTTGTTTACGTCAAAAAACCCAATATTTTCTTTAAAATAACAGAAATGTTATGGTTAATCACAGCTACAGGTTTTTCATGTTATGTTACATTAGATATGTAAATTCACTTTACTTTTGATAATTTTTTGATATTTTCATGTATTTCAAAAATACAGGAAAAAAACTGTGAAATAAAAAGGAATAAAACTTTAAAATTACAGATTTTTTTTACAGTGTAGTTCAAGTGTTGCTGCTGTCATAACTGTATAAAGGCCTAACCATATAGTCAGCCCTAAGTAGCTATCTATATTCATCATCTGCATTTCTCTCATTGGGTCCAGTATTACAAAGGCCTGAAGCAAGCACAGGGCTGAGCTGTCTATGGAGATAAATTGCATGGAAAATGTTGTTTATCTTTGAAGAACTGAGCAAATAATTTGCCTGCAAATATTATGCAAATAAATAATCTTTATTTATACAGTATATTGATTTTTTATTTAATAAAATGCTCAAACGTGGGTTTAATTTGCAACACTGAAAGATCAAACGCTGACAGAGGAACTTAAATGACAGGCAGATTTTTTTAAATGGAAATTGTGCTTCCTCTGAGTATTGAGTATAAAGAAATATGAGACATGAGGTTGTAACATCACAATTCCATCATTACATGTTCCTACCCAAACACACAAATGCTTCAGGCATGGGGCTAAACAGAACCCCATTTTCATGTTGTCATGTGCCCAATAAAGCTCTTTTGCTGTCCTAATTGGCCCTTTTGGTGCACTTCTTTTGATGTGCAGGGATGAGAGAGAGGGGTAGAAACTGTAAAGCCTATTAAAGAAACAGAGCTCCTCTCCTCTCAGCTCTTTAGCCCTGCAGCAGATGGAAACTTTGAACCACACTCACTTGTTCTCCAGGAGACCCGCATACACTCACACATGCACAAACACATTTATTTACATACTTTCTGCCGGCCCCAAACTAAAACTCTACATGAAAGCTTCAAGCTGTTGGAGTGATCTTAAAAGTAGAACAAGGCTATCTTCTGTGCAAAACTCACAACACAAAGAGATGTGAGGGTTCGAGAGAGCGAAAGAGACAGGCGGAGAGAGAGAGAGAGAGAGAAAGAGAGAGAGACAGAAACCCTGAGATAAACAGCAAAGGCAAACGAATAGCCATAGATCAAGAAGAGAGCGGCTCGGGGAATAGAAGGGAAAAACTTGAAGGGAGAAACACATAAAAAGACAAAATGGGGAGGTGAAATGAGGTGAGAGCAAGCAAGACAAAGAGGGAGAGTGAAAATTCACTTGACAGAGTGAGAGAATACAGAGAAATGAAACTAGAGGCTAAAACAAATGGAGCGAACAGACAGGGAGATGAATGTGACGGCAAGGTGCAAGTTTTGTAGCTTATAACACACCCATTGGAGATATTTCAGAGGAGCAAAGTATTTTGTGCACAGTGACAGTGGATACATTTCTTTTTTTTGCCCCAGGTGAAGACAGACAGACATATAGATAAATTCCTTAATGTCAACCTATGGCTATATGTGCTGGTCAGGATGCTGGCTAATATCTCTGATATAGCTTCTCTAGAGAGCTATGACTTTATGTAGGCCATAGCATTAGTTTATCTTAAGTAAGCCACACCAAAAACAAAAACACCTGTTTCAGTTTGTATAGCAACTCTCTTGAATTCATTTCAGCCGATTCATCACATCAATCAAATGCTCTGGATAGGACTGCAAATGGACTGCGTTTGTTCAGAGTTTTTCTAGCACTGTACAGTGACTCTTATTCACAATGCACGGCACAGGCCTTGCCATGGAGAGCAATCAGGGTTTAGTGTCCTGCTCAAGGATATTTTGAAATGTAGGCAGGAGGAGCTGGGGATCAAGCCACCAGAGCCACTTGAGGGTTAAATCATGGAATAATTAACATACCTGCAGTTCTAAAGCAAATGTTCTCAACATTTGTGACCGGTATCCCCTTAAAATTTAAGGGAAACTGTGGTACTTTTCAACCTGGACCCAATTTTCCCATGTTTTTGTGACTAATGGGGAAAACATTTTTTGAAATTGGTCAGGTATTTAGAAAGCCCTGCAGCGAAGCAAAACAGGTCTGCAATTGCACACTGTCAAAGGACGTCCACTGAAGTACTTGTTTACCACTCCAGTCTACCGCTGCCTGGATCGGTTACTTTGTTTTAAAGGGTTACAAATACCAAAGTCACACAATAGCACAAATTAAACGATCGCAGCAGCCGTAGACCACAGAGGTTAAATTATTGTTTTTATCAAAGGAGTCTGGTGGCTTTGAACAGGGCATAGAGATACAGTATAGTGGCTGTTTCTGGTTAAACAAAAAGAATTTACTCTTTAAAAAAGGTCTATCTCTGTAGGCATCCTTTCCACAATGCTGTCAGACACTTATAATAACAATCTTAGCCTGTCTAAAACAAGGACTTCAGTGGACATACTTTGAAGAGGCGCAATTGCCCGCAAGGTTTTTGTTGCAGCCCTGTTTTGATGCTGCCAACTGCAGCGCACTCGCTCAGTATTGAACCAATTTGTTGCCCCCATTAGTCACTTAGGTTACCCTTTAAGCATTGTCAACACACAAGTGATTTTCCCTTCCCAAATTGTTCACATTTGAATAATCTTAAGAAGGCTGAAGGGATGAAATCAATTATTACAGGGCATCCAGGTGGTCTAGTGATTAAGGTACATACCATATGCATCAACTCAACTAATTTTGTCTTTTCCCCGGTCTGAAACCCAGATGGCTGCACGAATCACTGCATGTCTGGCTGACATCGCTCAGTGGATATATGCACAACAATGTAAGCTCAGCCTAGACAAGAGTGAGATGCTTATACTGCCAGGGAAGGCATCTCCCGTCCACAACCTGTCCATGACCATTGAGAACTCTGTAGTGTCCCTGGCTTAGATGTAGACTTTATTGTCCCAGAGAGAGGTTTGTTTTCACAGCCAGTTCAACAGAGAAACACACAGATATAAATACACCAAATAAATACAAATAAAGACAATATATAGAGTCCCCATAAATACATTCATGAATCAGACCCTTCCCACATCCAGGATATGGTCGGACCATACCTCCCAGACTGTCCACTATATTCTGCTATGACTGGCTTGCCTACGACTCCCTACCTACGAGGGGGGCACAGCTACTGCTCAACAAATTCACAGCTGTTTGCTGTCCTGGCTCCATAATGGTGGAACGAGGTCCCCACTGACATCAGGAAAGCAGAAACTCTGCACATTTTCCATTGCAGACTGAAAACTCATCTGTTCAGACTGTATCTTGGCTCATTAAAAAACAAACTTTAACGTCAGCTAAATAAATGTAATTTAATGTATCATATAATCGCAAAGTCCCAGGCGGGGGAGCATTGCCGCATGTCATCCCACTCTCTCTTTCCATGTCGCCTATCTTTCTCCACAATCAATAAAGGCTAAAATGTCCAAATAATAACCAAAAAAGAAAATAGCATTTTTTATGCACAAGACAAAAACACATTTTGTGTAGTAAAATATGTTTTTGATTATTTTGTGAAACATTAATCACTTCATGAACCTTAGATTTAGCTTGAGAACCCTTTCAAGGGTCCCGGCCCCCAGGATGGGAACCAATGTTCTAAAGAACTCCTGCTTCTCTTATTATACTGGTTTTCTGTCTGTATTAATCAAGACATCTTGTGCAGCACAACAACTTTTTGCATCATAATTTATTTTATCTTAGGAGAATATAAAGTCACTCCAAGTCAGGGATGGTAAGGATAAAGCCCAGGTAAAGTCATGAGTCATCATACCTGAGTTGCTTAAATCTTTTTGATTTTGTGCAGTCACATCTAAAGTCATCAGATTCATTCATTCATTGACTCCAGTCTGTCCCAAGTTCACATCTTTGCCTTGCACAAAGTCAGACTGTATTTTAGAAAATATTTTTTAATCCTGAAAAGTTCTGTATTCTAAGTTAACTTTGGGTCCATCCCAGCTGGCCGTTGCCTCATGTTGGGCTGCAACTTAAAGAGGGGCCAACCTTCCATGCAAAATGAATCCTGCCCTGCTTCCATTAGGCAACTTTTTATAACACTGCAGCAGATGGTGAAACACACACACACACATTCACTGACACTCACACTGCAGCCCCCTGAGGAGCAACCTCGCCTCCACTCTCAACTTTTCTCAATTTTTCTCTCCCCCTTTTACTCATCTATCGCCACCTTCCTCACACCCAAACAGTGCACACTTCAAAGTGGCTGCTATTTAGAGGTTATCCTAACTAGGGGAGAGCTTTTCCTACACACAAAATTGGCTAAAAATACATATCAGTTCAGTTGCTTTGTAGGCATTGTTGCCTTCCCCAACTAGTAAATGGGTTGCGCTCTAAAATGGAAGAGGACAACATGGATGAGTTTCTGACACATTTTCTCTTTTTTTCCCCTCAGTAATCTTTCTATATATTTTATTTTAGGCTACAGAAAACATTCTGAAAATGTGCCTCAAGTATCAGTTCAGCACTGATCTGAAGTATCTACTGAGAGCTGTTGCCATGCAATGAAATGAGGCGCAGGTCTAGAATTAAAATAAACAACCCACGCAGGATGCTATATATGCCTATATTTCAGGAAATCATTTATAGGGTCTCTAAAGTGTTTTTACAGCTATTTCAGATACTCTTAGTGGTCTGACTGTAATGTTTGACAGATATAACACAGAAAATATAGACAACTGAAAGTAATTTTACTTACAGAACATTCACTGCACCTAATTTAAATCACTGCCTCCACAGTTTTTGTCACAGCATGTGTAACACACAGCCTGTTGTACATGATCTCACTATTTAATTGACAGGTTAATGGTCCAATAAGGAATTTCTGAATTTTTTCTACATGCGACAGTGTGGTGAAACATGATCCGACTCCTGTTTGCAGTCTGTGTGATGCAGCTCTGTGTCTGCTGGTGATAACCATCAGACAGACCATGGCCAAAGGCTGACAGATTACACCACACTGATTTACTGCGTACATAGACACACACCTCTGCCACAGCTGCCACACAACACACACACACATAAAACATACGCCCCCCCCTTACACACTCCTACATATTGAAATATGTGCATAAATATTTTCATGGACAAAGCTGCACACACTTAAAGTCTATGAACACACACACTCATTAGCATGCATGCAAGTGGCAGTGCCAGCTTCCTGCTGTCAAACAGTAGCAGAGCAGACAGGAAGCAGGTTGGTGTGGAGAACAGACAGGGGTAAATACCATCACCTTTTATAGACATGCCCAATGGCACAGCTGCACACACACACACACACACACACGTTTCCTTTTTCTATTCCTGAATCCACAGGACAGATGGCCTGGAAGATTGCATCATAAACCAATAATGAATTACATTTTTTGCCAACTTTACATCGCTGCTTATGCATTCAGCTCCTTCCCATAATGTACTTTTTGTGCAATATTCACTCTGAGAGCAAACATAAATAACTCTGTCATTAAGCCACAAACACACAGCATGACAGGTGCTCTGCTCATATGACTGCCACATGCATGTGTTCACAAGAACAAGAAAACACACAGATCCTGAGTGTGTTTGAGGGTCAAGTTTGATCTATAAAAAAAAATGTTTTTCTTACCTCTGCGGTAGTTGTTGATCTGCTTGGTTTGCATGGAAAAGGTTCCCACCACAAGACCCATGTTGACTTCTGGCCGCAGACAGGTTGTGCGTGATTGTGTGTATATGTGTGTGTCTGCCTATCTGCCTGCCTATAATCAAGGTGTGCTAGTGAGTGTGCCTACAGTAAGTGCGTGTGGTGTAATTAAGTTAGTCCAGTATCAGCCAGATGTACGCATAGAAGTACAGATATTACTTCTCATGCTGCCTTGCAACCCACACAGCTCTCCTGCTTCTGCTCGAGGGTGTGTGCGTCTGTCTGTGTGAGTGAGTGAGTGAGTGAGTGAGAGAGAAAGAGAGAGAGTGGATGTTTGTGTGTGTGTGTGTGTGTGTGTGTGTGTGTGTGTGTGAGTGAGAGAGAGAGAGAAAGAGTGTGTGAATGAAATAGAGGGCGCAGATGCACTCTGAAGCTACCTTTGTCTACGCTGTCACTGGAGCTGCCTATTTTACATCCCTTCTGTCTCTCTACCATGCGCAGCCTCCCTCTTGCTCTCTCTTTTTCCTCTCGCTCTCTCTCTGTGTCCCCTGCCACCAGACTGTCATTACATCAATTCCTCTGTGCCTCTTTAGGTATCTGCCTCTCTCCGTCTCTCCGTCTCTGCTTCTTTCTGCTCCCTGTTCCCCTCCTATTCGTCTCAGTCGCTCTCTTTGTCTGTCTAGTGGGGAAAGAGGGATTGCACACTGTTGCACAGGAAAAGACAGAGACGGGGGGGGGGGGGGGGGGGGGGGGAGAGGCAGAAAGAGAGAGAGAGTAGGACAAAACTCAAGGGAGTGTGAGAGAGAGGAGGAAAAAGCAATGAGAAAATGATGAGAGGAAGAGGAGAAAAAAAGGGGGAAGAGAAAGAAGAGACAGAGACAAATTAGGAGGATTCACAAACGGCGGGGGAGGCAAAGTGAGGGGGGTGAGGGTGGGAGGGAAGGGGTTGAAAAAAAGAGATAGAGAGAGATGAAGAGTCCAAGAGGTGAGGGGAGATAAGGGAGAGCTAGACTGATCTGTCCCCTTTGCTATTCAGCAGGCAAACGGTCTGACTGTGGAGAGTGTATTTGCTGCTTTATCTCTACTGACAGGTGGTGTCTGTCTGTCTGTCTGTCTGTGTGTGTAGTGTGTGTGCACATTTATTCTGCTAGCAGGTGGGTCATGGACAAAGCCCTGTACATCTGACACCACTACATTTACAGCCGCCTCGCATATGTCAGCCACGGCATCAACGCCCTGTATCAGACATGTTTTTACTCTCGAGTCTGCTGATGAATCCATCAGCTACACACAGATACACAACCAGGCCAAACGACCATACAGTCAGGGGAGTGACGCCAGTCCCACACATGTACACCTCTGTCAATCACGCTTAACCCCTTGCTGCCCTCCATGTAACACCCTGCAGTTCAGATTGGCAGGCTGCAATAACGCCATCGACTGCAGACGCTATTCATATTCCTCACGTGGCTTTAGTTAAGAAAACAATTTACAGCCGAGCTACAGCTGTGGCTGAGCTGAGGCCATCAAGGCCAATGATAAAGCCATTAGGCCATGGCATTCATTAAAAGGTACTGGCTGCAGTAGCCTGCCCGCTGAAGATCAATGCAAAGTAAAAAAAAAGTGGAAGAGAGAAAGAAAATGAAGAAGAGAAGAGAGGCAGAGAGACAAAGAAAGTGAGAAAAGGGAGCATTGCAGAGAAGCTGTGCGTGTGTAATGGTGAGCGACTCTTTTTGGGTATGCAAGAGCTCACCCCAACACACACACCTCCTATTTCTGCTTTTCTAGCTCTCCAGAAATAGATGGATCTGACAGCAGTCTCTAATCAAAATCAAACACTAACAAATACATTTCACACACAACCACAGATGTACGTGCACACGTGCACAAACACCCACTGGTTATAAAAAGTAAGAGTGGCAATATATCAACAGAGAGAAACAGGATTATAAATACACACTACATCAGCAATAGGCAGACATGCTGATTAAATTCTGAAAGCTCGGCTGAATAGACGAGATAAGGGAGCATGATTTGCTGTAGTGGTGATGTTTAAACTTCAGTGGAGGGGTTACATACACATCTATCAGCAAAGAGAAAGCCTTTGGTTGATCAAACACTTTGGAAATCCGCTGGATAAACTGAAAAACCCCACAGTGCAAAGCTGGAAAAAACAGGCTGTTTTCATCAGTCTCTGCAAAGATGACATTTTCTAAATACCTGGTTTTCAAACGGCACAGAATGAACTTATCTGAATGGAGCAGAATCCAATCAGTGAAAAAAGACTACCAAATAGAACAGACAGGGTTGGAAATTAGTATCTGCCACCTGCCAAATGATGGCAAAATATTAAAGTAGCTGGTAGATTTCAGACACAAAACAATGATTTACTATTGAGAAGCTGATGAATTTTAACATCTGTCGGGGGCTGATGGATGTTTCATTTCTTATTTCTCACTCTGGTACTTTGCTAACCTCCAGCCTGCTTCCCAGCCAGATAGCCTTTGATGGGATAGTCGAGGAGCCAGACCACTGTCCAGTGGTCACATTTTGGGACTAACCAAGGGGGTACAGTGGAGTCCCCAAGAGTAGGGCTGAAACGATTCATTGATTAAATCGATTACTAAAATGCATCGACGCAAATTCTTTGCATCAAGGCTTAGTTTATTCCATATAACTATTTAGCACACTGTTTCGCACGGAAATTTATTACTGTCGCACTTCGCGCTTACGCTGTCAATCAGGACGTGATTATGATGGCGCTGTTTGCAAAGTGGAGGAAGAAAGAGAAAATAGCCAGGGACAAAGAAGAAAGCGTCCAAGGTATGGGATTATTTCAAGCTAAAGAAAACAACAACTCTGTAATGTTACCATCCGTCCACTGTAAAACAAAACTTATGTCGTCTCGGCAACACCACAACAGCACCTGATCAGAAAGCCCCTGGTGTTCTGCCAGCGGACCACAGACAAGGTAACAGTAACAGCAACTTTAGCATTTAGCTGAAATCATGATTGATTGTTGAGTTGAAGGCTAGCCAAAGTAAGCCGCAGTCCTCAGCTGTGCACACGTGTGTTTGTTGTTCTTCTTTTCGGGCCGTGAGTTGTAACCTCACAGTCATGAGTTAACTGGGTGTCGGGGAGCTGCACCTTTTCCTCCTGTCAGAGGTTTTCTGCACTGCCCCGGGCCAAAGCTGTCCACCTGAGTTCTTCTGCACCACCCTTGTTCTTCTGTTTCCAAGTAACCTTCTCCTGAATCCTTTCTCCAGACCATCTCCACCCACCCTGCTTGGTGCTGCTGACCGGTCTGTAGGGATATCTGGAATCCGCCACCTTGGGGGCTCTGTCACAGTTTGCTTCCAAGTCACTCTCTTCAGCCACACTCTCTCATCCCTGGCACATCTCTCTAAATTCTCAGACCTACCATCCTCAATCTGTCTACCAGATGCTCTTGGACTCTCCTTCCTTTCCCTATCACCTGACACACCCAACACACTTTTCTCACTTCTCTAATCAGCCCTGCAGTTACCCTGCCCACTCCACCCACTCCTTACCTGCAATTCATTCCCTCATCAGCCACTCAACCATATCTACCAGTTCGTTTCCATTGATCATTGCTAGTCCATCCTAGTTGCCTTGTTTACCTCTACCTGCTTTCACCTGCCTGTAAGCTCATTCATGGACAATAAATCATTGCATTTAGGTCCAATCCCTGTTTTTTTGCATATCCCACAGTGAAAACTTTGTAATTTGGTACAGATTACAGGGAAAATGCAGACAGTAGTTATGAAACTGCTTTTTTAGTCAGTTCAGCTAGTTGTCTTGACCATTGTTGATTTTCAGAGGAAAATCCTCTGGAAATCTCTGAAAGGTAAAGGTCATTTCATCATTCATTGGAAATTTTATTCTTCATATATATTGTATGTGACCCTGCGATGGACTGGCGACCTGTCCAGGGTGTACCCCATCTTTCATCCAATGTCAGCCGGGATAGGCTCCAGCCCCCCCTGTACACAGGATAAGGATGGATGGATGGATATATTGTATGTTTGTAGACAAATTTCACATTTTTGAGTGTTCAGATGACCTGCTGTGAATTGACAAAAAAGTCAATATTATGTTAGCTTAGCATTTGGAGTTAATTGGCAGTAACTAATCACTCTTTATAATTCAAATTGCATGTTCTTTCCTGGAAATGTATTAGGATTTTTAAGGAATCGTTATACAATTAAGCATTACAGAAAAAAAGTGAGTGAGTGAACCTTGAGTATAGGATATGTATCTGCAGTAAATCCTCAACGATATCTGATCATGTTCAAGGAATCTAAATCAGAAGTCTTTCAGATATCCTGCTGACAAACACAAAGTAACAGACATTTCCAACCCAGTGGTTTAAACAAGGAAATGAAAATAGCTTTGCAGTTGCAATAACACTAATCAGCAACAGGTTCATTACATTAGGCTGAGAGCCAAACTCTTCCAAGACATTAAGCCTGACATCGTTTGTGCCGCTACTCAGTCCTGTCCTGTCCGGTGTGCTGTGGATCATTTTGAGTGCCAGCCTGCATCTCATCATTTATTAACCATTACACAATGGACCTTTTACTAGATTGAGATGGGTGCCTGGATGAATGGATGGAGGGTAGGGAAAGAAAAAAGATGGGGTTGGAGTAGTAAAAAGGGAGGAACATAGAAAACATTTGACAGCAGAGAAAGAAGGTGTTGACAAGCACAGGAAATGTGGCAAGAAGGCAACGAATAATAAATTAGCTGGTTAGTTTCTGCCTGCTCTTATCAGGCAAAGGCTGTGTGGAAACTGTCATAGTGATGACCACACAGAGGTGATGAGATGAGGGCAATGAGAGCAGAGAATTGGAAGGGAAGCATGAAAGGAAGGAAAGAGACCGAGTGAAAGAAATGAGACAAGGGGGCAATAACTGTGGGAAGGGAGGAGAAGAGAGCGAGACAGATGAGAGTGGAGAATTTGGAGGGCAAGACAGATGAGGGGTTAACAAGGGATAGGGAGAAGCGAATGAGAGCAGAGAATTGGGAGGACAGAGTAGACGGAGGGGAGATGGGTGGGGACGGAGGGGATAGATGGAATGAGGGAGGATAAAATGACGAACAAGATGGAGGGACAGAAAAGAGGGAGAGAGGGAGAGGAAAAAATAGGCATGTAGGCAGAACAGAGAGATGGGAGTACAAGGAGGAGAAGAGTGAAATAACCTAGACACTAACTGGCTCAAACGGGCTCAGTGTCGTCTGAGTCATCAGAGCAAACAGATTTATTTAATGGAGTGAGGAGTGGAGGAGACAAGCTCAACAACAGGACATGAGGTGTAACACCGCTGAGATCGGCCAAATCCTGCTGCAAAAAGTCAATCACAAGTCGGTTTTCCTCTAACAAACCCAAACATGTCAGCTTCTCGCACATAGACTACAAACCACAGAGTCCAAGCTGTGCATCAAGGCCTGACTGCAATCAATGTGCAGCAAGTGAGTAAACACAAAATCATTTTGTCTCTAGAATGGCATCGTGCTACACTGTACATATCATTATCATCACTTAAAGGATCACTCAAATTAAAAAAAATAAATTACCTCTAATATCAAGCCATGCAGATGGTCTTTGTTTTGTTTGTCCAGGGACAGTATCTGAGACTTCTGCTGCATAAATCCAATATGATGGAGGTGAATATAACTTCACTTGTCGTGCTAAAACACTGAAAATGTAACACTCAGTAGGGCTATTTCTTCAGTACAGCTTAAATGAATACTATAGTTGATCAATTGGTTAGAAAATTTATCAACATTTTTAATTAATCATTTAACCCATGTATTAAGCGAAAATGCAAAAATAAAATTACTGGTTCCAGCTTTTAAAATCTGAATATTTACTGGTTTCTATGATTGTACACTGATTAGGTATATCTGTGGGATTTGTTTGTTTTTACTGCCTCAACTTTACTGTTTTGGTTAATCCACTGTGCACTGAATGAATGAATGAATGAATGAAGGTTTATTATTGTGTCATGCGTATAATTACGCCCAGCCAGGTATTGGGCTTACAGGGCATCAAAATCAATATACAATATAGCCAGGCCCAGAGTACATCATATACTGGTATACATACAGTCACCGGCCACTTTATTAGGTACACCTGTTCAATTGCTTGTAAACACAAATATCTAATCAGTCAATCACATGGCAGCAACTCAATGCATTTAGGCATGTAGAAGTGGTCCAGACAACTTGCTGAAGTTCAAATTGAACATCAGAATGGGGAAGAAAGGAGATTTAAGTGACTTGGAACGTGGCATGGTTGTTGGTGCCAGACGGGCTGGTCTGAGTATTTCAGAAACTGCTGATCTACTGGGATTTTCACGCACAACCATCTCTAGGGTTTACAGAGAATGGTCTGAAAAAGAGAAAATATCCAGTAAGTGGCAGTTGTGTGGACGAAAATGCCCTGTTGATGTCAGAGGAGAATGGGCAGACTGGTTTGAGATGACAGAAAGACTTATTAAAAAAATTAACTCAAATAACCACTCGTTACAACCAAGGTATGCAGAACACCATCTCTGAATGTCGAACCTTAAAGCCGATGTGCTACAGCAGCAGAAGACCACACCGGCCACTCCTGTCAGCTGAGAACAGGAAACTGATTAGACAATAGAAGATTGGAAAAACGCCTGGTCTGATGAGTCTCAAATTCAGCTGCGACATTTAGATGGTAGTCAGAATTTGACATAAACAACATGAAAGCATGGATCCATTCTGCCTTGTAAAAACAGTTGAGGCTGCTGGTGGTGGTATAATGGTGTGGAGATATTTTCTTGGCACACTTTGGGCCCCTTAGTACCAACTGAGCATTGTTTAAACGCGGAAGCCAACCTGAGTATTGTTGCTGACCATGTCCATCCCTTTATGACTGCTGAATCATTAATGGCTGCAAGGATGTAGGCCTGGGCTGACTGTGAAAGTATCAGGCATGTTTGTCTTATTATTATAATACAAAAAATATTATTAATATTATTATCATATGTAGCCATTTTGCTGCAATTAGGCTTGACACAACAGCTGTTTGTGACCTGACCTTTCTTTTCTCCGTGAGAGGGAAGAATTTTGAAAAGTTGCGTGGCACTGCAAAGAGCCTCCAGCTGCAGTACTGCATGGATCATGCAGGGGGGCTCGAAGGGGAGCTTAGCTCCCCCTGGCTCCCCCGTAGTTCACACCCTGCTATCATCTCAATATGGATCAAAGTCTCTGAAGAATGTTTCCAACACCTTGTTGAAAGTATGCCACAAATAATTAGTCAGTTCTGAAGGCAAAAGGGGGTCCAACCCGGCATAAGCAAAGTGTAGCCTACCTAATAAAGTAGCCAGTGAGTGTATATACACACACATATATGCACCCACATATACTCGTATATACACATAAACCTACACAAAACACCATTAAATCTAATTAAACAAACTAACTTGTCTTCTTTTCCAATCTTTCAAACAAGTCACACAGCGGGCACAAACGGTTTTCCTATGGAATATTTTTGAATCGGCTAATCTCAATGGCCAGAGGCAGAATCCCAGCTCTCAACTGTGCAACCAAGGATCTCTGGCTTTTAGATAAACAAGATGTTAGTTGAGGACTAAAGTTGTGTTTGATCTGCATGTCCTCAACTTTGGCTTTAAAAAAATATTTTCAAACAATTTTCCATCAAATTCAATAAGAGCTTATGTTTAAGAGAGTTAACATCACAAGTAAAAATTTTTCTGTAACTGTTACGACCCGTGGGCTGTTTATGTGTACGCCTATATGGGATGTTGTGCTTGTGTCTTTTCCCTCTCAGCCACCAGCAGGACCTTGCCCCGCCCCCAATGCTGCAGCCAGCAACCTGAGGAGCGCGGCTGATTCCAATCTCCTAATCAGTGGAGAGTATAAGGGCTGGTGAAGGAAACTGCTGTGAGTGAGAGTATGGTGGTCTACAGCAAAAGAGACAGTGTTACTGAGTGTTTGGAGTCTGTGGTGAGTGTGTGGCAGTTGGCTGAGACAGTAACTGGCAGTGGCCACAGAAGTCCTGTGGTTAAGTGTAGTGATTTACTGTTTTTGTGTGTACTGTATGATAGTTTGCTATCACTACTTTTGTGTTTAACTGATACCTTAGTTACCTTTTTGAAAAGGACCCTTGTTGCTCGCTTCCCTTTTGGGAGTTGTCTTCTGATAGAGCGTTAAGAGACGAAAATGCCTTGTTGATGCTAGAGGTCAGAGGAGAATGGGCCGACTGATTCAAGCTGATAGAAGAGCAACTTTGACTGAAATAACCACTCGTTACAACCGAGGTATGCAGCAAAGCATTTGTGAAGCCACAACACGCCCAACCTTGAAGCGGATGGGCTACAACAGCAGAAGACCCCACCGGGTACCATCTCCACTACAAATAGGAAAAAGAGGCTACAATTTGCAAGAGCTCACCAAAATTGGACAGTTGAAGACTGGAAAAATGTTGCCTGGTCTGATGAGTCTCGATTTCTGTTGAGACATTCAGATGGTAGAGTCAGAATTTGGCGTAAACAGAATGAGAACATGGATCCATCATGCCTTGTTGCCACTGTGCAGGCTGGTGGTGGTGGTGTAATGGTGTGGGGGATGTTTTCTTGGCACACTTTAGGCCCCTTAGTGCCAACTGGGCATCGTTTAAATGCTACGGCCTACCTGAGCATTGTTTCTGACCATGTCCATCCCTTTATGGCCACCATGTACCCATCCTCTGATGGCTACTTCCAGCAGGATAATGCACCATGTCACAAAGCTCGAATCATTTCAAATTGGTTTCTTGAACGTGACAATGAGTTGACTGTACTAAAATGGCCCCCACAGTCACCAGATCTCAACCCAATAGAGCATCTTTGGGATGTGGTGGAACGGGAGCTTCGTGCCCTGGATGTGCATCCCACAAATCTCCATCAACTGCAAGATGCTATCCTATCACTATGGGCCAACATTTCTAAAGAATGCTTTCAGCACCTTGTTGAATCAACGCCACGTAGAATTAAGGCAGTTCTGAAGGCGAAAGGGGGTCAAACACAGTATTAGTATGGTGTTCCTAATAATCCTTTAGGTGAGTGTATGTAGACCAGTTAAATCGCTTGGGTGTTCCTTTCCAACAAACTTCTTAGAATAACTTTCCACACTAGATACACAATTGTGATAGCTTAAATGCTTAAAGCTTCTTTCATTCCCCTGAGGACTCCTGAAAGTGTAATTTACTGTTTCCATCATTGCAGCTCAGACTTTTTGATGGACTTGGAAATAAAAACTATCCCTTCTGTTGTCTTTCAGTAGGAAAAAAAAAATCCAGTTAACTCCCATTGTTACTGCATTTTGGTCTTGTAGATCTTTTCAAACATTAGCTATTCTTTTCCCTCTGCTTTGGCAACAGTCTTATATTATAAACAAATAAGTGACTAATAGGCTAGATAAATGACATGCACCAAAATATAAAAAAAATGCATTAATTTAGGAAATGTGTAAATATTGAGATTTCTGTTTAAATTTGTAATTCTGTATTTCTTTTACTTTGTAATACTCATCTAATTTTTCTATTTTTTTTAAAATGTGTTTATTGTATTATTTCCCCTATTTATGCTTTTTTTTTTTTTTTTTTTTTTGCTTCATTAAGCAAATTAAGGGGCTATCATTGAAGTGTGTAATGGAGTCATGGTTTCACCTACTGGTTGACATCAAGAGTGCATAGATTGACTATAGGCTACATGCCTTGCTCCCATACCAGTGGTCAGGCTCACTCACGCTAGAGAACTGAGGCGCTTAATTAATTTAGTTGATTGAGAATGTTTTGTTTTTTCTATCAGATTATTTTCAAAGTAAGAAAACAGCTGATAAATTTAGATTATTGCGTGTTCTTTTCATGGATGTGTGTGGTTGAGCAGGTTGTTGGACCCAAATGCGGGACACGGATTCAGCAGGTGAAGTTCAAAGACTTAATTAAACAAAAGGCAAGCACACTTACAGAGTGGCTGAGTCCAGGGTATACAAAGTAAAATAAACAATCCCAACAAAAAAATAATCCAAAAACTAGCAGGGAGAAAACAGGCAGACAGAGGACATCACAGGACAGAGCATTACAAGCTACAATGACCAGACAGGGAATGAACAGAAACACCAAAAATATATATACACACACACACACACACAGGGACTAACGAGCAGGGCGGGAGCAACACAGGTGACCAGGATCAGGGCTAACGAGGCAGAGAGACAGCAGGGGAAAACACAGAGGCAGGCAGGCAGAGAGACAGCAGGAGAGAACAGAGAGACACTAACAGATGCAAAACACAAGACCATACATTAACTGGAACTCAAAGTACTTAGTGGACAAGCAGGCAGGGGAATTACTGGTGGCACAGACACAAGCAAATCTAAATGCCGAAAATACACTAAACTTAATAAGGCAAAATTAAAACAGGACAGGCAAACTGAATAATAAACTGAACGAGGACAGACTATCGCAGAACAATCAAAATTAGAATAATGAAACTAAACAGATCAGAACTACACAAACAGACCCCCCAACAAGACACACAGACAACATCAGACCAACAAGCACGAACACACAGCGTAAACTAGACACAAGACAACAGACAGGACTGAAACCCAAAACAGAGACAGGAAAAACTAAACCAAACTGACTAAGAACTAACTAAACAGAGCAGACAGGCCCACAGCGTGACAGGTCTATGCCTTAAATCTTAGTCAGGCACAGGCCAAGATACTGTATGGTAGTGACACATCTGCCTACCTTTTTTGCATGTTATGAAAAAGCAGATTTTCTCACTTGTTTGCATTTAGGCACACACATAAGTTTGGTTAAATTTGTCCAGGTTTTGATATACCTTTATGTGAGATTTGTGTGAAATTTCGTTTGTGGCGCTTATTGAAAAAATTACATTAGCGGCCCTGTGAGGCTGTAGCTAAATGCTGACATCAGCTAACCCATCCAAAGAAGGTTAAAATCAAGGGCAACTGGACTTGGGTTGAAGACACTTAAATGTTTCACCTCACATCCGAGAGGCTTCTTCAGTTCTGTCTAGATTCTAGGGAATCCCAATTTAACCTCTGAGGAGTCTGTATCAAAGTGATGGATACCACTTAGTTTACTAGTGCTCCTGGCTGTTGTAATGAGTCGTTGCGGTTGGAGTCATAGAGTGGCCTCAAACGACAAGCACTAATGAACTCAGCTGTATCCATCATGATGATAAGGACCCCACAGAAGTTAAATGGCTGGGAGTCCCTACAAGTCAGTCAGAACTGAAGAAGCACCTTGGATGAGATGTGAAACGTTCTCAAGTATCTTCAATGAAGTCCAGTTGCCCTTGATTCTGAGTGCCATAAACGAAATGTCACAGAAATCTCATGTGTAGCTGGGTGCTAAATCTATTCATAGCCAATTTTCCACTTAGGTTTAATATAGTTCTAAAAGATGTGTAATATAAATACATGTGTTCTTTGTTGTTTTGAGAGTAACATTTTTTAATTTTAAGTAAAGTGTGAAGTATATTGTAAGTGGGCATGGGAGGATGAGAGTCAGAGGAGAGCATGGAGAATGAAGAAGACACAAGAGGATTTGTGAATAGGAAAAGGAAGTAGGATAGTGTTTCAAGTGATGGCAGCCAGGCAACAAGAACTGATGAGATATATCAAGTTGGTTTGATAGCAGTGACAAAAACGGATGGGATCTTCAACTTCAAGGATTCGCACGAGGTTGGAAAGTTTGTTGGAGAAAAACTCGGAGATGTTTGGTCAATCAAAATAACAAGGAGTGGAATGGTTATCATTGACTGTGTGTCAAGGCGGCAGAGAGATCAAGCTTTGAGTATTAAAATGTATGAAGATTATAGCAGTTTGAAATGTAAAACAAAGGATCCCCTGCAGTCACCTGCAGCTCACGTTATCAATATTATATAGCTGCAGTACCGGAGGCTGCAGTTTCAGGACCCCACAATCCTGGGACCGCAGTTCTAGGACCATAGTTCTTTTGCGACAGCGCCATCTAACGGGTCAACATGCATGTAATCAATAACTTAAGTTTAGGCACATACTCTGTGATGGTTGTGGTAAGGGTAATTGGCTTTGGGGGGCTGTCAAGAGTAACATAGCTAGCTGGCAGTATCAAAGTAAACAAGGGTCCTAGAAATGCAGTTCCGGTCCTAGGATTGCGGTCCTGAAACTGCAGCCTCCAGTACTGCAGCTACATACTACTCCACGTTAGACTTATCAAGTCAGCGAAAGTCAGTCGCACTTATCTCGAACGCACCTATTGTAAGTAGTGTTGTGTCGTTCAAAGAACGTTTCATTCATTTGACCTAATCTTGTATGTGACTCAGGAGGAATGGGTTGTCTCAGTGAGTAATTTGTTCATTTTCACGCATGCGTGAATAGTCTTTGACTCTTACGTTCACTCGTTACACAGCAGCTGCAAGGTCTCCGTCAGCACAGGAAACAGAATTAGTTCAAGACTCTCAACTGTGGGTCTCTGGGTTTGAGTCGTTCATTTTTCACGTGACATCTCGGCTACTGTGGAGCAGGAATGAACTAATCGTTCAGCGCTCACATGGGTCCTCCTCGGAGTCTGTCTTCACTCAGCAGGCTGAGAGAGTAGTGGCTTAATCGAATATTGACAACATATTTCTGTGGTTTTTACATGGTTTGAATTTGGTTGTGGCTCCATGGGGCTTTATAGAACCATGATAGAGAAAGATCAAGAGGTGAATTTGTGCATTTTACTTTGTCAATTAGAGCAAGCCAGGCAGCCTTCTGTGTTTGAGAACTGCGCTGTTTTTTAAAAATTGCCCACTAGAGGGCTGCAGCGCTGCAATAACCAGCCTAGTTAAAATGAACAAAATGACACAAAAAAAGATTAGTTCATTTTAATGAATGAGATTTAGTGACTCGAGTCTTTCAAAAGAGGGACTTTTCCCAAGTGAATTTCCACAATCTTACATGTGATGGCAGACTTTGGTCACAAGGCGGCAGCAATGAGTAGCCTAGTATTGTTGTTGTTTCGCCAAGTGCATCATGGTCTTTCTTCCTGTTTAACATGCGAACAATGTGGAGAATTGCCAAGGGAATGGTGTTGTGACTCTGTTGTGTAAAGTAGCCTAGTAGGTAAATGCATGCATATCTTGTAAAATATTCCTGTACAAGTGTATAAAATGGCATCCCCTGTAAATATTTAACAAGATGGTTTGATTTAGGCACTACTGGAATTGTGTGCTGGGATTTTGGACACCAATCGTCAACCACTGTGTACTAAATATTATGGTAATATGTCTGTGCCTGAAGTATAATTCATCTGCAGTTATTCATCCGGAAACAGAGACTGCTCACCTTCAAAGTAAAATGCCACTGTTTTTAAAGGCTATAGGCCTACATAGTGTTACGTCTTGTGATGAGTCTGACTTGTGAAAAGAGTTGATTTATCTCCAACTTTGACTTAATTTTTCTGTTGTCATGACAATAACACTACTAGCCTACTCCATCCTCGTAATGCAGGAACAAGATTAATGGAAGCGGCCACTCAGACCAAACACCGTATTATATATTTAACATAATACATAACTATATGTTTATATTTTACGTGATTAGCCTTAATTTGAAAAGCATTACAAGGGTAGAGTGTTATTGCCATGAAAACAGACCCACAGCAATTAAGTCAAAGTTGGAGATAAATCAACTCTTTTTACCAGTCACTCATGACAAGTCATAACACTATGTAGGCCTATAGCCTTACCTAAAGTAACAGATTAAGTAGCCTTAATCAAATAAATGAACTCATGAATAGTCTATATAAATGAATGATTACATTGGCATGAATCACAGCACTCTATAATAGCCTAATTCCGGTGTTTGAGCCAATTGACCATTTAATTAAAATAATATGGTATAGCCTAATAATAATAACTAATACGACAATTATGAATTATGTTCAATATTTATGATAGGCTATTTGTTTATTTATTAAGTTTAACCATCCTTAAAATGACAGTGAAAAATGCAGACATTTTATTTTGAAAGCGAGCAGTCTCTGTTTCCGGTTTTAGAGTTTCTGTTCAATGTTCATTGTACAAGTTGGATAATGGAACAAGTCGACACTTTTGTGCACTAAATTACGTTGCACGTCTTCATTCAATGCAACAATAACACAGCATATTTATAACATAGTTTAGGCAGCATTTGCTCTGGAAAAATGAACTCACATGGGTCAAAACACATTTACATTAGTGGAGGTAGGACAATTAAATTAGGTAACACCCCCTAAACTGGCACTTTTCATCATACAATGTTAACAGCTGCAGATCAATTCTACTTCACGCACGGACCAATCCTAGCGTGCATTAAGTCACACCGTGATATTCTACTTTGTTACTCTAGAAATGGTACAGGTTTTACATTAATTGTAACTCTGTTTAAAGGTAAATGATGTTGAAAGTGCGTTACGTTGTGCAATTTCCGAGAAGTTCCACGTGGGTTTGGTGGATCTTGGTGAAGTGTAAGTGTCATTTGTAATACTGATTAGGGCTGTCCCCGACTGAGGATTTACATAGTTGAATTGGAATCGTCAAGTCCTGCCTATAGTCAACTGAGAGTCCAATCATGTGTGGTTTTGTGCGGGGGGGGATGACACACACGCACTCCACTTTAATCTTGAGAAGCTGCAGAGCTGCAGTCTCTATTCATTAAACTTACACTGTAAATTTTCAGCTAAACTGAGGCTTTTTCTCTCTCTCTCTCTTGCCTGCCATTCACCAGTCTTGTGCTGAGCTTTGCGTGCAACAGCTGCTTGCACGTTGTGGGTCTATTTCAAGTAGCCGGCTATTTAAAAACAATAAAATATTCTTTGTGTGGTTCATCAACGGTGATAAATCATCCAAAAGTCCCGCGAGGTGCGGACAACTCGGCACAACACCAGTGAAGCTGGGGCTCCGTCTCTTCAACAAGTGTTCCTCTTCCGCCACTACACACATACCGTAAAACTCTGAATAATAGCCCAGGCTTTTATTTGCTAAAATCACTGAATTGACCCGGCCTTTATTTGGGACAGGCGTCCATATGGGACAGGCCTTTAATTCTTTTTGCACAAAACTGAAACTACTATGAAACAGTTTATTTATTTCAAACAGAACAATACTTATGTAAAAATGATCAAATAATGTAAAATTACAGGTCATTCATTTGATCTAGCTTCGACAGACAGCTTATGCGCTTTTATTTTGAAGGCAGCAACCTCACGAAAACAACAATACAGTGCAGGATGAGAGAAGTTAGCAGACAGAGAGTGATGGACTTCACATGTCAGGATTCACAACTTGGATAAATGTTTCTGAAAAGCTGTTTTGATTCTTTTGATGGGTGGACCCGTACAGACTAAAGGAATATATTAAATAATCAAGGAACGGACATATTCGGACTTAACGACGGACTTAACGAGCACTTCAAAGAACTTTTTTTCCCCTTTTCCTCTCTTGTAGCCATGCAGGTTACACCAGTAGGCCTAAATCTAGAAGAATTAGACTTTGGGTCTTGTTGTTTCCGTTAAATGAACTTAACAGTGGTATCTGACCAATCTAACGATGTTCAGCATGTCCATATTGATCATACATTTAAACATTAATATTTGTATTAACAATCTAAGCAGCTTAGAAGCAGCTAAAGCGGGCGACCCCGCAGGGTTTAAGAGGTTTTATACATCCAAAGAACTTCTATAAAAACCAGACCAGGCGTTTAATTAAGGCAGGCGTTTATTTGTCAAAATTTGTTTCCACACCAGGCCAGTAAAGGAGGTAGGCGGCTATTTGGGACTCGGCTATTAATTGAAGTCTTACGTACATGCTATGCCTACACATGCACTGAAAACCCAGGGTTAGGGTTACAATTTTGGATTTATTTATGCAATTTAAAAACATTTATTGAAAGTTTTATTCTTTTTAAATGTTTATTTACAGCATTAAATGTTATAGTATGTATATTGTAATAGGCTGTATATGAACTTATTGAAAGTTAAGTGGTAGTTCTATGTACTATACTAGTAGTACGTACTGATTTGGCCCAAATGTAGTATGCAAACAAAAGCAAAATCTGCAGTATACCAAAAATACCCGGATGGCGTACTGATTTGGGAAAAATCTGCAGTATGCCTCGGACCAGTCTACCTCGTGTACTGTGGCCCATAATGCAAAGCGCTAGAACTGTAATGGTGCTTTCAGACCAAAAGCGAAGTGAGCGTTCGGGGCGGCGAGTTTACATACAAAGTCAATGCAAAGACGCGTAGAGCGGCGAATTAAGATTTTCAACTCAAGCGAGAAATTCGCATGACGCTGAGTCGCGATAGCTTATCAACGTTGAGACTGTCCGTTCGTCACCGACAGCCTCAGAGCGTTGTGTGGAGAGGGCCAGGGAGAGCGGGCGATCTGCAGGACGGCTGAGAGCTGCTAAACTTGGGCTAGAGGAGCAGGGAGCAGCGCTCCAGGTTTCGTGGTCGGACTGGGTTTTCCCCTGACAACTACGCTGTTTGCTGGAGGGAGGAGGTCGGAGTAAAACTGCTTTTATAAAATTAGCTTTTTACTTTAGTTTTTATGATTACAACGTTGATTCATCTTCACTCGAAATTCTCAGCAGCTAGTTTCCGTGCACATCCGGTTCCAGTGTTGTTAGCGTCGTTTGGCACTACTTCATATTTATATAAAAACCGAACAAAACTGAACATTCCTGGGAGAAAAGAAAGCGAGGAGGTTGAACTACCTGGTGAGTTCAGAAAAGATGTGTATGTAACTTTATTCCAGCTATCGTTGTACTTTACTGGGACCAAGTTACCATGGCCTAGCCCTGATCAATCTGAACTCCATTCAGAAAACAAACATTTTAGAAGTTGTTGTCCTGCTGTCTTACTGACAGACCTGACAAAGCATGAATTCATGTTTAACAAAACTGCATCATATTGTAGTTATTTCGGCATCAGTTTGATCCGTTTATTGCTATTTAATCACAGCAAATTGTTTACTTTGGGTTCATACAGCTTTAGTAATGGCGAGTTGTGTTTATTGACGTTATCGGGTTAAAATCGCACAGAAATATGTTGTCTATATGCAGTCCACTACTCTGGCTAAATCCTTACATTTTCACAATCTTTCCTGAGTATACAACCAGACCAGCCATATAAAGGCTTATGTATGTAATTACTATCATTATCTCTAAAGTGCTCATTCATACAGTAGCCTAACGTCCCTATCCAAGAGTAAAATATTAATATCAGATTTGCTTATATAGAAGTAATAAGCTTGATACACTATATGAATAAACACACTCTTGTTAAAATACAACCAATTTAATAATAATCTGGATCAAGCCACCAAGTTCTTAAAAGAACTCCAGCACAGAGAAAGGAACAAAGAAATATTAACACATTATATAAATGCAGCAGTTTGGCAGTTCTGGACGCAGAATGGGCCACATCAGGTCCTGATTCTGCAGACAGAGAAACACACTCGCTCTCAAACACTGCAGGTTGTTCACCAGTCACGAGCTGTGAAACAACAGCAAGTAAACAAGTAAAAGTTACGTTGCGTTCTCTGGCGGACCTGGAACAGCTGTTAGCTGTAACACACCACAGGGCTAACGCTAACGTTGCTATGTGGCTGTGTTTTAATGTTTTAAATGACCCGGTCTGTTTGTTGTGGAGGGGGGACGACCTCAGAGGTAAATCGGCTCCCGGTAGAACCCTGTCAGGGCTCTGAAGTGTAGCGGACCGAGAACAACTCTCATCAGCTGTTAGCTGATAGCTGTAAACACTAACTTAGCAGGACTAAAGTTACGGTACGGCTGTGTTAAAACTATAACTTAGCACATCATTGCGCTGTAATAATGTGACCAGACCTCTGCAGCCAACAGCAGACGAGTCCAGCAACAACGTGAGAGGAAAAACCCGCCGCTGTGAGACAGTTTAAATGTTCGTACCGCTGTTATTCTGTCATTATAGTCTGAGTAACGTCAATGTTGTAACGTTTTAACTTTAATCAAGAGACATCTGGCTCGTGATGGACAGGCTTGTGTAAGGTAGAAGCACTTTGATAAAAAAAAAATAAACAACAATAGTGGTATGAAAGGGGACTGTTGTCGCTTTATTATTATCATTATTCTAAATAGACATTACATTGTTAGTGATGTTACAGTTGTGGTTATAGTACTTGCTTTTTATTTGCTTTTATTTTATATAATTCTTATTTATGCACCAATATACTAAAGCAAACATCTGCTACAGCCATACATAAGATTTTAAAAAAAGAATATGTTTCAAGCATTCGACCTACTTACATTTATATTCCTCTTATTGTTCCGATTTTGAAAACCGGAAACTAGTAAAGCCTGGCCTAGCATGCTGCAAAATAAATCTATTTATCAGTTTCATACTATACCTCAAACAGTATGCAGTATACAGTACATACTGCATACTGTGGTTGCCAGTAGTATGTAGTAGGCGGTGTGAGATTGACAGTCGAATCAGGCTCCGCCCATCGAAGCATCGAATCTTCGACTATTCTGGGTCAGCCTAATGATGTTAGTGGATTTATGGTTGTTAACATGATTTATTTTATGTTTTCTGTCAATAGTCATAGCCCACTGCTGTATGTTACAATATTTTATTGTATTTTAATTTATTTTGCCTTCTTTCTGCTAACATTTTTGGCTTTTAGAGACTGTTACAAAACTCAGCATTGGAGCTGGTTACGTGAAAGTAGCATACCACTCTGTCAAATGACCTGCACATGTGGTCATAAATAAATCTGAAGCTACAAGAACCCCTGAAGTAATTGTGTCCTGTGTGGCATCTAATTCCACGGGCTACACAGGTATCTCAAAACCTGGACAAATTTAACTAAACCTGTGTGTCTCCATGCAAACAAGTGAGAAAATCGGCTTTTTCATGGAGTAATTTGGCTGCGTTGAACCTTTTACTCATTCAAACAAGATGGCTGGCTGGTCACTACCAGACCGATCAGTGGTATCAATGTTTCATTTGAAAGAACTAGACTAGAACTAGACTATAGACATAGACTCTGCTGTCTTGAGCTTTCTCTGCAACTGTATAATTCTCTTCGCAAGGCCACAGCTGCTGTTTTTCTGTCCCACAGTGAATCTCTCAGAAAGATTCACTGCTTTATACGCCGCCCACATACTTTGTGTCACCTGTCAAGATCTAAAAAACTCCACAACACACTAACAACAAGCTGTTTATCCATTAATTTTTCAGCTTGGTTGAAATATTTACTCTTTTTATTTTTTTGTTTTTGCCATAAATGTTTCACAGACAGTATCATCTTGCCTGTGGGTGCTGCTGTACTCAAGCCCCGTCACCCTCCATTACTATTCCTGGACACAGACAGTTCTTCAAAAGTGCAAATAAAAATGCAATTTACATTCTTGTTAATTGCAGCAAAGTCGTATTTCTTTAACAAAATACCCAAGTGGTTTCTGTGAACAGAATACAAACACCTCTATTGACTCTCCCCCTCTGTGCCTCTCGTTTCCACCCTCCTCAGCACATCAGAGTGAAGGAAGTGTTAATTATATGCAGTCTGGGGATTGATTACAGAGTTGGGGGATGTGTCTCCTCCCCTGAGAGCCTTTCCCATATAACTTATTATGCATTTTATTTTGTATTGAACATGCAGTGCGTGCCCTATGGCATATTAAAGGTGAAATGACAGCATTTTGCAGCTGAGAAGTGGCACACACACAAACAGGTCCAGACCGTGCACACGCACATATCCACATCAAAGCTTGTGTGCACAAAGATACCCATGTGCTTACTTACATGTGTGCAAAGAGTGCAGTTATGCACACACACACACCCTCTCTGTCCTCTCATTTTTTCGTTCTTCCCTGCTCTCTGTTCTTATGTACTCATCCATCCTACTTTCCATCCTTTGCTTGTCTGAATACAAAAGTGCAGTCAAGTCCTGCCAACTCAAAAAAGGGGGGACCTGAAGCAAATTTGTGAGGGGGGTGGGCTGTTAAATATTGCATTAAGCAATTATGACAAACATCTCAGATTTGAGTCCTTGTGGTCGTTGCTGGTGAACACCTCACTTTGAAAATCCCCCATGGCGTCATCAATCATCAGAGGAAGAGCTCCTTCATCAGTGGACACACTGAATATTTAATGCTTCATTTGGTTAAGACTCATCTTCACTTCTGTTCTGATCTGCCCCTGACCATGTGGGATTACAGAGATGGTGAGAAACAGGAAAGAGGTATCTGACGCCCTCTGCTGTGCAAACTGAGAAAATCACAAATGGGGGGAAAAAAAGAAGCATAAAATACTGAGCTTTGGTCAAAAATAAGACCCTTTAAATTAAAGAAAATTAAAAGAATAAAGAATTACTGGTTTTAATACCTGCATATTGTGAGCCACATTAAAATTCAGGACAGTTTTGCTTTTGTGAGCTTGCTGTTATTCCCTTTTGAAAATGAGCTCTTCCAGTCGAGCCAGTAAACAGGCAGGAAGAAGAAGGGCGATTAAGATTGCACGTTCCTCCCCCGTTCCCAACAGAATAGTGCTTTGAAGACTGAGAAGAGTCAGCACATTTTAAATTCCTTGTTTTGTTCCTCCAGGAAAGTTTCCTCTAAAGGTGGTTTATTTCTGATTACCAAAGAACACCCAGAGGGAAACATAGAAAAAGAGTAGATTTTAGAAGATCACAGTTAGTTTTGAAGACAGTTTCCTGGCCTTATACTCTGGCTGGAGAAAAGAAGGGATTCAGTTGTATTTTCTGTGTTTTGCTGTGGATTTTCAGCCAAAGACAGTTTTGATGCTGATAGTTGCCATCACGTGCCATCACGTGTGCCCAAACCACCACAGAGGAAAGTGTTGTGCATCCAGGCAGGTTGGATTTGTGATGCCATTGGGAAGCACCTGAGGACATGCTGCATGGATAGGATAAGCACAATCATGCAGGCAGTTTACAGACTGGAACGGCTTGACAGGATGATTACTGGGTGTTCAGAGATGACAGGAAGCTGAAGAGAAGTTTAGGGCTGAGGCAGTGCAGAAAGTGACAGACAGTCAGGGATGAACTAAGAGAAAAACCAAAGTGATGAAAGAGATTTAGTCTAATCAGTCTTGAGATAGAAGAAGTGAACAGAGCTTAAAAGAGATCTGGAAACTCCAGCCTGAGATTTTTGTGAAGAAGAAGAAAACAAATCAGAATTTCAGCTAGTGTGGTAATGTTTGTAAGATGTGTGAGATTATTTACTGATATTTGGCTTTAATACACTGAACAAAATTATAAATGCAACACTTTTGTTTTTGCCCCCATTCAACCATGAGCTGATCTCAAAGATCTAAGACTTTCTCTATGTACACAAAAGGCCTATTTCTCTAAAATATTGTTTACAAATCCGTCAAAATCTGTTTAATGAGCACTTCTCCTTTGTTGAGATCCAACCACCTCACAGGTGTGGCATATTAGGATGCTGATCAGACAGCATGGGTATTGCACAGGTGTGCCTTAGGCTGGTCACAATAAAAGGCCACTCGAAAATGTGCAGTTCCATCACACAGCAAAATGCCACAGATGTCGCATGTTTTGAGGGAGCGTGCAAATGGCATACTGACTGCAGGAATGTCCACCAGAGCTGTTGCCTGTGAATTGAATGTTCATTTCTCTAACATAAGCCGTCTCCAAAGGCATTTCAGAGGATTTGGCTGTACATCCAACCGGCCTAACCTAAGGTAAAAACTATTACATTAGTTATTAGATTAATTATAAATTATTGAAGGGGGGAACAAATTTTACAGTTTGTCCCACATTTAGAGATAATATTCATATTTGGTGTGTGCTGTCAAACAGAAATACTGGGCTATCTTGGCTTAATTCTGTCTATGTGATCATATAACATAATCATGATCCCTTAGGCATCCAGACTTGAGCAAAACTGACCAGGTAAACTAAAGGAGGGGCACCTTTATCCAAGCTTAGTCAGAGGGGAGGCCCACAGTCTCAGACTTTGAAAATCCCTGGTTTATTGTATTACCCTTTTTACTATTGCATCCTATTTGAGGTCAAAAAGTAACATCAGACAAAAAATGTACACTATTGCTACCATTAAAATGCCATGTTTGGGATACTTTCAGGCAGTCATTTGTTTTTGACCTTGTGCATGATTTGTGCTCTGAGTCTCTCAGTTTAAGAGCCCTTGATAGCCTTGGAATAAGTCATAAGTAGCTGGGTTTACAGATCTTATAGCTAAAATATAGCTTATATAATTTTGTCTTCAAAAAACTGTCCTAGTGTGAAGGGATTGTGTAGTTTCAATGACTGTAAAAGGGCATTTTTAAGTTGGATTCTGCTGCATATCATGGAAGTGATGTTAGGGACAGACAAAGAAAACGTAACAAATATTCACTTTTGTTATTTGTCTTTTCTTCTTCCTCTCTTACAGGTTTGTGAGCAGAATAAAAAACACCGTATTTGTGCTATGAGTTTCAAAGAGGAAGCACAATTAGTATTACTAACATCAAACTACAAATTGACTCGTAACCATCACTCCAACCAAGGTGGTGAGAAACTTGGGTGTCATGATTGATGACCAGCTGTTTTTTTTAGACCATGTTACTGCTGTCTCTCGGTCATGCCGCTTTTCTCTATACAATATAAGGAAAATCAGGCCCTACCTCACTCAGTACGCCACCCAGCTTCTGGTACAGGCCATGGTTATCTCTTGCATCGACTATTGCAATGCCCTCCTAGCAGGTCTTCCAGCTTGTGCGGTGAAACCCTTACAAATGGTTCAGAACACAGCAGCACGTCTGGTTTTTGATCAGCCCAAAAGGACTCATGTCACTCCATTACTCAGTGACCTCCACTGGCTCCCCGTGGCCTCCAGAATCAAATTCAAGTCACTAATGCTTGCATACAGAGTGACTACTGTGTCTGCACCCATCTACCTAAACTCCATAATACAAACTTACGTTCCTCCAATGAACGCTGCCTGGCTCTGCCATCCCTTCACACAAAGCAATCCCAGTCCCGGCTATTCTCATCTGTGACACCACAATGGTGGAACGAGCTACCACACGCCATCAGAGCAGGGGTGTCCCTCTCTAACTTCAAGAAGCTCTTGAAAACTCATCTCTTCCGAGAACACATCCTCTTATAACTCCTCTAACTCCTAACCTCTAACATGCACTTCCTGTGCTCTTCTTCTTCTATCCCCTAAATGATCTTGTATTGATTGCACTTTTTGTTAACTCTTACTTCCTTCCCTAGGTATCTACCCCATTGATGTGATATGTACTGTGAGCTCTTACTAGTATGATCAGAATCAAGTTCAAACCCTTGGCTTTCTGTGAATGCTTGATAGTTAAAAATGTCAGGTTAGGTGATTTTCTTTCTGTTAACCTGTATGTTCTCAGTGCTACCAGCAGAGGTCAATGCTGCTCTGATAGTCATTCTACACAGAGCTAAATTCCATGAGTATATCTTATTTGCACTGCCGCTCAGTACACTAAACAAAACCTCAGCATGTTCTCCTTCAACACCCGTGCTGGTGTAACTAGGATAACTATTCTTTCCCAACAATTTATTACTGTCTTAAAATGCTGACTGTTAAAGGTCATCTGAAAAAGAGTCTGTAACTTAGTGTAGTATAGAAAAGGCAGCCGGGCCCATTGGCTACAGAAAGTGCTGGCCCTGTTTGCCCTTTAATGTCAGCATCTTACTGAAGAAAAATATATGGTGGCTGTGCTAGTGGCTTCAGTAGTTTAACAGTTGCAGTCAATGGCATATTTTACTAATAATAAATCATCATGACAAGATTTGGAGTGAAACAATTGTGCTTTGGCCTTTACCGAAGTTGATTCCTCATGCTGTGACCTTTTGTATTTTTGCCTCCAGCTCCTAAAGACAGCTACATCTTTTCTTTTTCAATTGTGAATACATGGCTTTTGTACAAGAGCAAGGGTGGCAGAAGTTGCAGTAGTAGTTTTTGTAGTACTATTCTAAGAGGAGTGGGAGGAGAAAGAAAGGGTTACTCTACCAATTTACACATAAGGATCAGTTTATGCTTCAAAGAGGATTACACAGGCTGTAGGCATTATGGGAAATGTAGGTTTTGGGGGTGTGATTAATACTAGCTCATACTAAAAGTTAGGACGTCTTTGCCTACTTTGCTTCAATTTTGACCATTCTCCTCTTTAATCTGTCTCTTACTCTCTAAAGTTTGGTAACTTCTATCTCTTTAAGAGGATGTGCAAGCTAGATTACTTTAAGTCCTTCAACTCTCCTCATGTTCATAGTGATGTAGTGATTTTTTATTTTTTTTTTTTGTCATCCGACCTTCATCAGCTATCTGGAAAATTAATCTTTAGAACAACTAAATATTCCAATATTGGGCACCATTATTCTCCATTAGAAAAACATAAAACCAAGAAGAACTACATTTTCACACTCCATTTACTCCAAATGGCTTGATAAGTAACCAGTTTACTACAATCCAATTCCTGGTGCAGACAGTATCGTAAAGCCATTTTAAATGGAGCCCAGCACTCAATAAAAACTTAAAGCCAGAGTGCAGGACTGTTACATATTCATTTAGCTGATGCTTTTATCCAAAGCGAAAATATAATGAAAATATACAAATGCATCCATATAAATGGATGTTATATTCAAGCCCCTGCCAAACAAGTTCCCACAATGCTGATTAAGCCTATCACCACCTGGTAAATCTCTCTGTATTTCACAGGTTACCAGCGTTTTGTCTGTGGGAACTGGTAGTGATGTGCTTTATACCAACCAGCAATGATTGGTTTGCCAGAGCTGAAGGGAAGAGCAACCGTAGCGACAGCAGCAACTGGTACAGCCTGCACGTCAGAAGCACATGTGTGTAATTACTCTTACTGTCGTAAGGGAAAGGGGGGGAACAAAAGTTCCGCACTGCAGGTTTATGTAAAAGTGTAATTTCAGTAAAAAAAAGAGCTCAATGTTACATGTTGACCATTTGCTATTGAATTACAACAGGAGATAATGTATTAGGTGTTCATTGATTTGAACACAGAGGGCACAGGGCAGCTTCTCTTCATGCCCAATTAAAACACCAACTTCCCAAAGAGAATAGTGATGGGAAGTAAACATAATCCATAGAACTACAAAATTGTAATGGCCCTTTAAGGAGCAGGAGCAGGGGGGATGTATGTGCGTGTCTGGGTGTGACAGACCCAGAACTCTTGCTCCTGCAGCTCATTTTCTTATTCTCTGTGTGGGTGATTAAATAAGCATGCATTAGTGCCATGTGTGTTCTTTGTGTGTGATAGAGATCGATCCCATTTTCACATTTACTGCTGCTTCCTTTTTTTAAATGTATATCAGGAGTAATTTGTTACACAACCAAACCCTAGGAGTAGCTCTTTCATGACGTTGTGTGTGTGTGTGTGTGTGTGTGTGTGTGTGTGTGAGACCTTGAGGGAAGTTCAACTCACTGTGGTTGAATGCTTGAGCCGTGTGTGTGTGTGTGTGTGTGTGTGTGTGTGTGTGTGTGTGTGTGTGTGTGTGCGCGCATCTAAGTATGTCTTTTTTTTCCTATTGTATGTGTGTGACTGACTTCTTTGATGTTTCCCATCCCTCCAGACAAAATGTCAATTGGCTCAAAAAGCATTATACTCTAAGTGCGTGCGTGCGTGTGTGTGTGTGCCTGCAGGCTCCTGCTGTGCTGCAGACAGTCTCTGAAGCATGGATTTGTGCACATTTCCCTGCTTTAACAATAAAAGCACCTGAATAAGTGTAATGTTGTGTGTGCACACAAAATCACAGGACCCTTACATATAGGCACCAAGCCATGGATGCAAACGCACACAACAGCTAATTATTCACAATAGTAAAATCCTCCCCTTCCTCTCAGTATCATGTGTGTACGGCTCCTCACCGACATGTTTTTATTACTCACATTCATCATAATCGCATGCACACACACACTCTGCTCTATATCAACGTTATCTCTCCTCTCTATTAGCTGCTTACTCCCTTCATCTCTGTCTCCTTCACTCCTCCCCGTGGAGAACATACTGAGCAGAACGAGGTCAACTGCAGACAGGAGTCAAAACGGAGGAGGTTGGACTTTCCCTTCTGCTTTTGTGATGCTACTGGTAATTTGTGGCCTTGCCTGCTACAGTTTAACACTAGACATCGACACTTAGAAGACAATTTTCAGTAATTGCAACTTGTATGAATTAATATGCAGGAACTTACACACACAAACACAAATCTGCACATGCACAAATACAATAAAGAGGTGTGTGTGCACTGACATACCTTTAATGAGAGTCCCAGTGACCAATTTGTGCAGGGACAAGGCAAACTTTACAAGTCCCTGTTTGCAGCGCTTGGCACACCCCGTCATCCTGACTGTGACCTGGGACACAGCTGGGTGAGCAGGGCCAGAGCAGAACAGGGGTTTCCAGGTCCAAATCTGCAGCAGGAGCTGTAGCAGCACTCTCAGATCCAAGTAGCATTCAATGCAACTTCTTCTGGTGGAGTTTATGAATCCAACAGAGAAAAAGAAGCAGAGGAGATTGCGCTCTTCTTACTGTGTCGCCCTTTGTCCTGCTGAGCTGGAAAAACAGTGAAAAAAAGAAACGGTGATCTTCCCGTGCTTTTCCCTCCCCCACTCCTCCTCCTCCATCCCACCTCTGAATGTGTCCAAATTAGTGACAGCTTGAGAGCGAGGTGTGCACATAGAGAGAGAGAGAGTAAGAGAGAGAGACAGAGATAAAGTGTGTTAAAGAAATACACTCTCAGTGTCCAGGTAAGACAATTACATCTAGTTAGATGTGATCTTACAATGCTCTTTCCTAAGAAACTTCCTTCAATCTGCAGTCAGCCTCTGGGACTGCAGTAATGAAGCAATCTTGTGAGCTCTTCTTGGTTTTCTCTCTCTACTTCTTCTTTTTGTCCGTCCTGCTTATCATTCACCCCCCTCCCCTCCCCTCCCTTTAAGTGGGGAAGCAGTAATCCACTTTCAGCACCAGTGACAAGGGACAGCTCCCCATAACGCAGAGCAAACATACTGAGCTCGTTCTTTTTTCTCTCATTTTTCTCTCTAGGCAAACACACACGCACGTACACACACACTCCTCCATTTACCCCTCCCACAGCCCTAATAACACATTAATACACTTCATCCATTGTTAAATTGAGCTGCGTCTTTATTTATGACATGTTGGCAAACATCAAATTCAACAATTCTTTCCCTTTAAAATGGGATCACCATTGTTAAAAGTATGATATACTTGATATACTTTATATAGATACCTTGAAACAGAGACTACATGTCCTTACTGATAGTCCACATTATGATCAGTAAGTGTGATGATGTTTTGCAGCTTCTGTATTCTTCTGTTTGTCATTTGTGACATCTTTTTCAGGGGGAAAAAATCAAAAGTGAAGTTACATTTGACACATAATTAACAAATATTATAACAGCAATAAAGCACTTCAAAATGACCTAAAAAGGGGAAAATTGGCAAAGAAAAAGCAACAAGAAAAGCAGAAAAGGGCATTAATATAAACGACTTGGGTGAAAAATGGTGACAATTAAAGGAGAGAATGACACATAATTAACAAATATGACCTGATTGCTGCATGAATAAAATGAAACAAGAAATATCATTTTATATTAAATTAATATTAAAAGAATAACCAGAAACAGTAAGGTAATTAAATATGGATTGCGTAGAAATAGTAATAGCACAATGTGTAAATACTAAACAAGTAAAAGTTCTCAATTCAAATGTGAAAGTATTAATATAGATATAAAATATTGTATTAAAGTATACTTAAAGTATCAAAAACAGAATTACCTAACAGGCAGAATGGGAGTGTTTCTTTTCAGTATATACTATATATATATATATATATATATATATATATATATATATATATATATTATTGGAATCTCCTATTCAATCATATTGGTGAATACAGTGAACATGTTTTATTTATAATAATGTTTATTATAATTTATTTATATATCATTTAGAGACATGCTGAGGAAACCAGTTGAAAGTGCTTATGTTTGTAGACCATCTAAAAAACATTCTATGAAATGTTTAAAACTGACTTCTTAATATCATCAGTGATTTAGAGGCATCCAGACTTTCAATGAAAAAGGCACAAAAACAAGCTAATGATAAAATCACTATACATGTAAATAGACTGTATTATAGTTTTTCTTTTGTGTGTGTAAATACTGAAACAATATTGTGTTCTACTGTTCTATAATAATATTTTGTGTTATTATGATTAAGGATTTGTACATTTTTATAGAGGCTATATATTTCATGTATTTTGGATCCTGGCAGCGTCATACTTTTTTCATGTCATTTTGTCTGTTTAATAGACATACAGCTGAGTTTGTGCTGAAAAAAAAAGATACCATGCATATGAGGTGACGGATAGTTTAAAAAGTGACAACAGTGGATCTTGTTTTATATCTTGTAATATGTTTTGTATGTAAAATCTTAATCTGTAAAGTAACTGTGTAGCAGAGTAAAAAGTATAAGTTGCACAAAATGGAAATCCTCAAGTAGCCAGCTCAAAATTAGTACTTTGTGTACTTGGTTACTCTCTGCCACTGAAGGTACTACAACAGTACATTAATGTTAAAATATGTTTAGGTTATCGCAATATCCTCTGCTTTATAATCTTTCTTTATAATCTTATAATTTTAAATCCCAATCTCAACTCATCAGTATTACTTCAAGGCAGCATCTCAAAGAGCGGGCTTACCAATCAAACGATCGAGTTGTATTTGACCAGTCTTGTAATGGATCAAATGCATTTGACCTTTCCCAGGCCCCTGATCCATCTTGACCAGCCATTGCACAGCACTCATCATCATCATCATCATCATTTGACATTAGCACATAACTCGAGTCCAAAAGAGAGACAAAAAGAAAGAGCACAGGAGAGATAAGTAAGGAGAAAGAGGATGCAGGGACGTAATCTTATAATGTCCTTCTGGGCTATATTTAGTCTTGAATCACATATGGTTCCTGGACTGAGGGCTAGAACACAAAATACATTTTAAAAAAACAGCAATAACTGTAATGTAAAGAGGAGGAGAAATGAAGGAATAGATGTAAACAGACACTATGGGGGGAAGACAGAAAGAGAGGCAAGCAATGAAACAATAAAAATGCAAATGAAAGGCATAAAAAACACAAGGAATAGAGAGAATTGATGGAGGAGAAGGGGAATGAGCTGTGGAGTCTGCCAAGAGCAGGTGGGGTGTAAAACCCAAAGCCCCATACGGTCTCAGGGTTATTTGCTATAAAACAGAAAGGCTCGCCAGGGACCGGGATCAATACTTTTCCACAGACTCTGAATGTTCTGGTTCACACTTCATGAAAGCAGAGGAAGGTGGGATGAAGGAAAATGCATGAGAAGTATAAAAACAAGAAAGAAAGAGGAGAGGCGGTTCAGCGGAGAAAAAGAAGGGGGAGGATTGTTTGCTGAGGCGCCACCACTGTTTTGGCTATTAAGCATGAAGGAGATTACTGTGTGGGGGAATTTGCATAAACACGCTTCTCTATTACTGCACCCATTGTTCATGATTAATGAGATTAGGGTTGCCTTTGCTGCACAGATTCGAGGATGTAATAGCAGCTAATTGCTTGTCTCTTCCCAAATTAGAAGTTGTGTTATTTGATGTTTGTTTCAACATGGATTTGCTTAAAGTGATGACGCTCTCATTTCTGTGCTGGCAGGATAGAGCGTACCTGATAGGCACTGTGGATGATGAAGACATGGAGAAAATTGAAAGGGAACTAGAGAAGAGATATAGAGTTTCATGGCGCACAACAGCAATAAAGCACTTCAAAATGACCTAAAAAGGGGAAAACTGGCAAAGACGAAGCAACAAGAAAAGCAGAAAAGGGCATTAATATAAACGACTTGGGTGAAAAATGGTGACAATTAAAGGAGAGAATGAAGATTGTATGAAAGAGTTGAAATACAGAGATTAAGCTGTGTGAAGAAACAGTACAAACAAGGAAGAAAAATAACTGAGATTGGCTTGAAGTTTGAAGGTGAAAGTAATAAAAAAGACAAAAGAAGAGGAGATGGAAGAAGTGAAGAGAAAAGAGAGGACACAAGGGGGTGAGAGAAAAAGAGAGGGGGAGGCGATGGGCAGAAAAATGAGACAAAAACAGAGGAGATTGCTTTGCTGTAGCTGTAGATCTGTCAGAATTGAATCACAGGCGGCCAGCTGGAAGCTCTGATAGTGCTTTGCCTATAAATATAACAGGGACTGAGATGGACTGATACAGCCAGAACGACAGACACAGTAGATGGTGGGAATAAAAGGGGCATTACACCACTGTGGAGAGAAAGACAAGATCCAAAACGCCAAACATGTGCACATATAATAAGCATAACCGCTCAGCAGCTGGTTATTTTCATGTGATGACATTCTTAGCGTGTTTGCATAATATGACAATATCCCTGCGAGCTCTAACACTTAGCAGACACATGCCTACAGTGACACGCACACACTCAGCAGGGATAGTAACACAACCACAACTCTGCTGTATGACAGACTCAACACAACAACCTTCCAGTATCAAGACCCATCTGCCCAGACGCAGCAGCGGGAGGACACTACTTTTAGAGCTCATCTCCGGGTGTGAGCAGCAAGAGTAGCCCTGGAGGTCTGGAAGTCGACTCCAGACCAACCACCACACTTGAGCCCCAGGACGCTCCAAGTGGCAGTTGCAGTGATGGAGTGACAACATCCCTTCTGGGTGAAATTAAAACCTCAACATGCCATCCCTCCTCTCCTCTTTCTCATCTGCCGCTCCTTTTCCAGCAACACCCTCCCCCCTCCTCCCACACACACACACACACACACACACACACACACACTCCTGCAAAAAGGAGATATCCCCTGCAGTGCTGACACACTCTGAGCCACATATGCAGAGCACACACAAAACACAGGGAAAGCTCCAGAAGTGTCTTTAAACGTCACCACAGAATATTTTTGCAGGAAGCTTGAGCCCAGCTGTTGTTGTTATTGGCACCCCTGTGACAAGTCATGCTTACAAACCTCCTTTAATCTACATCTCCTGTTTCTCTCCTCCGTCACCTTAGAACTCGCATGTTGGCCTACATATGGAGAGTCAGAGCTGAGCTTGGCATCATTAACACCCAGCACGGAAAATTAATTAACACCGATGTCATTAACTTATGTAAACAAGACATTAAACCTACACTACTGTGCTGAGGCGTGTGCACCGCATATGTTGGAGTGTGTGTTAATAATGAAGGTGAGTCTCCCAGGAGAGTGTAATGAGAGTCCTGCGGGTCCAGCTAAGCTTCTTTAAGCTGATTCAAGGACCTGCTGCGTCAAGAAACTGAACTGCAGTTTATATTGAAGCTTTTTTAGTTGGTGCAGTGCAGGACTACAGTTGTTGAGTGTGTTGTTCATGCTTGAATGCAAGTATTCAAATACTTTAAAAGTAGCAATAGCACAATATAAAAGAGTTTAATTACAAGTCTTGCAAGCAAAATGTATGGCCCCTGTGTGTATTATATATTATTGCATTATTATTACTGATGCTTTAATATGTCAGTAGCATTTTAGTGTTATAGTTGGTCAAGGTGGAGCTTATTTCAACTAGCTGATATACTGTAGGGTAGATTAATCTAGAACAGTGCGTCATATTTTGTATAGAAAATCTTGTTCTGTAAAGTAAAGCTGTCAAATAAATACAGTGGAGTAAAAGTACAATTTCCCCACTGAATTGTGATAAAGTAAAAGTAAAAAGTAACACAAAATGTAAATACTCAAGAAAATTACAAACAAGTATCTGAAATTTGTACTTAACTACAGTACTTGAGTAACTATAGCCTACTTCCACCGCTGCAAAAATGACAGTGTAAGATGCATAACAGCTAACTTTTCTGTTATTACTACTACACTACTTACTACAACAACTATCTGTGGTATGAGAATCTAGAGTGTGTCTGTGTACTAAGTAACAGAGACAGGAAAAGAGGAAGAGGAGCAGAGGTTAAAAAAAGTATTTTTGCTCACAGTTTGGGGTACTTCCTGCTAAACTCACTTCTACACCTATACCACACAAACTCTATTTCTCTTCTTCCTCCACCTAGTACTCTTTCTGCTGAGCACGAGAGATGACGTTCTCAGAGGAGCTTCCAAAGCAGCTGAGAACTGAGAATGTGATTATTAAGGTCTTTTTTTAAACTACTTGACCACTCCTTGGTATGCACGTCAGCATCATCCACTCTACTAAATCTCTGCTGAAAGCATCTCTCTCTACCACACACACAGTACTGCCCACATTCATCCATGAATGGCTGCCATCTAGTGTTCATGAATGGGAAGTGTTTAGGTAAGGTTAAAGAAAATGAAGCTAAGTTTCATAATTCATTATTAGAGAACCCCATTTTTGCTGTCCTATGAAAACCATGTATCTCCAAAACATTTACCTTTCATGAGCTAAGATTTAAATTACTTTTATGACAATGCATTTTTCAGATAATCAATTAGGGTTTAAAAGTTTTTTTAGCCCATACAGACACGCTTCAATTTATCAGAAATATTTAAAATCAATCATTTGGAGATACATGGTTTTGGACAGCAATGTATTATCCATGTGGCCAAATTTCAACCCTGATTTGATTTTAACAAGAATTTGTAAACCAAAATGTTTTAATATCTTACATATGTTTACATACACACACAGACACTGGAGTGACAGTTAATATTATATAAACATTTATTCTCTGTACAGTCGTAAGGAATCAATTGGGAATCAATATTTTCAATTAATGATAGAAAAATACGTTTGCTGCACCATGACCACTCCACACCCATACATACATTAAGTAGCAAAAGAACATCATACAGTGTGTTGTGAAATTGTATAAAATAAAAAAACAATGTGAGCGTGCAAACATAACATCTATTAGGCATGAAAAACAAAGTGCCACTCATACAAAAAGACAGTAGGTGGTACATTGGCATATTTTTATAATATTCTCTACAAAAAATATCAGTGATAATCTCTTTTTTAAATTTTATCTTCTAGATATCATATGTGTGCAAATTCCAGAAATCTCCTGGCTTCTTTGTTTGAAGTAAACCCCGTAGACCTATGAGGACAAGGAAACTGATAAGTCTTTGGAGTCTTTTCTCGTATTTGGCTTTGTGTGTAAAAATCAAGTAAGATGAGCTTCGGGTACAAGGTTGGGTCGGCACATTATACAGTGAGTGTTGCCTTGAAAAGGCTTTTCATACAGTGAATGTCCCTTTAACCAACGGTTCGTGTCACAGAGTCCAGAGAGGCTGATGAAGCAATATGCCACATGATCTCTCAATGTTTAACACAGTGTTAAAATGTGCAGCAAGATGCAGACGTCCCTCCAACATTTTCTGTCTTGGTTGAACAATGTTAGTGAATGTTGGCATCACAGGCAGCTTATGACAATGTGATTGATCTTGGCTTCATATAGTTTGTAGTGTAGTGTTTGTAGTGTTTTTATCAGTTTGTCAGGATCTGTTTGATTGGCAGCCGCTCCGGCCTTTTTACCTGGCAAACACAACGTCCTATCCATTCCAGGATGGTGAATCCAGTAGGAGGGACTCTGACACAGGAAGTTCTTCCAACAAGGATCTGCTCTGACATGCAAATTAATTCTCAGCACAGAGGCAGGAATCTTACACTGTATTTTGTTTGACATCTTAAGTTAATCATTTTGAGGTTTAGCGGCCGGCCATAGGTCACTGCATGTTCATAGGCTGGTAAAGACAACGTGAGACGATTTTTTGTGATTGGTTGACCTGAGCCTGAGGCAGTGTGACGGCGTCTCCCTCGCTGTTTGCTGAGGTGGAGGTTAGGACGGCCCCTCAGAGGACTGCAGCTATAGTTGGCTGAAGGACAGACACGCACACACACACACAGGACACACAGGACGAAGGGAAAAATTTGTGAAAATTGTCACACAAGTGTTAGTATCTTTAAGCACTTTTTAAAATATCAATTACATTAGATTCGATTTCACTTTAATTTTATATTTATCTGGAAGTTGTTTTACTGCTGTTTCACATACATAAAGCAAAACATGCATGACAAAATGAAAACATTCGACCATACTTTGTGTAGACTGATATACAAACACAAGGACACAGCGATGCACACAACTGACCATTCAAACCTTGGCCACTGGCAGTTAAGGTTTTCACCAAGGAGTTTCTGTAATCCTACAAAGACACTGACAAGATAGTAAAACACTTATAAATCAGATGCAGTAAAATCTAGGATAGAGGGGTGTCTTATTCAATATTACTATACTTACTCGTGGACTCTGGACCATTATGTTTGTTGTATTCAGGACACTGAGTCAGTGGTGGTCAGTCCCATACATGGTGTGGACACTGTTTGAACCGAGACCATTAGAGCCAAGCGTTTGGACACTGATGTGGACTGGGACGCTCAGGTCAACATTCTCCAGAATACACTGTGGAAAGTGAATGCAGTGGATGGCTGTTATTAAGTTTAACAGGATGCAACAATGCACAGCTGTTAAGCGTCAGGAGAGAGACTGATACCTTGGTGCACGCTGAGCTCATGACAGACTTGTGAAAATCCCCATCTACAAACACCTGAGAGGTGACACGAAATAATACAAGAAGCTTTTAGACCAATGCAACTTCCAAAGTCCATGTGTCTGTCTGCCTGCTGCTGTAGTTTGTTCTGCCTACCCTGTATCCGTACACAAATGTGCCGTTACTGCAGCCCAGCTCATCAAGTGGTGGCCTCTCCCAGCCAATCATGAGGCTGCTCTGCCCAACTGTTTTGATGACCTCAACAGAGCGAACCTCAGCTGGAGCTTCTGCAGGTGATCGGGCAAAGAATGATCAAGCACAGCACCCTATCTTGCTTGTACAATGCAATGCTTGTGATGCTGTTAACACAGGGTACAGTACAGCCTAAATGTGCACTAATATATTTCTTTGTTAAATAGCAGGTTGCTTTTATGGTTTACCTTTAACTTTAAAATTCTACCACAACAAATGAGCATAGCAGGATGCTCCTGTATACTGAACTTACTAAAGAATTCAAACGATTTAGTAAAGGTTTATAGGCATGTGCTGTAACGCAATGTGTTAATGTATGTGAGCAATAAACAGGGCAATGTCAAACTGCCAGAATTTGTGCTGGAATATTATACAACATTATTTTTTTATTCATTACAAAAACAGAGAATGGCCCATATCTAAGCTGGGTATAATCACATTGCAGCAGTGTACAACTAAAAAGTAATAATCTACAATCATTAACTGCAATATTATGCACCGAAGCTACAACATGTTCTTGTGCAAAGTTTTAGCAAATGCTGTTTTACTGTCAAATCAATAAAGGCATTTCAACTTTGCATAAAATATGAATTTCTTCTATCGGGGCTTTGAGCAATGGTGTGTTTTGCCTTTGTGTGAGTAATCTCAATTACCTGGTCTTGCTGACTTTGTTTTTTCAAGAGCAGTTACAGACTTTCTGGCAGACTTGTTGGATCTCTCAGGAGAGCGATGGGCAGAATGAGCGCAGGATGCAGCAGATACAAGCCTATCATATGTAGGGGAAGCACCATCCGTTTTAGAAGGCCTGTTAAAATGATTAGCCTTGGGGGCAGTTGATATGCTACGGGCAGTTGTGTCTGAGGCAGTGGTTTTTGGATTGGTGTCAGAACTTATGAAGACATCAGAGTCGAAGGTTAAAGGAGTAGAAGCTGTATGTTTTGCATCAGACAGGTCAGGAATAGCAGTGATTTTCATGGTCTGTTTTGGGGATATTGCTCCATTAGTGGCACTGCTTGAGGTGGATTTGCTAGGTGCCATAGTGGCAAATGGAAAGTTATAAGAGCTAGAAAGTGCAGACGTTGTGGTTTTAGATCTGTCTGCTTTAAAGTCAGTAAACATGTTGGTACCGAATGTAACACTAGCAGATCTTGAGGAGACTGTATCAAATAGTGTTGTTGACTTATTAGTGGCAACATGTGTGGCTGTCACGGCTGGAGTGTGCTTAGCTGGGCTCGAAGGAGTGGTGACTAGGAGAGAGTTGGTATGTGATATACTGAAAGTGAGGCTCTGCGTCTTTGTCTGAGAGGCTGGTCTCAGGTCTGTATGAGCTGGAAACGGGAGACATTCCCTGGGCTGAGATCCTCTTCCTCTGCTCACTGGAGCCTGAGAGAAACACATTTGTTTAACACATGCTAACATCATATTTGGCTACATCTTCTTCATGTATCTTGTGTGCACACGTGAGTTTGAATAACCACTTGAAAAATAATTTAAAAAATAATACGCTAAGAGTAATGTTACTCACACTTCAACACTAAACTGCATCTATGTAATGCTGCATGTTCAGAAAGCTTCAGTATACCTGATAGCTGCTCATTAAAGTCTTCTGCAGTTGCTCGTGTAGGTTGATGATCTTCTCAGGGCTACTCAGCCTCCTGCCCCGGCTCACACGTGTGTTGGAGGAGGGAGGAGTGGGACTCCGTGAGGATCCAGTCGAACTGGCCAGATCTAGGGAAGACTTCCCTTTCATGTCTGGATGATGAAATCCAAGATTCTCGGGTCCACTGGTTACTTGAACTGATCCACTGGCAGCGGGAGAGAGCTGTGGTAGGATTGAGAATAACATGAAATATTAATGTCAAGTTAACATTGAAAACTTGTTATGGTTACAATACACAAATGAGACTATGGCTGACACAATTGGCAGCTTCTTTCTCACACTAGTATATTACTTAAAGGACAGATTCACAATGGTAATGATTACAGCAAGCAAAACCTGTTTCTATATTCACCTGACTACAGTTTTAAAGGAAAATGTCATTATTTTTAAGCCTTGGCCGTATTTTCACATATGTTGGGGTCAAAAAGACTAGTAGGTACTAACAGGTTTTTGAATCCATGCAGTATATGGCTTTCGCGTGAACCGGATGCAGTGCAGTGACCCTATGAACAAAAACAAATCCTCTCTCCAACTCACGTTTCCACTGTCGTCTTCCTACAACAACTCACCTCTCACGAGATTTCAGAGCATGAATTGTCCTAAAGCGAGACATCTGTCCGGTTAAAAACAAAGGGTGTTGCTCGGAGACACTTGCAGGCATCCTTTCCATGATGCTGTCAGACACCTGCCAACTGAAGCCATCTACTGCGTGCATTCCAAAACTTGTACTTACAAGTTTTGACACCAAAATATGTGAAAATAGGCCCAGATTTAAAAAGAATTATTTTATGCTAGTGCTCTAATTAGGAGCGCATTTCCCATAAAGTCAGTTGTAAATAAAATCTTGGAAGAGATTATCTTTTGGAGACCATAAATGAATTTGTTTGTTCTGTAAAGCAATGTAGCATATTTTTTATTAATTCAGGTATAGTAGCACAAAAAGGAAATACATTATGGAAGCCATGAACTGCTGTCGTTCATGTTCATTCATCAGAATTATTTCAGAAATTGAATGTAGTAATGGCTTATTTTTGCTGTTAAAATGCTACATCTACAAACATATGAACCAAAGAAATATTTGAATATAAATGTGTTTGTATCATATCACCTGTGCCGTAGTGATCAAGCTCGCTTTCGGTGAAGGAACAACAGGTGATGGTGTCGCTTGGACGCTGGCATGCTCTTGCACTGGTGAGTTGGCATTTTCCTTTAGTGTTACTGTTGATGCAAGTGTGACTTCACTACTGCAATCTTGATGTTTTGTCATTGATTCAGTGGTGACTGAAGATCTGTGTTTTTCACTTTTTAATTCTCTACATTTTACTCTGGATTCAGTTGTGAGTCCATTTTGGTAATGCTGATTTACAACTGTGGGTATGGTGGAGCAGGTCTGATCAGGTGTGAGCCCGTTGGTGTAGTCTTGAAATTTAAAAAATCCTGGTGTAAACCAAGTACTATAATCCCGGGTCTTTACGTTCACGCTCCGTGGTGTGAATGCTGCAGCGTAGTCCTGCAGAGCCGCGTCACTGAGCAGCTGCTCAACCTGCTGCGTGAGTGTGGAGTCCACACAACCTCGTCTGTGCATGGCCTTCATCATCTGAAACAACAAGCTGTTCCTCTCCTGACACTTCACTACCAGGCAAGACAGCTTGGCCTGTTATTGGACAAAACACCTGTCAGTCAAACTCAACTGTTATTGACACAGGACAAAAGCTGTCAGTACTGTTAAGTGTTGCAGCACACAATAATAATAAAGGAACACTTAATAAAAGAATAAAAAGCTATATGTCTCTTCCCTCACCTTTAAAGGAGCTATTTCCAGATCATTCTGGCTCTTCTTTTTCAGGAGTGCATCATACTACAGTACAAACAAAGTATAGTATTAAACATGTGAAAACGACTGTATATAAGATAAAGATAAAAACTTATCAGCTCATAACATACAACTAAGTGCTTTGATCATCATGGACTGCACACCTTCACTCTGATGTCATTGTAACGTGTCCTGAGTGAAACGAGAACAGTGCCCGGATCCTCCTTGCTGCCCTGACCTCGTTTAAGAGCGATGTACTCTGAGTTTAGCTCCTCTAGAGCCACCGTCTGGGAGGTTTTTACACACCAACCCACACACACACACACACACACACACACACACACACACACACACACACACACACACACACACACACACACACACACACACACACACACACACACACACACACACACACACACACACACACACACACACACACACACACACACACACACGGGAACAGATCTGTGATGAAGCAACTGAAGAACAGTGAACCACTCAAGACCTTCAATTTACTCACAAACAAGAAATAAAGAATGTGAGCATTTTAACCTGGTCTGTCTGTACTGCAGATTCAGATGTGGTATGTGTTTTAACTTCAGATGAAGCATCAACACATCACACAGATTCAAATATCAAATACTTATATTAGTTAGTTAATTAACAGTTAGAATAGTTAGATCAAAATTATAATAAAGCGCCACATACAGGCACTAAGAACTAATTTATGGTACATAACAAATGAAAAAGAAAGATAGTCTGCCACTCTTACCTTGGCTTTGAGCTGAGCTGTAAGGATGTTATATTGCTCCTCTATTTGTGCCTTCAGTGACAGAGCATCAGTCTTCTCCCTGACCAGTCCTGTCAGTTCGCTCCGTAGCTGCTTCACCTACGGAAAACACAAACACTGGTTAGGTCTAAATAAATGATAGACACAGATAACAGATAAACAATGTCTTTACTTGAGTTTGTCCCTGGAAAAGTAAGTGAAAAGCAATATCAGAGGGAGTCCAAACAACAGGACATATTTAGGGCTTCATATGGTCTTATGAAGGCTAATTAGGGCAGGTGCTCTGTCAGAGCAACTCCAAATATGATGTTTTAACTCTGTGTACTATATGTGTTTTAATGTGTGCATGTCTTTTTGTAAAGTATATCTAGTTCAATACCTGGGTTATGAGGCTGTCGTTTTCCTTTCTGGTTTCCTCCATCTGATTGGCTACATCTGTCAGCCTCATCACCTCGTCAGCTGCGGCCTTTCTCTCTGCTTCCTCCCTCCTGACTTCCGCTTGATGCAATTCACTGTGCAACATATTGGTCTTACATGCCACAAATGTGAACATAAACACATTAAATTAGGGGAATCTCCACTCTAACCACTGCTCCTATTGACACAAGTCAAGTCAAGCTCTGTAGCATGATGAGGATGCTGTGTCGTCTTTCTCTTTCAGATTGAGATTAAAAGCTAAAGCTAGTAAGTGGACCTTGAATTGGGATTGTTTTGTCCAACTACTGCTATTTTGTTTAATCAACAGAGTGTCCAAAGTTAATATATATTATTTTCTATCACAACAAATGTACACGAACGAAGTTGTGTAAACTCACATCTACATGGCTCTTCTCCAGTTCGTGTCGCGACCTCTTTAGTTCTGCTCCCAAAGCTTCAGTCTCCCTCATCAGATCACTTTGCACCTGTTTTCCATCAAAAACATGTTGCATAAGTAGAGAGGTCCCGCTGTGGTCATCCGTCTGACATCTTTGTGTAGCATATTCGTCTGTCCCAACAGAAGTCTTAGTCTTCTTCGTCGTAACAGCAGTGTTTGGATTCAGCAGATGCTGCTTCTGATCCCTCCCTTCTGTTTGTGTTTGGCTGGGCAGAGCAGCTTGGAGGCTTTCCTCTCTTAGGCCCTGAAGTAATAGCTTTATATGCTTTTCTTCTGTTTTCAAACAACCGATTGAACTTTCAATTCTTTCTTTTTCTTCTTGCAAACTGCTTACTGATTTTTTTAACTCGCCTTGGTCTTCTTGCAAAGTGGAAGATGATTGCTCCTTATCTCTCTGTTCCTTCAGACACTTAAGGGAATTGGTTAATTCGTCTCTCTCCTGTTTCAAATAGAGCACTGCCTGGCTTAACTGGTCACTCTCTGACTGTAAACGTTGTACTGACTGCATGGTTTGATCTCTTTCCGCTTTTCCCCTTGAGAGAAATTCTAACAGTTTCTCTTTTTCTCTTTCGAGAGCAGATAAAGCCTCAGTTAGATGCTCTTTCTCCTCTTTCAGGCCACTTGTAGACCTTATAAACTGGTTACTCTCATCTTTCAGCCCATAGACTGTCCTGGTAAGCTGCTCTCTCTCCTGTTTGAGACCAGCCAGAGATTGAGAGATGCTGTCTCTCTCCTCTTTCAATGCCCAAACTGTCCGAGTTAACTGCTGCTTCACTTCTGTCTGTGTTTGGACTGACATTGCCACCTCTCTCTGCTGCTCTCTGAGAGAATTTATGTCACCAGACAGTTCCTCTTGTTCTGTTTTAAGGCTCTGGACTGACTTGGTCAGCAGGTGCACTTGATCAGTCAGCGAACTAACATGCTGACTGCTTTGCATTCCGTTCTGCAAGGGATCATAGCAATTATTATGTTGAGAACCAGGTGCTGAAGCTGTAGTCAAATTGTCTGGTTGTTGACTGGACATCAGCTGTGGTTCTTCCCCGTTTAACACCCTTTCCACCAAAATGTCCACACATTCTTCAAGGTTGTTGTGTTGAAAACTTCCTGATATTGCAGCTGTATATTCACCTTGCAATTGAGATCCACACGGTTCCTTGTCAAAGTGTGATTCCTCCATATGCTGTTGGCTCTCCTCTAACCTTTGCTGCAGCTCCATGATGGTATTGAGATCATCCTCAGTCTTCTGGTTGAGTTCTGTGATCAAACACCCTTGTTCCTGGTTCTCCTGCTCCAGCCTGACTCTGTCCGCCTCTACGATGGTGATATGCTGCCGTAGCTGTGTTTCCCCCCTCTTGATTTCCTCTTCTCTGACCTCAATGTGACCCAGAAGCTGCCGGATCCGGTCTGCTAAAGCCCGGTTCTCCTGATTCAGGGCCTTGACAAGATCATCCTCCCCATCACTGGCAGGTAGTGTGCTAATCTGAGTATATAAAGAGGTAGAATTTGATGAGTGACACACTACTTTATTGAAAACTGGTCATTTCAGTGCTATAAAATAATTGGGAATACTGCAGTTGCAACATACCTTTTCTCTTGAAGACCCCTGCTGTGCCTCAGCTTGTTCTTCCTCTGCCTCTTTCCTGAGCTGTAATTTCAGTCGAGTATTTTCTTGAGCCATCATCTGCAGCTGCTCCTGCGTGTGCTGCAGGGTGACTTCCAGGCGGTTACATTGTTGTTGAAGTGCTTCAAGATCCTCCCCCAACCCCAAGCTCCTGTAGGCTTCCTTCAGGGCATCAGATTCCTCACTGGGGCTTTCCTCCAGGTTTAGGATCTCACTAGAGCACCAGGTCCCCAGTTTAAACTCCTCTAGTGTCTCTGCAGTCAATGAAAGGGACTGGAGGCTGGGGTTGGTTTTGGAGCCAAGGTGGCAAAAGAGGTTCAGAGGATCATTTTTAGGTGGAGTTTCTGTTTTGGCAGAGGAGTGTTCCTCTGTATTAGTCTGTGTGCTCTGCTGCAGCCTGGTGGTGAACAGGTAGAACTGGAGATGAGTGAGGCTGGCCTGTTTCCTCATTTGAGGTGTGATGGACCTACACAGAGATCACAGATGTGGAACATTCATTTATTTAAACATGAAAATGACAAAACATTTAATATTATAACAAAAATAATCCAAATGTATGTATCTGTCAGCTATAGTAAAATACTGATATTCAGATTCACTTTACAAGCATTTACAATAGGGGAGGTGGTTATGTAATACTCTAAATCCTATCAAGAGAGCTTTCACTATTCAGGAGCATTCAGCCTTTTTATGCTGTAATACCTTCTCATGATATTACACGTAGGAATTTACAAGATTAAGCTGATAGTAACAGATTGAATTTTTATTGCTCCTTATGTTATTTTTAACAATATTTGGCCTGTCTACAGTGAGCCACTGGTGAAAATCCATCGCAGAAAACAACTGACTACATTCAAAATAATCATTTGTCCCAGATCGATCACTTGATCTTAAATGTGTTTGTCTAGAGTTGTAAAATAGGAATACAGGAATTTGTGTGATTGGCACTAATAATCCTCTTGATTCATACAGGACCTCAACAAATGCTCCTTATGTGAGTATTTTATTCTCATGAACCCATAATTCTTGGTGTCCATACTCATAATGGCACTGAATTTGTTCAATCTTATAAAGACCTGGGAATTTGGTTAGACACTGTAGCAGTCTCATATTTAAACCAACAGGCACAGAACCAGAAGAACGGGTTTCTTTTATCGTAACAGAGCATGTTTTCTTCTCTTGAGGACAGAAAAACTGTTGTGCAGTCGACCATCACGTCTGTTCCCGACCTGTGCTTGTGAGATGTCCTATATTCTCAGGTTGCTCATTTCCACCTTAAAGAGGTGGTATTATGCTCATTTTGAGGTTCAAAATCCTATTTAGGGGTTGTACCAGAACAGGTTTACATGATTTAATTAAAAAAAACTAACTTTTTTTTGTCCTACTGCACATTGCTGCAGCTCCTCTTTTCACCCTGTGTGTTGAAGGCTTCGTTTTAGCTATGGAGCAATACATCTTGCCTCTAAATGATATTTGTTGGGAGTTGCACGTGCGCACTTCCTAGTTAAGGACTACTAGCCAATCAGAAGCAGAGAAGGGTGGGCCAATGAGAATCCGGTAAACATCGCTTCGTTTCAGCTGTACATGTTGCCAACCAGCTTGACAACATAGACTGGAGCAAGAGTTTCAGAGTGGTGAGTTATTAATCTGTAACAAATGTATCTTTCATCCATAAAGTTTTAACTGAGCTCTGTCTCAACATCACAGTAACAACTTTATGTCCATCGACTGCCTGGAGGGTAGCTAGTGTTTGGAAGGGAGAGGAGAGGTGTGCTGCAGCTCAGCGTTTTTCCACCGGTGTTTTTGAGGGCGTGTCGGACTAGCCGCTTGGCGAGCGTTATATGAGACACATTTAGCTTTCATCCCTGTGACGTCATAGGGATGAAACAGAAACAGCTAGACTACAAACGAGCTGTTTTCAGGCAGTTCAGAGCAGAGTTTTCTGTGGGAGATGGGAACTCCCTTTGGGCTGGACTTTGGGCTTTTTCACTTTGCAAACCTATTACATGCACAAAAAGGCATATAACTCAATAAAGGAAAGGGAAAAAGCCAAAAAGCATAATAAGACCTCTTTAAAACAACTTGATGCAGTTTACCTCTGTGCCCTGTGTTTCACTGCAGCAGCCAAATATTACTCAATATATAATATATAATAAATAATACTCATCACTGTGTGCTGTATGAAAAAGTTGGCTGCTCGTCACTAGCAATAAGAAGAGAGCTGCACACAGCACTGTTGTTAATAAATGTCTCCTACTAGACCTCCCACTATTATATCTCTTTTCAAATTTAAGATCATCAGATGAGATCTCAGGAATGGCTTACACTTGATATCCCACAAGTAAATGGTAAACTTGGGAAGAAGGTTATAATAATGATGATGATTATTATTACGTACCTCTCCAGAGCTCCCCATTGAGAAATGTCCAATGGTTGTAGTATGTGAGAGATTGTTGGAGGGCAGAGCAGGACTGCAGCTGGGCAAGCTGGTCCCAGGACCTGTGCACGTGGACTCAGGGACTCTGGATGACTGTCTGGGTGTTTGGTTATCTGCATCCCCAATGATCTGCCGGAGTCTGTGGTTCGCACCTCTCAGCTCATCAATCTCCTCCATCAAGGAGCTTTCAGACACCTTCAGCTGGTGCGCCTCTGCCTTCATTTCCTCCACCTTGCAGCCCAGGAAGTGGCTGTTCTCCTGGGCCTCCTGGAGCTGCTCCATCAGTCTCCTCCGCTCTGTCATCCCATCCTCCTCTCTCTCCAGCAGCACCCTGAGATCCTCCTGCAGGCTCAGGATGAAGCCTTGCAACCTGGCTTCATTTGAGTTCTGTTTTGTGTCTTTCAGTTTAACTCTTCCCCCTTGTGTCTCTTTCTTTTCCTCATCACCCTCTCGCCCTCCTTCTCTCTCAACTCCCACACTTGGCTGCCATTGCCTCCTCCTCTCCTCCTTTCTCTCCTCTTCTCCTTCGCCCTCTCCTCTCATGGAAAGTAGCCTCTCTTGTTCTTCCTGTTGTGTCACAGTCCCGGCAGTGAATCTGACTGCACTGATCGTTGCCACGCCAGTGGCAGCACTCACGGTCATGTCCAGTAACTGCTTTTCTAAAGTGTAAATCCGGTTCTGTAGGCCCTGCTCTCTGTCCTGGGCCAGGCTAAGCTTTTGCTGGAGTTGGGTTTTAAAGTTCTCGAAGTACAGGGACTGGCGACTCATCTCCTCCTCTTTGGCCTTCAGCTGCCTCTGACAGCGCTGCAGTCGATCCCTCCATACCCTCTCCCCTCGCTCCTTCTCCTGGGTCTGGGCCAGATGGAAGAGGGAAAGAGAGAAAGACGGAGGCAGAGAGAAAATATTAAAAAAGAGATACTACAATAGAGTCTGGAAACCCAACCTTATAGTTATACTAGTAATCCTGTTAATCAAACTTGTTTTAATCTGTACTGTGTCTATTTTGTTTTTACTGTGCATGAGCAAACAAACCAGTTTCCCAACTGGGAATTAAAAAAAAAAAAAATCTATCAAACCACCACATTGTAATCATTTAAAAACACATATACAATACAAAAATTGTCTAACAAATGTAACTTGGATTTCGACAATTTAATTTACATTTACACCAAAAAGGTAATTAAATCCCAGCAAGAAAAATCTAACTTGCATTGACATAATAATGTAAACACTTTATCATTTAAATGAGACTAACTGTGACATAGGAAACAGAACCATTGTTACAGTTGTGACTAAACTGCATGCCAGTAAGTAAAACATTGTCCTGTATAGTATACATATTGCATCTTTGTGAGTTAGTCAGGATTGTTTACCTTACATATTAAATATTTTGTCATATCTTTGACAGACAGATGAAGACAGTCTCTTTAGAGCTCTGTTATTTGTCACATGTTACTTTAAACTTGTGCTGATCGCAAGGCCAGACAAGTGCTGCCAGTTATCCACTTTATTTAAGTTATGTTAAAGTCAAGGTCTATCTCTTCTACACTGAACTTAGTTGGTAAAAACCTGTGACTAAAGTCAACCTGCAAGACTCACACATCCACTATACTATTCATGCTTTACATCCATGCCTATTGATGCACTGACGGTTCCTAAGCACTCACCATGTTCCTGACCTCCTCCCTGAGCATGTGGAGTCTCTGGTCCAGCCTCTGGGAGTGTTGCATGCTGGGGAGGTGGGAGGCAGTAGCTAGCTGTTAGAGCTGTAGCAGCAGGCTAGGTTTACTGCACAGGTTGCACAGGTATATCAAAAAATCTACAAAGTTGATTCAGGTTTTACCTTCCAATTTGAGAAAAGCAAATAAAATCTCCTACACTGAGTAATTCCAGGGGAGATGTTAGCAGCAGAGTGCTCGCATGTAAGTGTGCAGAGTAGTCAGGTGCGAGTGATATGTGATATCACCTTGGCCAAAAGTGAGTATATAGTAGTAGTGTGTGTGTGTGTGTGTGTGTGTGTGTGTGTGTGTGTGTGTGTGTGTGTGTGTGTGTGTGTGTGTGTGTGTGTCACTGGATCCCCTCTCCTCAAGTCTCTCACCTGTTCCTCAGGTAGCTGTTAGACTACAGGGTTGAAACTTTCTGCTCCAGGACCTTCACTCTGTTACACAGAACCCGCAGATCGAAGTTCAGGTCCTGGTCAGTTCCCATTAAGTGTGTTACCATGGTGACAGAACTCCTCTGGTACCTGTAGTGTCTGACCAGGTCATGTGATCCTCCATTGGTTAGCCTGTGCCCACTGGGTGAGTTTTACCTGTGGCACAGAAACTGATCGTGTCAGACTTAACTCAGTTCAGGACAACAAAACGGAAAACTGTTACACATCTTCTCTGCACCACTCTGCAGTGCTTGTTTTTTTTCCATCAAAAAAGACAAATAGAGACATAGAAAAAGATACACAAGCATCTATTATTCATAATGTCACCAGCTTGGTGGCAAGTCGTCGAGCACAGGTACCTCTCAGGTTACCTCGTCTCCTAATTATCCTGTCAGTCACATTTCACGAATCCTTTAATTCCATAACCTTAAAGGGTAGGTTCACATTTTTTTCTGTCTTAAAAATATTCTCCGTTTTTGGTAATCATTCCCCGTTTGTCCTGATGGTTTTAAGCTTTTGGCTAATGCCAAGTAACTAAATGCAGGCAAGAATACATAAGTCAGTGGATAACCAGTTCACATTTGTATAATCAGAAAATCTTCATTTGCAGATTTTGATTGGTATTCTAAAAACAGTAAAAGTCATGCAACTTTAAATTAGAGTAGTCTTAAAGATAAATTTGAATAATAACCTGGTCTTTTTGCTCCACTGATTGTAGTTTCATCTTCTCAATCCAGCGACGACCTTCCAGTGAGTTCAGTTTCTGCTCTGTGAACTTAGTTGCACCTTGTTTCCTTAGAAACGTCACAGACTTTGGACTTTGCCAGAATCTTCCATATCCACTTGGCACTCAGCGGGTTCACCCACAAACTAACCGTGTACTTTCGCTCTTCTTCTCTTCCCTCCCTCTCTCCTTTTCCATTGTCCAACTGGGCATTCCTTCTACCGAAGCTGTGGCTCTTCTTCCTTTAATAAATCCTCTGATTCAGAGTTTTCTCTCAGTAAATCCATGTGTTTGCTTCTCACAGAGGAGAAGTCTAATGTTCCAGGTCCAAGAACCACTATAGTAAATGTTATTTATAAATCTCATTTTAATCTCATGTATATCTGGTTATGTATTACGTTTTCAAATATTTGCATTCCAGGTAAGGGTCTTTTGCAAAATTGCACATTTATCAAAAAGGCCATAAGGTTTTTGAGAGCTTTCTACAAATGCATAAAAAACAATTAGGATCTGTTTCGTCCTCGCTTTCCTCCACAGCACCTTAACTCCTAAGGAAAAGGAAACATTTTAGACATCATAAGTCTTTCCTCATGATTATTGTTGTTACTATCAACACTATATATATTTATTATGTATTAAATACTGATGTGATACAGTGAATAAAGGTGCTACCTGATGTTAGTCCACGGTCACTTGCATTAAGGCCAAAGAATAAATGCTAAAGAGAAAAACAAAAAGAGGAACAAAAACTAAAGGAACACAAGGGGTTTAATCAACAGGTGAAAAGAGAGAGAGAAGAAAAAGTGTCAAGAAGTTATTAAATTAACACGCAGCATCAGTACAGTAGATGTAAACTCCTTCATGTTTTCTTGTGCTAATCTTTGCCTAGTCAAGTTACAGTTCACACTTCCTCTACCAGCCTTCTTAGAAAGAATCTTGAAGAAATTTGTATATATACCTTTTCCTCTATTTCCTTTATTTGTCTCTTTTGCAAGTCAATCCTGTCCTCCAGCTCTCTAATTCTCTGCAAGGCAAAGACAGACATGGTTAGCTGGTCAAAATATGTTAAAATATAAAAATTAAGACCAGATACAACCATCCACACTTGCACAATAAGAAACAGTTGTTAACACCATGATTCATCCATTCATGTATATACTCCATATACTCTGCCCCTTCCCATCATGCCCTCTGTCTCCATGGTAGCTCTGTTGGGTAAGAATGAGCTGCCATGGCAACTGAAGAGCAGATTTAACAACGAACTGTGGAAGTGACTCCATTTTTTGAGACTTTAAACCGGACCAACTTATTCACTGACTGTGGAATGACACATTAGTCTTCTTGTCTGCAAAGAAAAATAGTTTTCTGACTGCAGTACCTTTACGTGTATTCAGGGTTAAAAAAGGAGGATACAAATCCATTGTCAAATATACTTGGAGTATTTCTAAAGGACCAAACACAGCTTAAGCATTTTGAGCCAGCCAGGAGGAAAAGTGTGTAAAATAAAGCCCAACCGAAGAAACAATTTTACTAGACTATTGATTGACAAGAGATGCAGAATCTGATGACCGATACAATGGACAACATATAACAGATATATAGTTTGTGGCCTTTAATACTTTACATTTTCAGGGCTTGATTTCTACCAGTAGTTTCATTAAATACATATAATTAGTTAGTATATTTCATGAGTAGTTGATTTAAATGTGTTTTAAGTGTTAGAGGTTAGAGATAAATTACAATACAACTGATTCAAATGAAGTTGAAGGTGCTGTGGTTGTTGATGTACTCAATGAATAACGGATACTGTACAAGTCATGGGTATAAAACTACTGTGAGCACTGCGGAGTGGAGGGATACTGAAGGAGTGGGGTTGTGGTTCACAATGATAGACACACACTCACACACACATCTACAAAGTCCTTCTGTCTCATCTTTTCGCTCCTACTAATGCACTTACAGGCAGAGGTACAGGTTGCACACACAGGGATACTGCATCTTTTTCAAAGCACCAGAGGTCTGGTGGTGCCAGACGTTTCAGACAGGGACCAAGGGTCAGATTGAGGGAGGGCAGGACTCACTTAGTAGCCTAACTCAATTTTGGTTTAAGCCTTACCTGCTGAGCCTGCTGTAGGAGCTCCATGCGCTCCTGTAAGATTTGACTGTCAAACTGCCGGCTCTGCCGGAGAATCTGACGCCGCAGCTTGTCCACAGCTAGCCTCAGCTCCTCCCTCTGCCTGTCTGTCAGCGACTCAGCCACCGCCTGGCATGCCGGCTGCTCCTGCTGCAGAGCGCTATACAGCGTGGCCTCCAGCTCCTCGATCCTCTGCACAGCCAGCCACATACATACACATACAGGTACACACACACACAGACGTGGTTGTGCACATGCGCATGCAAAAACACACACAAACACACACAAGCACACACGGGGGCATGCACACAAACACACGCACACACACACACACACACACACACACACACCACTGTGACCATGGCAGATATGGGGAACACTGTTCCATTTTACATTGAGGCTGATTTAGGCTTGACCCTCACATGGTAACTTCAATCTACTAACAACACAAACCATGTTTCATTCTCAATCACCTACTCGTGACTTCTAAAGTTGCCTGACTGTTTCATCAAAGCTACCATGTGAAAAACAAAGCTTCATCAACACAATGTAAAATGGGACCATAAACACAAACCAACACCAAAACTGACCAAATAAAATGGTTAGAATTATACGGAGAGTGACGTAAGTGTTAACTTCTGTTTTCTGGGTACTGCCTATTCAAGTCACTGGGAGAGGAGAATATTTTAAGATCATTCATGCTAAATATTAAAATCTTATTGAACCCACTCTGTGTACAATTTATCTTTAACTTCACTGGTTGTCCACTTAAACTAACTAACACAGGATATTAAAAAGGCATCTTATTTTCTACTATTTAAGAGAGAATAAATCAGTGATTGGCCTTCTCAGAAGATAAAACAGCATTAGGCCAATAAACAACAAGCGAACTACCAATTCAGTGGCTTAGATTGTTCACAGAATTTAGACTTCAGTGGTAAAAGATGCAGTATCCCAACAATGTGACAGATTTTACCTTCATGGAGGATGTTGCATTCATGATGTTTAATGGTGTTCCAAATGTTTATGTGTCATGCTGGAATGACAATGTTGTACCCCTGTGCGTTCCTGAATAACTTTATTATGAACCATTACGCCTTGTACTCAACCTTGGCAATCGCTATAATTGATTAATATAAATTAGTGCATTTTGTCAACGTGAGAGGTTTTATAGCTATTGTATAAAAAGGGACAGTTCATACTGCTCCAGGCTCCGTACCATGTAGGCCTGGTCCAAGGCCTGCTTCCTGTAGTCTAGCTCTTCCTCAAGGAATCCCTTCTGCTTACTGAACAGCTCCTGCAACAAAATGTGATAATATACAATACAGGATTATTGTATTACATTGCAGTATCACAACTACAGTACAGTAAATACAGCAGAAAAAACAAGCAGATAAAAAGCTTCTTTTGTGTATATAACAGTGAAAAGTCAAGTATATTTGTATCTGATACCACTTGGATTTTCAAAACATTTGAACATTGTGTACTTTAATGATATATTGATTTTTTTACCTTGTCATTCTCCAGATCGATCATCTTCTGTGTGAGGGCAACCTCTGTGCTATCTATCTGCTTCAACCACTGTACAGGGGGGATTGTGGTGAAAGAGGAAAGGCGAGGGATTAATGCACTCTCAGAAGCTAAAATAACTGTATTATTTTCACCAATATTTAACTTAACAAAAGCAACATGAATGTAGTGGCTGTGTTGGAAATTAACTAAGTGTTATGGCAATGTGTCCACTATGTGTCAGTAAAAACACGTCTCAGTCACCTTTTCACACAGTGAGATCACCGTCCCTGCCTGAATCACCGCTACCTGCTCCTCATTTCTGAGATTCTACAGAAATTATAACAGAGTTACCACAAAGTATAACAATTCCTGAGATTTAAAAAAGATGCCTGATCTTATTTTAATCCAACTATGCATCTAAACTCACCCCATTATCCCCCAGGATATCCAGTTTCTTCATCAGCTCAGGAATGATTACATCCTGCACAGAGGTCACAAACACACGTCGTATTGACTTCATGTAGTCTTAAAAGGAAAACAGCCAGGGTTAGTGTAAGTGTGCCATCACCTTGACTCCCTCCTGGTGGCAGTAGATCTGCAGGGCACTGTTGCTGTTCTCAGGGAAAGCAGACATGTGGAGATTGAGGGCAGGAGATCTGCGCTCTCTTTCCTAGAGAAGGTATACACCATATTAATACTCATATACACCCACCTAAAAACATCATGGCATCATCCAAACTAACATTTCACAGCCCTACAGTAATGTAATAGTTCATCATAACATTGGTGGGGGTGGACTGTGAGACACAGAATGTAAATGAGCATGCAAAGGGAGTGAATGAGGGATTTACTTACATGATACTGAAAACATTGGTCAAGATCTGCCAAAATGAGTGAGGCGGACACCCACAGATTTAAATGGGAAACCAAACCAAGAGGATGTTTGAAAACACATGCTAAAACTCAAACAGATACTACATTCATACACAACTGCAATATAAATGGATACAATATCAACTGATGTGAGTGAGGGGTTATTTAATTAATATTCCAAATGTTGTGCCTTTAAACCTCTAGATCACTAACTAAACGTCTTTTGGTACATCTATATTTCTAACTAATATTTAATAGAAAATACTTAGCATATAAACAATACATTTCCCCAAATTACACAACAATGCTAATCTTTTTTTAATTATCCACATACCTAAGCTTTTATCTTATGAAAAATGCAAATAAAACGTAGGACATGCATGCAAAAATGAGAGACAAAATGAACAGATGATGGGATTGAATGGTTAATTTAAATACATTTTTATTCAATGTAAAATTATATTCATCTTAACACAACATTCTGTCATTTAAAAAAAACATTCCAGTTCAGAGGAGGGGGTATGCACACAGCTGCCATGCAAAATACGGATGCATACAGAGGAGAACTCAAGTGTGTGTAAGTGAACAGTATGTATGTCTGTCTGGGGAATCACTGTATGTAGGTCTTGTGTCTTGAACTGAGATTGTTGTTGTCGCCTCCTGGTGACAGTTTGACGTTGGTACAGTCTCTTACTTCCAGTTCCAGCACCCGGAATTCCAACAGCTCATTCTGATCCCGAGCGTCCTGAACCTCAGCCTGCAGCCGCGACTCAGCCTGCTGCAACGCACTCATCTACACACACACACGTGCGCACACACACACACACACACACACACACAAACACACAAGCACATCTTTGTTATGCAAATTCAATGGTTTGGCATGTTGCATTATGAATAATGAATGTCCTGTAGTTAGTTATCTGTAAAACATTATCATAAGATTATCCCAAATTATTATTTATATATTACTATATACAATTTTATATTATTGTTTCTGCTTGCAAGCCTTGTATCACAGAGGTTAAAAGGCACGGCAGTTTGGCTGAGTTTTGAACCTTTGGTATCAGAAGTGCAGTAACTTTTCACGAAAAGCTGGCAGTGAATGCTTGCTCCAATTCATATTCCTTTTTACTTTTTTTGATCACTATGCTCTAAAGATATGGAACAAACTTCTAGAAGAAAAAAAAAACTTCCCCGACTTTGACCACTTTTAAATCACCTAAGCACTTACATCTTTCTGTTTCTGTTTTGATCTTTTCCATTTCTACAAACATACCATTCGATGTTTTATAACATTTTAATTTGTATTTCTATATTTTCAATTTATCTTTTTAATGTTAAGTCTATGTAAAGCGCTTTGAATTACCTTTGTGTATGAAATGTGTTCTATAAATGCCTTGATCAGACAGCTTGTGATTTGAATTTTACTAGTTTTAGACTGTATTTTATTTAGGCAAATTTCTTGACTGCTTGTGCTGAGAAGTTTTTGCTTGTTTTGTTAAATAAAAAATAGATTTTGAAGCAAATGTTCATACTCCTCAAAGTTGGGGAGTGAAAAATTATTGTTTGGTATAGGTACAATGAATATACATTATAATATCATATGAGCAATAGCAGTGAAAAATCTAAAAACAAGCTCTCGTCTACAAAGTTAACCCTAACCCTTTTGACACAGTATCTAAATTGACTATAAAGTGATTAAAGACTTATAGAGCACTGAGCAGCGAGTATAAGGTAATGCAATGTACCTTCTCATGAAGTTCCTGGTTGGTCCTGAGCAAGTACTGCTTCTCCTCCACCCACTTTGAATCCTGCCATAACAACCAAACACAACATCAGCACGAAATGACACTGGCAGGAGCAGGAAAGGAAGGTAAGGATCCCAGATGACAGGGTGTAATGAACAAAGCTGTCAGTAACACAATCAGCCAAATCAAATCCATTTACTAAATTTCCAAATGATAGATGTAGCATAGACACAAACAGACAGGAACAGAGTGGCAGTGGCACAAGTTTATTGATCCAGAGAAATAAAGACCGCTCGCGAGATAACATGCGGAGCTGCATTCACAGTCAACAAGAGCTTACAGTAACAGTAGGAACAGAAGGCAATGTGAGCTGAAAAACTGTTGAGCAGCAACTCAAAATAACAGAGCTGGATCAAGCAACAGTGGAACAGGCAATATGCAGTGACAAAGGAAAAACTTCACAACAAATGAAGAAACTAAGTGATGATGATATGAATTTGCCGTAATAACTTTGTGTTCCTTCTCGTGATATTCAGAAGAGGTAATAATTTACATACTCGATGTAAGAATTACTTTGAATCTACTTAGTTTTGAGAAAATAGCCAAGGCGATTCTTCTACACATGCATAGGTTTGGCTTAGTTCTTAGACCGAAATGTTTTATGATGACTTTTGACTGTTGTATAAACAATGTAAACTGCGTATTGTCATATTCAGAAAAGTTGAGACATTGCTGGATCAAGATCTTGTATATCAATGTACTTATAGCGGACAGGAATCAAAGTGGTGTAAGCCTCCTCTCTAGGCTCAGCAGCACTGAAAGGCCCACTAAGAAACAGAACCGGCAGCAGGAAGGACAAAGGGTGAGGCAGAGCATGCAGGCACAGAGCTGTGACATCACACATGCAGGAAGGACATCACAGGATTCTGCGGAAGACCTGGTAGGCATTGCGCCAGCCCAGGAGCAGAGCGGCCAGACAGACATGCAGGAGAGCCAGTGAGAGCAGGACCCATGAGCTCCTGTCACCATCCCTCCTCTTTGTTACCTGCCCCCTCTCCGACAGGGCCTTCTCCAGGTCGACGATCTTGGCCTGGCAGCTGCTGAGCTCCGCATGCAGCTGCTCACGTGTCTGTGGGAGAGAAGAATAATTTAGGATGGTATTACTGCAAATCATAAATTACAATCACTTACTGGATTAAGAAGTTACAGTATATTCATATGTCTTATGTTATGTACAAACCCTGGCTTCCCTCTCAGCATCCAGAGAGCCCCCCGTCTGCTCTTGGAGAAGAGCGTAGGCACGCTGGAGAGCCTGGTACTCTCTGGTCAACTGACGGAAACGAAGCTCTGACTCTTCACGGGAAACGCTCTTTATTTAAGAAAAGTAGAAATTAAACATATTAAAAGATATATTAAAGAGGGACAGGGTCAAATGCACACACACACACACACACCCTTTTCCTTAACTGATTTGTAAGCTTGTCTCTGATTCTGTAAATTATTTTTGAGGGTGTGTCTTCTGTCCTGTCAGTTATCTCAATATTTCTGCGGCACATCTTTCAGCTGCTAGAACTACAGAATATAGTTAAAATAATTTCTTCCAACGAATTTCTTCCAATGTAAATTAAAGCTGGGGTCGGTAGAAACTAGCAGGCGACAGCTAGATTAGAAAAATCCCATCCTCTCCTGTCTCCCGTCTCTCCAAAGCCACTCCCTCGAGACACGTTCATGCACAATGAGTGCACAGTCACTCACTAGACAGGCCGGCTTTACAGTCCTGCGACAGCCATTGATACCGGATTTGTTTTCATTTTTTCCCCAGCACATTTGATTTATTGACTGCTATTGGGATGTAAAAAGAAAGAACAACAAATATAACAAAAAATGCTTTTCAAATACATTACCTACCCTAGCTTTATGGATTTATTTACCTCTTCCAAATCCTCCTCTGGAGTTGCAGGCGTGCGGTCAGTGAGGTCAGTGTTAAAGGAGGTCAGAGAGGACGTCTCAGAGTCTATCGATTCTTCATCAAATCCAAAATATGTCTCCACAACATGCCTCTGCAGAGAGGAAGAGAGGAGAAAAGAGGAATATGCACACTGTTAAAGAGAACCCAAAACTTAACAAACATGTAGTTGTTCAAAACTATAGAAAGCCAACAAATCAAACACTGATCCGGATTATATCACATTGGATTTCAGATTAAAGAACTTAAATTCTATAAGATTCTAAATTCACCAACATTTTGTCTAAAACTTACTACAGTACTAAAACCAGGTACTGTCATTCTGTTGTTTCTCTCAGGTAAAGTAAATCAGATCATATCACATCAAGTCTCTGCTTGTTGGTTTACTTCTCCCACAGCGTCCTTACCATCATGTTTATAAGTCATCTCCTGGCAACCAGAGAAGTAGAGGCAGACTAGGGTACAGAGGCAAATGAAGGCAGAGAAGTAGAGAATAAGGAGGATATACTCTGTCATGTTGCTGCTAGAATAAAAACACCAACACTAAACTATAACTAATTATACTGGTTGATCTATATAGAGCTCTGCGGAGTCTCAGTATCGTCCAAGGAGCACAACTGCCTTCCGCTGCACGCCCACACAAAAAATGAAAAGCAGACAAAAAAGCTTCTGGTTACTGTCTCCGGGCACATGTATTCAGCTTCCTTTTTAAATTCCCAGAAAAAGAGAGATAAATTTCCAGGTGCAAGTCCAAGAGCCAAAGCCACTGTGCCCAAACCTGTATACACCTCGCCAAGGTGACAAACTGGTTCCAGCAGGAGAGGTGTGAGAAAATATGTGGCATGCATCTACACACTCCTCCTCCTAGCAACATCACAGACTCTAAATGTCCCCTCATGTATTAGCCCCAACATGCACGCACACACACACAAACACACACACACACACACACAATTATTTTTTTTCTACTACAGTCGACTCACCCAATTAGATAGCAACCCCCCTTTTCGCCCTTTATTCACACACAAGGGAGCACAGAAACAAACTGCTGCACAAAAATTAAGCTTGCACTTTTTGCGATAAATCTATGCACGGTCATGCAATATCACTAAATACACAAAATAAAATAAAACAACAGAAAAAAATTTATAATTTTCCATTAGCTGTAGGAATAGTTCATGCAGGAGTTGCATGTGTGCTCAACGTGATGCTCCCAGCTGTGAGGGATACTGTCTATTATTGTCTCATGAGCCCAATTACACACAAACACACACAGAGACAGACAAACACACACACAATTCAAAACAGTACTTAAGGATCAGCCTTACTGGGATACTGGATTGTTTTTACACCATCTCATGGATGCATGAACACTTACTGTGCGCATTTTGAGAGGTTTCCTCCGGTTCTTTTTGTTCATCACCAGCCGGTCACGTTCCTAAAGACAAACAGACAGCAGATCAACATCTCGCACAGGACCAGCCTCACATCTGAGATCTAGACATGACTCAATAGGAATAAAGCATAAGGGTTGAAGCTGTATCTAATGAAGGAATTAGCAGTTTGTGATGGGTAGGTAAAGAAGGTGTTTGGGAAGGGAAAGACTAGTGAAGATGAATAAATGAGACATATAGATGTAGAAATGTTCTTAAACCACTAACACATTCCACCATGTACAATCACAGCCCCTTCTGAAAATATTATTCCACTAATCCAAAGGGATCCAAAAGGCAGAGAGGAGCAGGAATTAATGTCTAGTGATTTCACAATGTGGTGCTTGATATGGATGAAATCCTATAATCACAGTATATGTCATTTTATATCACAATAGTGAAACTGATATACATATCTGAAAATTCAACTTAGAAATTTTTAATAGATAAAATAATAATAATAATAATAATAATAATAATAATAATAATCATAATCAGACAGGAATATATGCATATCCAGTGAGGTAATGAAAATATCATATTGAAACAAAATCATGTCAAATAATCATGATCATTTATTAACAGCATTGCTAACAATGGCCTATACACCAAGAGCTGTTAAAGGGAGAGCTACCACAGTACAAATAAACAGTATAATAAAATATAACAGGTTATTTGACCCTGGTGGTTTGAGCAAAATCCTGACCTGCGTGAGCTCGTCAATGATGCCACGTTGCTCAGAAACCTGCATCCTGAGGAACTCCACTTCCTGTTCCTCATGAGCGTGGCTCAGGTCTGTCAGGGAACTTGGCCTCCTTAACGGGGGCTGAATGGATTGTTGCTGTGGGGGTGGACGAGAGGTGGAGGCTTTTTCCTTCTGAGGGACAGAGACAGAGAGAGAATTATTTCATGCTTCTCCTCAAATAGAGGGCCTGATTCCTTTTTGATGAAATCCTCAGCTACAGTAACACAATCCCTCTTCCTCTACACATTAAAAACTAAAGTATCTGTTATTTTCTACCACTATCTGAACTTTTTCATTTTCAACGCTGGGTGCATCTCACCATCTCAGCGTTCTCGCGGCTCAGGCTCTTCAGTTTCTCCTCCATGCGTTGTAGCGTTTGCAAGAGGTCGTCATTCTTCTTGGACAGCCGCTTGTTCTTCTCAAACACGGGTTTCATTTGGCTCTCTGCCTCTCGCACCCGCTTCAACTGGACAGAGGAAGGAAACAGGGAGGGGAAATCTTAAGTAATCCTAAGTCTTGCCTTCTAGTGACACATATGTTTCAGTAAGCTGTAAGGCTTAGAAAATCAAATGTTTTAAGACACGTTTTCATTGGCATGTATGTTTTTTAATTCATTTTCATGTGTGTATTTCTGTACTCGTGTAAGTGTAACAATGTGTGTGCGTGTGTGTGTGTGTGTATGTATGTATTTGCATGCATATAATCAACGTATGTATGTACTTCTGCATGTGTGTTCCTCACTAGTTCATTCCTCTCGTCGGCCAGCAGTGCATTTCTGTCCTCCAGCTTTCTGATGACCGAGTGAAGCTCCGCGATCTTCAGCTGGAACCTCCTCATGTCACGCTCCTCCACCTCCTGTGCAGTAAGGGGAAGAGGAGAGGGGGAGGAAGACAACATCTAAAAAAGGGCGTACATGCAGGCAGGCAGGCAGGCAGGGAGGTAATGGAGGTGGATGGGAAAGAGGAGGTGCCATTTCACAGTAAAAAGGATGAGATGCCATTTCACAGTACAACTGTGACCTGTATGTGCAACACACACAGTATATCCAGATGATTCTCATGAATGTATGAGCTGAATGTGCAGCCATATCTCCGATATGACTGATGCTTTTCATTGTTACTAGGAAAAAATTAATTATGCACTCAAAGTATAAAGGTTTCTTAAGATTAAAATGGTGGGTGGGTCGGCCTGCTAAAAAAATAAAAACAAATACAACATTGAGCCTATAGGGAGATTTCAATGTTTCAAACTTTTAAAAGGCCTATAAAAGTTTCAATCAGGGGATTCGATGATTACACTTTTTCTCTATGATACCTAAAGCCAGGGTACTGGCAGCTAACGCCAAGAACCAATCCAAAGCCAGTGTGCTTTATTTCTATTTAATGCTATTTTAATTGTATATTAGATTCTTTGTCACAAAAATCATACAAAAAGAATGTTTAGCACGCTTTGGATGAAAATGATCACATTTAAAGATGCAGAAAACTCATGTTTCTCCTGTTACATAACTTTAATGTCTATATTTTGGTCTTATGCACATAGAGCATTTCAGCATATCAGAGTGCCTCTGATATTACAAGTTTATTAATGCATTAATGCACATGTACAGATGGATGTGTACACATTTGCTTTTATGTCTGTGGATACCTGGTTGTTGAGAAGGTCCGAGTTGTCCCCCAGCCCAGGCACCACCTCTCTCTTGGGGCTGCCGTGGTTGTATCTCTCAGCCTCTCGTACCTGGCCCAGCTGCTCATCCAGGGCGTCTTTCTGAAGCTGAAGCTTCTGGGCGTAGCCGGCCTGCAGACCCAGCTCCCTCTCCAGGGCACACACCACCCGGTCCTTCGCCTTCAACTCATCCATCTATAAGAGGGATGGATAGGAACGTGGTGGTAGGTGGTAGAAAGAGTGAGTCAGACAGACAGTTACAGCCCACATAAATATTACTAAAAATGCTTTCAATGAATGATGGAGATATTTCTGAGTGCAAGTTGCAAAAATTCATTCATTCATTTTCCGTATGTTCCACTCGTTTTACCACCAATGCATGAGGATCTAGTATGTTGTCCCACACCTTCAGTCTTACTAGCTGCATGCTCTGATAAGGGAGTGATAATGTTTTAAATATTGTTTCTCAGCTGTGATGAATATAAAAAGCTTTGTTCTTGCTCTGCGTTCATGTAACTTCTTCCGACAAATGTTCCCACTTCTACTTCCTTCGTATTTTGTTCTTTAACATTGGTATTTCCTGCACTGACTGCTCTCTATCAATCAGCCATGCTTTACTCTTTTACAACTCTAATTCCAGAGCAAGTCTGCTTGCTTAAACATTCCTTTACTGACAACAATGCATGTTATTGTAGGCCTACTGTACGTAATGGGATTAATGAGTAACTGCGGCAGGTATACAAACTTTTATTTTTGCAGATAAGCAGCACATCGTGAGATAGGCAAAGACAGCAATTAGTCTCTAACCTTCATACCACGTCAGTAAGATAAACCCTGAGCTGGAACTGAACTTTAGACACAGGAAAACCGATGTCGGTGTGTGAGCTGGTAATATTCAAATGTGGTTGGGACAGACAAGGACTATAAAAAGAACAGCTGCTGAGTTTGTCAAGCTAACCTAACACAGGAAAAGTAATATATGGTTTATAGGGCAGTGTAAGGTCTTTTCATTGCACATATTACAGCTCCATATTTTGTAATTTGATTAGGGTGAGCTCATTGTGATGGACATAACAGGTCAGATTTTACTTTTCAGCGTAGGCCCACAGGGGAAGTGGTCGTACATGGTTTTGGAAATAAAAGGCCCTGAAAACCTACTCTATATTATAACAGACAGCCTGGACAAGTTGATACTGTAAATACAAATGTGTTAACTGACGTAACAAAGGTAAATAAAGGTTAAATAGATTATAATATTTCCTGGATGTTACACAACAGATAATTGAAATTTCTTTAATAATTTAGAGACACAAGCAAGTATATAGTCAACAGAGTCTTTAGGGAACATTTAAATTTATTAGTTTTTATCCATAGGCTTAGCTAGTGGTCATGTCACTTCAAGATAAGACACATGTAGTGATGTAGTGTCTTTCTTCTCAGCAGCATGTGGTCTTACCACTCTGCGGATGTCTCTCTCACAGTCCCGTTTGATGCGGTGCACCTCATCCTGGTGCTGTTGGTAGGCTGTGCGGAGATCTGCTGCTTTGGCTTTATCAGCCTGCAGAGCATTTCCAAGTGCCTCCTCAGCCTGCTTCCTGGCCGTTTTCTGCTCCTGGATCTACAAGATCCCACACGCACAGTAATATTAATACACACTGAACCAAAAAACAAACAAAGAGAGTGATGCACAGGCATTTAGCAACCTAAGACCTACCCCATTAAACAGCTGTAATGATAGATGCCCTGTTTGTCTAGGAAGGCTACAATAGAACAATAGCTTGGCAACAGGCTTTTCCACCCTGCTTCCTGTTTTTCAGCAGCAAAATTACAAAAGGTTTACACACATCAACAGTCGACACGCACACTGACATGATGGTTTCAAAATGCCAACTTTCCACAAAAAACTTTAAGAACATACATTGCCCTCAGGAAATTTCCTATCTCAGGTCACAGCCTAAATACAACAGAAACACCAACACAGCCATCGCAATTGATAGCTGAATGTGCAAGTCCTTTGGTGAAGTGCTTTTGCTGCATCGACAAAAAGCAGTATTTTGAGGCTGTGCTCTGCTTTGTGTGAAGCAGAGGATACCAGGTGTGGTGTGAAAGCAGCGTTAGGATTAATACTTGTGTGCATTTCATGTAACAATTACAGTGTCCATATCTTTCTACAATCTAATAATTATAAATAATAACTTAATTAATATTACTACATACTGCATTGCTATCACCTGTTTTCATGCTGCAACCTACCTCTTGCTGTAGCTTTAGCCTCTCCCCATCAAAAGCTCTCCTGGCCTCCTCCCGAGCCTCTCCGAGAAGAGCATTTTTGAGCTTGTCAGCAGCTCCATCTCTCAGTGCGTTTACAAGCCCCTGGAGCCTCTGCACCTCAGTATCCCGGATCTTGATGGCCCGGGCCAGCTCGACTTCATGTTGCCGCGCCAGCCCCTCACGGACGGCCGCTATGTCACGTAGCTTTTCTTCGTGGAATTTGGCACGCAGGTCAGTGAGCGCTACAGCGTGTTTGTGCTGCTCAAGCTCTCGAGCCTGCCGCTGCTCCTGGAGCCGCTCACGGAGCTTACATACCTGGGAGAGCGACACCTTTTGCCATTAGCGTTGCATAAGAATCCAACCAGTCACCATCATACATTTCACAAGCCACCAGTATGTTCATACATTTTGCCCCAGACTGCATGCAAGCTATCGAGTTGTGATTTATTCCCCAACAGGGAGCAGTAAACAAATGGAGAACAGATGGTTTCAGTGCTGGCTTAAACAAAATGTTAAATTTCTTTTGCATGTACCTCCCTATATCTTTGTCTGCGCAGATTAATTGTATCATGATACTTCAGTTTTGATGTATCTATATACCTGTCCCACTTTAACTGTCAATATTATGCTTCATACACTGCTGTTGACGTTCTTACACCCAGGTGCCATCTTGCGGATGCTTTTTATACAAATTGTATACATTTATTAACATGGCTGGCCCCAGTAAGAACTGAATCCTGGCACTGTAACTGTCATTCTCCAAGTACAACCAAGGATGCAGAGAAGGACAAGGGGAGCACAGGGAGGTAGTTTTTTGTGTCAGTCAGAACGTACAAGAAGAGGCAAACCACCCTGACAGCTTTTCCAAGACTATGTACAGTGTTTGCAGGCCTGACAGCCACTGAATAAATATAATGCGGATTGGAAATGTGGTGTACACCGATAAAAAGCTTGTGGAACTGCCATATCATACTATTAGCAGATGTATAAGCTCATAAGGAGAGTAATCACCATTATTACAGCTCCTCATATAAGTGTTACTTACGTGTGCTTGTATTGAATATTAGCTGCAGCAACAAAACATTTTCAACTTTGTGACGGTAAATAATTTATAAATAATTACTTACTTTATAAACCTTTACTTCCTCTGCCTTTATTGTGATGATATAAAGGGGACTACCTTCCTACTGTTGTGATGCTACACACTTTGCCGCCAATTATTCCTCTTCTTCTTCCTCCCCCTCACCTTGCCCCGCTCCTGCTGCATCTCCATCTGGATGTCCATGAGCTTGCTCCGCAGCTCCTCGTTGGTGGCCTGCACCGCGTCAGCCATCAACTCAGCTTTCTCCGGCTTCCTTCCCTTCTTAAAGGGTGGGGCCGCAGGCGGTGTGGTTGATGACATAGCACTCCCGCCGCCCAATAGCGACGGACATAGAGAGCCAGGTGTGGCAAAAAGGAGGAGAGAGTCAGTTGCTTCTCCTCCTCCCTGTGAGCATCATCATCGTGGTGTTGTCAAGTCTACATCATTGCTGGAGGTTGCTGAGAGTTTCTATTTGAGAAAGACCGACAAAAGATGGAAAAAATGGTGAGTCAGTCTTAAAAACTGGGTTACAGATGAAAACTACTCTGCACAACACTCTGGGCCCAAGTCACATGACGCACCACAGCCTGGGGACAACAGAGTATTTTTGGGACTAACGTTTACACTCTCCTCTGGCACCCTCTTTTCTCCAACACATACAGGTGGGCCATTTATCATCATCTTATTCCAGTCCCTGGGCTGAACTTAGAAGCTCCATAGTGCATGAAAATGTGTGTGACCACCACAGTTTTGGTCCCTGGCCTCTCACATCTCCTTCAACACTTCACTTCACTGTACTACATCACTGTAGTCCACTTAATCAACTGCAGAATAAACTAATCATCACATACTTTATCACTTTGCTGCAAATTTACTGAACACTGACAGCCTGCACTAATCGAGTTCATGAGAAGTCTCCTCTAAAGTTATGATGCAGATCTCTTTGCTTCATTAAATTTTTTCTTAGTTTTTTCTATTGCCTTCTTTTTGTCTTCACACCTTTTCGTCATGAAATAAATTACTGTTTCGAATAGACATCTAATTGATTTTGTCTCGACTCCTCGGACGAGGTGAATGTATAAAGTAGCTAGGGCTGGGCGATATGGACCAAAAATCATATCCCTTTATTTTCATGCTGAATTCCGATATACAATATATATTATTATTTTCTACGAAGTGGGCTGGAAGCCAAATTTGAGATGTAGGACACATCTGATCTTTTAAATCCAAAATAATATGTCCAAATAACTGAACAATTGTCTTACTTTTTAAAAAACAAGTCTTCAGCAGTGTCGCTGGTATTGTTTCTCCCTCCATGTTGCTAGAGAATTTGTGAGGGAGAGAGAGGAGCAAACGCCAGCAGGACGTGGAACTTTGGAAAAATGTATTACTTAATGCAACATCAAACTCTATCGGTATAAATGGTATTGTCTAATGTCATATCTCTTTTGAATATATATCGTATACCTTATAATAGCAATATACCGCCGAACCCTAAAGGTAGCTGCCTTGATTACTGCCATTCAGTCCATCCACTTTATCCATCAGTGTGATACAATTGCAAGATCTGTCGCCACTTCTCTATCTCTAAACATACTCAACATACTGAAACAATGGCCACTGGCATTACTAAGAGACGAGCCAAAATGAGAAAATGTTTGATATCTTTGCTTGTAAAATGCTTCTAATGATTATTAGATTATCAAAATATATAGTGATAAATTTTCTGATGATCGACTAATAGTTTCAGCTTTAATCACATACAGCTTTATTGCCAAGTAGCTTTTACACATACAAGGAATCTGAATTAACAATTTGAAATAAAAAATTACAATACAAGGAAAATACAAAATGATTTAACATAATGACTAGTTTACCCTCCACTCTCATCCTTTTTCCTTCTTAAGGCAGATGACAGTTGTGTGGGCAGGTGTATTTTGAGCATATATTGTTGTACATGTGTTACTACAATGACACACTTTCACTGAGCTGAAAGTGGATTCCTACCCTGAAATGAATTGTAACCCAGTAACCTTCCAGTTATTCTGCTAACTGTTAAATAAATAATGCAGCGAGGAGGCAGCTGAAGCATTAAGTCCGCAGGCGGCGCCATCTTTTTCTACACGCAAATTAACAAACATTCATACAACATACACAGATGGCAGCAATGGCTACCAAGGCAACCGTTGCTCTCAAAAACTCTATTCCTCTCATAGCAAAGGATGATGGGGAGGAGCAGTCTCACGGGGGATTTGAAACATCCACAACACACACAGCGAGAGACATGGTACGCACACAAAAAACACACCAGCGCGTACAGGCTGCACATTTGAAAAACACACGTACATGCACACATGACTTCCTTATCGGGTCCAATCTCCGAGCTGGGGTTGACTGAGAGACACAAATGAATTGATGCTGGAGGGCAAGGAAGCTTTCTTCCACATGGATTTCTACAGCATGGGAGAGAACAAGAATGAAAGAAAGGATGGAGGAGGGCTACGCCTATAAGAGAGGCGAAGAATTGGAAAGAGCATGCAGACCTCTACCCCCACTTGCTGGCATGGTGATGTTACCGAGCCAAGGCAATCACAGTGATCTCACCCTCATTCACAGAGGCAGAAAAAGACAGTGACGGGAGAGAGAGAGAGAGAGAGAGAGAGAGAGAGAGAGAGAGAGAGAGAGAGAGAGAGAGAGAGAGAGAGAGAGAGAGAGAGAGAGAGAGAGAGAGAGAGAGAGATCATTCATACACAGAAAGCCCTGACACAAGCACACATTCTTAAACAGAACAACTAGGGACAGATACAGCTGACATCTATTCACACAGGCACCAAAAGCTCTCTACACGTATTCACATTAGCATGTATTTATTTACAGCAGGTTAATAGACTTGACTCACAACCATGTGCACTGGAATTTGCACACATAATTTACAAGAACAAGAGGATCACTTTCCACCATGCCACTGTTTTAAGCATGTTTATGCATGTCTGTGCCATTATCAGAGAACAGCTGAAATGGCTGAGAGGCATGATGGATGTTTGTACTGTTTTTTCTTCATAGGGGACACAGGTGTGGAACATCTGGATGAAACGCTCTTCCTCAGAGGAAATAGAGAGTGACATGGTCTGATGCATATCAATAATTTAAATATTTATTTGTCTTTACATATTTGGGGTCAGTGCTAGCTTACTGATAATCTTAGCTTGCATCACAACACAGCTCTTGGTTAAAAATGTACATTACATTTTTCACTTCACACACAGATTTTCCCATGTGCACAGGCACAAACATTTATGCCGTCAACCACACACAGTTCCCACTAAACCTCCTAGAGCAACATGTTCCCAAGCTGGCAGCCAGAACCTAGCTTATATGGGAAACTGGAACATTTTATAGGGGCACCAAGAAGCTAACAAGCACCTTTAATGTTCTCAGAAGCAAACAAAAGCCAGCACAGGCCTTAAATTACCTCATCCATTCCCAGTATAAACAGTTACCCGGCTTATACTGCACTAGAAAGCCGAAATGTTTAAAGAAAACCCTTCAACAGACAAAATTGAGGCCAAGATCAAAAAGTATTTATCTACCCTGCTATACTCCTCAACAATGTTGGAGCTAAACAATCACTATGACTCATCAAATCAATCAAATAATAGTTTACATAGAGTTGCATAAATTGAATAATGCAGCAACAGAAAATGCACCTTCAATGCTTATTTATAATGAAGTGAATGTAGCACTGAGACAATCAGCTTAAACAAACAATGGAGCTAAATTACTTCGTGGTGACAGCGAGAAAGAAGCAATGAAGAAATCCTGCAGCTGCAGAGGAGTTTCATAATTAAGCTAATTGCTGCTTGAGAAAACAACTCTGACTTTGGGCCACCCTGCATCAGCACCAATACAGCATAAGAATATTAGCTGAAGCATAGCATACTCAGGGCTTTAAGCTGGTGCCTGGCTACCACTGGCTGGTGTTGAAACCTTGATCCTTTCTTAACAGGTTGAACAAAGTGTGACAAACATATAGGTAGTTTCATAATCGACCCCTGGAAATCCCCTTCCTTTCTGTTAAATGGTGTATAGGGTTACAGCAGTACACTGTTTGGTGTGTGTTAGTGCGCTTTGCCTTATACTTGAAATACTTAAATGTGGCACTAGATGTTTGTTTGTTTTTTTTCTTTGTAGTACCACTTTTTGTAATAAATGTTAGTAGTGAACTGTACAGTATAGTGAACAGTGGTAAGGAGGCACTTTCTTAAATCAGGTGCCTAAAGTAGCCTACTTCACCAGCTGGAGAGCTCTGCAAAATAAACCGTCTGGCTATCAAATGGCATTAAAACCATTAGGTTTTATACTGTAAATAAAGAACTAAAGATGGAGAAAAGCATCAAATCCTCACAAGGAGAAACTCCAAACATAAATGCTTTGACATCGCTGCTTGAAAATGAACTTACATTATTAATTTATAATCAAAATAGTTGCATATTAAATTTTGTCATAATTTTTTAATTATCGCCTAATTGATTAATCGACTGATCGTTTCAGTTCTAGTTACTTCTTCTAATGAAAAGCCAAGTTGCTCTCGACTCACCCCTTGTTGTGATATATTATGAAGTCATCTATTCGCAACAAGTCAAGTGTGGTGGAATAAGCATTGGCATTAGTGCAACAAGCTTGTCACTGGAGGACATTTGAAAAATAAAGCCTGCAGATGAGATTTGCAATCGTATTAAATGACAGGGATGTAACCATCATGATTAATATACACATGGTGATTTAGACTTCACAAAAAGTCATGATGTATGATACAATTGTCCCTAACTGGCTACAAAAATAATAAAAACCAGAAATGTTTGATAAAAACTTGATATTTAATAATATATATTATAATAATGCACTTGAAAGGCTGGCCTTGTCCTTTAGCAGAGGAACTATTATTGGTTGTTGGGTAGACAGATGTCTTTGCAATGGGCACAAGATTATTACACATGTACAGAGGAGTGAGACATGCAGGCCCAATAAATACATAAAAATGGGAGCTCAGGTTACAAATCAACAGTGAGGGTGTGGACAGACTGAGACACGTCCTGTTTGTAATACACATTTGTTAAAGAGCCTCATAGGCCTATATATGAACACAACACGCATACATCTCCTTGTAGTTACATCAGCATCAGCACAGCGCAGACTGTCAGAACAGGTCTGGCCGCAATCCAGACATCTCTCCACAGTCAACACACTCTCAGCAGCCCAGTGATACTCCAAAGACACTGTAAAGATCCCATTGAGAGGCTGAGTAACCCAGCCAAGTGCAACACTAGTGAAGCATATGACCTAAAAGCTACTTTGCCAACAGAATGACTACTAGTTACTGACCCCAATGACTAGTCAACCCAAACAGTCTCCCTCTCGCCCTGTGTCTGTCTCACATACACACACACAAACTCGGTTATGCTATATCTACTTTTATTGCTCAGGGTTTAGATCTATAGGACCCAGAAATGTGTCAATTTGGTCATTCATTGCTGGAGGCATTGTGTGTTTGGTATGTGTGCATCTATGTGTATGTTAGCAGTGACAGCCTCTCCCCTCTCAGAAAGACATGATATTGCAGTCAGTAATGTGTTTAATCTCTCCTCTCTCCTCTGACTACACAGCACTTTCGTCAGTAGTAGTTGGTTACTTTTTTGCTCCCCAAGTTTACATATAAACATCAATACACAGCACAGACATTTACTCATCCGTCTCGCTCTTTACAGGATGAATTGCCCGTGTATGTCTTCATGAAAGGGTTATAATGAAGGGAGTGAAGCAGTGAGAGAGGCATGCAGATGTTGGTATAGTCCACAAGGATCTTCCTAGTAGCAGTCGATTACTCAGAGTCATGCTGAGGAAGGCAGGGGTATGAAGGGAGAGATAGGATTATGATTGAAGAATAAAGGGAATGAATTAAGTTATGGAAAGGAAAGTGGATATAGGCAGGGTGTGAGGGAATTAAAAAAGAGGGGGGGGCACTATGACGTAAACAGAAGTCCCGGTGAATGTCAGCATTCATTGATGTTACACCCAACATAAAAATAGAGTAGAATGGCAGATTGAGGTCAGGATGAAAGAATAACATTAAATAACAGTGACCCTATCTTCTTGTCACAACAAGAATAATGTTTTTCTTCCAATACCTGCATGAGAGCTATCCTTACCTTAGAATCAGTTAATACAACACATACAATGAGCACAGCATGCATCCTAGTTTTTACAGCATGCTGTGAACAGGCTGATCAAACAGAAGTGAGTGTGCAACACATGTTGACCGTCCACTGGGGCAGATTTAAGAGCCTCTGGGGCCCGCCTGCAACAGCAGCAGAGCTGTTATGACAGACAGAGAACCCGCACGGTAGAGGACCTGTTTGGTAAAGGGACATGGGGATGTTGGGATGGCTTAATCCGATGTGGCCAGCTCTTTAATGAGCTGTCAAATGGGAGATCATGGCTGGAGGCGGGAGCGCTTTTACACTGCTGACAGCCTCTCTGTCCGGCTTGCCAACCACACCCCACGGCGACATGCAAGGAGCTGCTGCAGCATCATCCAGCCAAAGAGGTCGGATGTCCTTGCACTCAGGCTGCACAGTCTAATGTGTTGTTTCTGTGTAAACTACTGCCATGTAGCATTGCCACCGTGACCACAGACTAATACGATCCATACTCCCACCACCCCCTTTACTCCGGGTAGGACGAGGATATAAACATCGGTAATGTAACGGCTAAGAAAGGACAGTGAAAGCAGTTGAGTATTAATCACGGGTAATGCTATGTTGTAATGTAGGGTAGCGTTATCATCACGCTTCACACTTCCTCTTTGGCTAGCTGAAACTAGATAGGATATGCCACACGGGTTCACGATGCAGCCAAAACCCACATCCCTGTGTGGTTCGACACGAGGCTTGGCAGTTAGGATAGCTTACTAACTGTTAGCCCAAACTCACATCGAAAGCCAGATATGATGAAGCCTGGTCTCTGTCCGTTACTGAACCGTTAGCACATTAAACACGGATGTCGGATATATAACGTTATCGCAGCGGCTAACCTGCCTGTCAAGAGCCTGCAAATTATTGGGCAGAAGTTTACCTGACTTACCTGAAATGGAGGTCCTGTGATGGTGAACTGTCGCTGCTTGATTTTGCTTCACATCCAGGAAGGGAGGCTGTGTTTCTGTCTGTCAGAGCTGTGTTAACTCACCTCCAGCACTTCAAAGATGTCAGCTAAACTGCAAACAGCGCCGGTTTACAACTTGAGTCCTCGGACACACATGTTCCAGCAGTTAACACAGCGGCTCAAGTTGTGTTTCCGCCGCTGATATTATCTTCTGACTACAGACTGGACCCAGCGCAGGGATTGTCCTCCTCTCGCGCCGCACGCTGACACTTTGCTCCACGCACACACTTGGGTGCACGCGCGACGTCACCCGTCCCCATACATTTCTTCCACATGGGTGGGAAGGGAAAAAAATAGATAAATAAATAAAACTGTCTCGACGGCAGCGTTGGTGGGGGGTGGGGGGTAGCCGTGCGGGCGTCGCCGGTAGCGTGATAGAAGCGCGACACCTGACTGCGTGTTCAAGAATGACACCGCGCGCAGTGAATGCGTGAACACGCTGCCGGTGCGGGAGAAACGTACAGTACGTCGTCAGAGCGTACGGTGGCACAAGCAGAAAGCAGAGACTATATAAAAAGGCAGAAAGCCAACAGACACAAAGAGAGGAAGACTCATGTGCTCCCAGGTGTTGCTTCAAAATTTTAAAGGCAGTGTTTTTATTGTCTGTAAGAGCAAGATAATCTGTCATCAAAAGAGGGAAAGAAGATTGGGAACCAAACCATTTCTGTCTATGAAAAAAGAAAAAGAAACGTATAGCCAACAGTGTATTCTAGAGATTGGTTACTGATATAAATTAATATGCTTTATCTTATCTTTAAAAGGATAAAGTTGTGATCATTTTACTCTATGGCTTTCCTTTTTATTTGTTTGTATTTATGTAACGTTATTTATTTTTAAAACACACATAAATCTTTCATTTAATTGTTCTTGCATTGATTTACCTTGTTCTTTATATTTTATTTTATAAATACCTTTATACTAGGCTATATGTCATTGAATATGTCACTAGCACTCCTGTATCTTGTGTACCACTGTCCCTCTTACCAAGCATCATTGTAAATATGTTTTAGAAAGGTTAACATCATCATTATCACAAAAAACTTAAAAGCATCCCTACAGATATTCCACTGTATGTATTGTCTTCTTTAACAGTGATGCATAGTAACTGAAAAGATTCTATTACAGGTACTGCGGGGCTTCACTAGCTATATTTATCTAGGACAATATGACTCGTCAAATCTTAAAACTAGGTGAAATAATCTGACAATATGAAAGTGGTGTGAGTGTGACCCAGATTCTGGAGGATGCATTACTTACGCACAGCTGCCCCTCTCTGCCTCTCCACACTGCGCCTGCCTGTCTGCCATTCACAAACAGCACCACACTCATCATCACAGCTTTCTGTGGCTGCAGCATATGCAGCCTATTGCTGCAGGGCAACATAGGCCAGAAGTGGGAGAAAGAAGAGCATACAGTCAGGGATGAGTTTCAATTGTCTACATCATGTCCTCTCCTGCAGTTGTCACACTCATCCAGTGATTAGTGGAGTCCCAGTTGGCATTTTCCCCAGGTTGCTTGTGTTGTATGCAACATTTTTTGTGAGGTAAAGCATACAAGCAAAGGGGGTTGAGTTTGGAGTATTGAGCTGCACTGCATTCAGGTTCCTGCTGAGGCCAGCAAACAGACACCCAGATGGAGTGATAAAGTGAAAAAACATTGTGGTTGCAGACAGAGAGAGATGGGGTGAAGTGGGGGGGGGGGGTTGTCCTGTTTAGTTTTGATGAGGGATTGACTCAGCGAGTGAATGTGTGTCAGAGATCGGTAATTAGTGTTTCTGTTAATTATTTTGCCTGAGATATTTGTACTGTTTTCCGCAAAATGATACGTTGTGAGTCTGTTTTTGTACCAAGCTCTCTCTGAACAGGATAGTTCCCAGAAAGAGTATAAAGGAAACCTTTTTGTATTTGACGTCACAATAACCGTGTGATTAGGCCTTGTGATGTCTCATCCCCAGATAAAAGAACAACCCAAGATAGATTCAGGTGATAATACTGGTGATAATTAAAGTGTAAAAGTGAAAATCATCCTGAGCCTGTGTTATGCTTCTAAGAGAAGGTGTACGGACTAGGCTGAATGGTTGAGTTATAAAAGCATCTAAAGCACAGAGTCCTACATGGGAAAAAGGAAACAATCCCACTCATCAGCAGTATTATAAGTAGATCTAGTCAGTCAGCCTATTTCCATTTCTTCTGCCAAGTTATGTTTAAGGAGTCACTGTTTTTATTAACTTAACATAATCATCTTAGGTTTTCAGCATATCCATGAGAGCTGTCCATAATAAGCTTAACATATTCATGACTGCTTGCAGATTTAATTTATAGCTTTTAGAGATGGTCTTTGGTATTCAGAGGGGACCGGAGAAGAATGAGGAATATGTCTAGCCAACCTTTTGTCTACACAGCATTTGGTTTAAGCACATAGATAGAAAACACACATTTCTGAAACCAGCCACCAAACAGAACAATTTTCCATAATGTAACCCCAAGTCAAGCTCAGTGTGGAGTGACTGTGGTGACGTAACACATTCATATGAAGGTAATTAGGCTTCCCGGGCATGACTCACCACCAAAATTCTGAGTCTTCTGTTCCATGGTCCATCCCCAAAAAATCTTAATTCACAACATTAACATAACATGATGTCAAGCTTGTGTGTAACAGCTGAAAATGATATTTGAAGCTTCTTTGATTTGTTAAAGGTTTTCAAACATACTATCAAAGATTTTCCTCTGTTTCTGACGTTCTGTGTAAGCTATGAGGTGTTTAGAGGAAGTGCTGGTGTTAAATGTTCCCTTAGACTGTCCAATACTTTGCTCTACAAATACACTATTACTGCCCACGCCCATAATCATAGTACAAGTTATTTAATGTAGCCACAGAACAAGTAGTATGACTCAACAAGGGGATTTATATAGACTTTTATTAATATTTCAGTGCAGGTCCAGTGGCTATAAATTTAAATAAACAATGTATTGTATAGCCTAATTGTCTCCATGATAACATTGCAGTTTGAGATTAAGTGTCTGTGAGTATTGTGAACCACATTCTGTAAAAAATTAAGTGGTTTCTATCCCCGCTTTGGGCGTTTTTCAGGATATTAACTGAAAGGATTTTTTGTCGTCTGTTTTAATGTCTTATTTTAAAGGGGGACTCCACCAATTTCACACATGAAGTTCAGTTCATTTGTTGAAAGGAGTCTGTTATATGATGTATTCTGTGGCTATGGGGGGAGATTTGCATAGTAAAAAAATTAATTATTCTGATGATGCCGTCTTGGCCAACTGGGCTTGAGACTTAAATATTTTAACTGAAAATCTGCGTTACAAACTGGAGGTGTGAGGTTTGACAGAAGTGGGCATTTAGGACCTTTTTTAATGTCTCTTGTGTGTCCACCACATTTATGTGCAATACTAAATTGCTGAAAAACCCCTTTAAGGCAAAACACAACAAATTTCAAAAAGAACATGAGCACAGATATAAAGGCCAGTATGTATATTCACCCTCTTTTCTTTTATTTAATTTTTCTCTTTCCCTTTTTTTCCCACTCAGGCCTCAAAATAGCTACAAATCAATACATAGAGGGCTGGCAGCTCAAAAAGCTCAACAGTAGTTGAGTTTTCCCCACTTAGAAAGTGTGTAGGAAGTGCGAATGATTTAACTTTGTAAGAGTTCATTATAACAGGTTTGTATAAAAGATGGTTTGGTTCTAAGATACCAACATTATGGAATTTCCTCAAAGTGAAATCAATGTGACAACATGCCTGTTATATTAGTATCATAACATAAACATGCTGGGGTGATATTTATAGAGTACAAAGTGTGTAATATACCATAGGTCTTGAAAACTGACCAAAGCATCAGCTGGCTGCAGTCCATCCAGAGTTACAGCATTACAGAGAGAAACTTCAAAGGTCAGAATAGCTGTTGGGCTGCATATGTGATGGAAACTCATCTTCACTGCAGTCAATATCCGTTCTCATATAACCCTTCTGGTTGCCATGGTTACAGACCATACCTCCTCCTATCTCCTCCTCCTCAGGTCTCTCATCCTGTGAGAGTAATTGGCAATTCCGGGAGGGTGAGACCGTGGGTGGGGCATGAACAGTTTATGGACCTGTTACCCAGACTGTGGTGTCATGCAGCAGCTTTTAATAACTGCAAGTGTGACATTAGCAGGCTTGCCAGATACAAGACTGGAAAAGATGATGATTAAAGTCTCCATCACTTGCGCTCCAGAATAAGTCATTACTACTTTGAGGGGTTACAGAGAAAGAAAACAAGGAGACTGAAGTAAAGAGACCAGCTTGTTTCAATTTGCAATCACCTAAGTAATGACCACATGGTAAAAACCTGCAATACTTGACTGTGACCGCCTCCGGCAGGGGCAGTGTGGCACTAACAAATCTGCGGGGAGATTTGCATAATCAAAGGATTTGCACTGATAATAAGCTCATTCTTACAAATATTTATCTTGAGCTGCCAAATTTAGATGGGAATTGTGTCTGTGAGTGCATGTGTGCATAAGCCTATTTAAATTGAAGGTGTGCATGTGAAAGACCAACACCGGTATAAGGGTCCTACTTATCCTCTCAACTGGATTGCATTAATCTACTAATCTAGAGCCATTTACATAACTGCTTCAATTCAGCTGCAGTTAAGCAATCACTGCCCCCATTTCCCTTCTTTTGCCCAAATGTGGTATCTACTGCATTCCCAGACTTGAACTCTTTCCCCTGAGTCCCTATTCTCTTTGTCATTTAATTAAAGTCATTTAGTTGTGTGCTCCCATTCCTTTTTTGCCTGGGTCCCCCTTCTTTGAACTGTACTGTTTTCTTTTACTTGCCTTGTTTCCCAGTGCTCCTAAGAGCATGTTGCACTGAACATGTATGTGAGCTAAAAGCTAAACTTCGAGCAGTGTTACAAATCTTAGTAGTTTATGTTTGGGCTCAATCAATATGTTGTTGTCAAAGAGTAAAACTGGCAGGCAATGTGACACCAAAATCCTCTTCCTGTTTGTTTTGCAGAATAAATACCTCTGAATCAGCCTGTACTTTATGAGTGGATCACGCTGTGGAATTTAAATCGTGTGATTGAACATAGTTGTTGGACAAAAGTGAACCCTAAAGAAAATCAGATTACATACATGTTAGATTTCAGCACCCTACATTTTAACAATTAAATGTGCTTATTCTATTTTCCCACACAGATAAAATGTCATGGTACTGTCCTTTTTCCTCCAAACCTCATTTACTAAAATACTGTATAATTATTTATCACATTTATCGTAACAAAAGTAATACACAGTAGAGATGGAATGCACAATAATAGATTATATGTGGAAATAAACGAAAAAAGACAAGAAAAGTGAATATAAAAAACAAACAAAAGACAGAATTGGAGTAGACTGGCAGATTAAATAAAATGCTAGGAAAAAAATAAAATGAGATTTTCGTTTTTATGTCAGATTGTGAAATATTCAAGTAAAATAGTAATCATTGATTTTCTTTTTTATCCACCTTTGTATTATGAAAACAACATGCCATTTACTGCCATCTCCTGGTATAAAATATTTATTACATTGTTGCGAACAGAAAAAAGAAATCGAATAACGATAAATAAATAAATCTGTTAAAGAAACTTATGTAAGAATATAACTGCTTAAAACGGGTATTGTATGCTTAAAATAACTGTCTGATGTCAGCCTGATGTCTCGTTGAGAATTCAGAAACTTATCTGAAAGATTAAGTCTTTCGATAATCTATGTGTTTTGCCTGGGAGAAATTATTTGAACTTCCTACTTTTGCAGCCAATCAAATCTTGTTTAAAAAAAAGCGACTCGTTCGCTTTGTCCAATCACGACACGCAGAAAATGAAGTGGGCGTGGACATCGAGTGGAGCAGCTGGTAGACTTTCCTGTGCGTTGTGTTTGGAGTTTGACCACGCAGAGCCAGCGGACAGGCACATTTTTACAGAAGCGAAAATGAAGCATGACTTGGGACACTGAATAGCAAAGCGATTGATACATTTCTCGAGGCCTTTTCACGTGGAGGATTTAAAATAAACTGGTGTGTTCGTGGTAAAGGTGAGCGGACAACAGTAGTGACATGTTTGAAGATCATGCACGTTAGCATTAGCAACAAAGCCACCGGTTATTTTAGTTACCTGCCTCATCAGTCACTGTCATGTCGCGTACATAAAGACTGTGGTGCTGTGTATACACTGCATGGCATTAGTCTAAATTAGGATCCAAAGGTTACGTGAGTGTCATTGGAGCCTCTTGCTGGCAAACGGAGTGGGGTTCCCTAAATTGCAACAGGACACATCACGTTTCCAGTCAGGGCACTTCAAGGATGTCTCCTTCTCTATATAGCTTCCCAGGACGCACTTGATAATGTCTAAAATAGACTGCAGGCCACATGACGGGTTTCGCTATCACAGAAAACAAACGGTTGCAACACAGCTGAAACAAACAGTCAAGCAGAATATTTATTTACAGTTGAGAAATGAATCGTTAATTAAATGGGCATTGGGCGGTTTATTCAGGGCAGGTAAATAATCAGCTATGTGTCAGTCGGTCAGATAAGTCCGCAGGCTGCTGTTCAACCAGCTCCAGCCTTTAATGGCTCATCTGATGTCACTAGTTTAGGGAAATTAAAATCTGCAGGCCACATCATGTTTGTTTCAGGTGTCTGTTAGCACTGTGTTAAAGCTGAAGATATCTGTCACAGCTTATGGTTTTCTTTACATTAAGTCATGTTTTCATCTTTGTCAGACTGTGTTGACATGTTTATTCCAGTTTCCTCATCTTAGTCCCCCCCCCTCCAAGTTAATAGCACTTAGACTAAAAACATTCATGAAGTTCATTGATCAAATTCTTTCTTGTATTTGTGACATCACTGCTTGGTAGTGGTATATCAATACAGTATTCTCACATAAAATATAATACTTTAATTTATCAACATTATTTCACCAAGCTTGAGTTTTTAGTGCGGATTCGGGAGGAAATTCAGGGGTTTGTTTGTGTACTGCAGTCTTAATAGGAATGTCTGAGAGAATGGAGGGGGCGTGTTGAAATGAAAAGAGAAATGTCCTTTCGCAACAGCTGTGACACACACATGTTCATGCAGACACTGTCACTTCCTTCTCGATCATACCCTCTCCCTGACATCAGTTTTTGCCTTGAACATCGTGCTAAATGCACACTACCATATCACTTACGTTTTTACCATTGCTGGTTTCACTGTGATTGTGATTAAAGCCTAGAGTTTTATTTTTGATTTGTCCGATGCAGTTTTCAGCCATGGAATCATCGCTAACCGGGAACCCAGCCACCCCAAAACTCAGCCCCTCATCTCCCTCCACCCTGAGGCCAGGCCTTTCCTCTACCAGCTCATCTTCTACCACAACTGCACCAACCTCAGACCGCCCTAAACCTAAACTCACCATGCCAACACCTCCAACTACACCATCATCTTTTGCCTCTCCTCGGACTTCTCCAGGTCTCTCCTCCCGTTCTTTCTCCCTGTCCACGCCGCCTGCTTCCCCTCTTCGCCAGACCATCAGGAGCCCCTCTCAGGTGGGCAGATCGCAGCTTAATGCAGCCTCTACGGGCACTCCCCCAACCGCCATGGCTCCACAACCTCCTCCCACACCGGATCCAGGTGAGAATCAAACTCTGACCTTTGACCCTTTCTACACTTTTAATCACAAAATCTTTACTTCATTGTTTACCTTTACTCTTCTTCATCAGTCAGTGTAGCCAACACTCCCAGTTTACTCTGTGTACTGCAGTGTCTCCATGACTACCATTGACATTTACCACAACATGGAAAGCAGCCTCTCCCTATCTGCTGGCTTGAGGAGAAAAACCCGTCTCACCCCCCCTGTCTTTCCTTTTCCATTCTAGTTCACATTGTAGGAGATCTCTTAGCTGCACTGCGGATATCACTTTGTATTTGTTTCATGCCTTTGCAGTGACGTCTAGATATGTAAATATGTATTGAGTATATGAGTATAACTGGAAAGCATGAAATCTAACACCCCAGTTCTGTTCCCTGAAAAACACACGCCTTGTACCATGTGTCTAGCTGTCCACGGATTTCAACAGATAATCATAATGTAGCTTAAAAAAGTAAAAATGGGAGACAGATTGCAAAACAATGTAAGCATGTGTGTGCAGGGAAGCCAGCAGCTGCTGTTGACTGTGCTAAACAAACAGTTATTTTAGGGCTCAGGCGAAGGATCGCGGTATATGAGCAGCAAACCAGGAGCATTGAGGGGTATCTGATGGAAGTTGCTGGATCCCATTGCGTTTTCTTTTCCTTGCAGAGACAGGCAGGCACAGACTGACCACCACTTCATGCACCAGTATCACTTACAGCCTGTGGGCGCTTTGAATCTTGGAGAGACAGACACATTTGTTGCCTCCTCCGTCTTTTTCCAAGTGTATATGATTAGAAAGATTTGCTATCATGTTTTTGTTAGACACAACAAATGTGACACCTCACTTTAAAGGAAGTAGACACATTTTCCCTTGTGAGCTCTAACTCCATTCAGGCACTGGGATTTGAGAGAAGCAGATCTCATCAGCCGTGAGAAGATGATAATTAGACCGAAAGGCTTCAGAGGGACATCCTTATCAGGAAGAAGCTGTTTCAGAAAGGATGTGACTCATGCTCACGCTCTGGGATCACTCATGTCACTGACTGGCACATTCAAATGGATTGTTTCCATGTGCCTCTTTATGTTTATCATGTGTTCAGAGTATTTTAAACCCAAGATGATAAATAATTTAAACAATCACTTGACTAAAACGAAAAGTCAAAAGTCAACGGGAAAGGTGCTATACAAACATTCCTTGCCTTGTCAAGAACAGTTGTAGCTGGGACCAAGGGTGTTCAGTTCAAATCTTAATTGTCACACAAGAATGAATATTTTTTTAAAGTCAGTCCTCTTGTGTTATCCACCTATTTACAGAAGATAAACTTTATTATTATTTTATGAAAAAAAACAACATTTAGTTGGACACTGTTTTAATAAGAATCTGCAGTAAATGTGCAGTGTTTATTAAATAATTGTCTGTTTCCTTCAGAAGAGCCAGAAGAAGAGGTCAGTTTTGAGGATCTGGAGGAGAGAGCAAAGTCAGGAGATGCTAAAGCACAGACCAAGGTCAGTGTCAGTGAACATATTGCAAATACTATTGGCTTTAACGGCCATATGGTGGGCACAGAACAAATCATTTTGATGGGAAGGACAGGTCATGAGTCGGCTAAGTCACAGTAAAGCTTGCCTTGCAAGTCTAAGAGTCGCTGTGTGTCTTTGTTCGTTCGTGTGTGTGTGTGTGTTCGTGTGTGTGTGTGTGTGTGTGTGTGTGTCCAGATGGGCCGTTACTTCTTGGCATTAGCAGAAGAAAGAGATGAGGAGCTGAACAACTGTACAGCGGTCACTTGGCTCGTCCAGGCTGCTAAACAAGGACGCAAGGATGCCGTCAAACTGCTGCAACAGTGCTTAGCCTCCAGGAAAGGTACCAGCAGCTCCCACTGCTAGCCCCGATCTATGGCTGCTACCAAAGTAGCATGGAAATCATAGGTTTGATGTTATGAATTGGTTAGACTACGCTTTGCCTGGTGCTAGAAATACTTGTCCATCATCAGCAGGCACATTTGTGTTCTGTTTTTTAGGCATTACTCTTGAGAACTTTGAGGAGGTGAAGAAGTTGTGCACGGAGACGCGCTTTGAGAGAGGCGTGAGGAAAGCGGCTCTGCTCATGTACTGGAAGTTGAACCCGGACAGGAAGAAGTCAGTGGCTGTTTCTGAGATGCTAGAGAACGTTGAACACGTCCACACAGAGCCAGGTATGGACACACTGACATTGCACAGTTTGATGTTGCTTATTAAAACAAATAGAAGTAGATGTATATTTAACATGCTGTAAACAATTTTAAGCAAAGAAATACAGACTAGTTGCTTGTTTTACCCTCTTGTATTTACAGGCAAACCAATCTCCCCGGGCCCACTAAACAGCTCTGCCAAGAAACAGAGGAGAGTGCTGGAGACTATGGTCAGCAATGAGGGTACGTGTGGATGGAAACATGGCCCCAACTTGTACGATGTCTTTAACAAACCCAAGATGAAGTGTTTACTAACACAATTGTCTAATCTATGTACAATTTGTGATTTATTCATCTTGCCTAATATGATTGAAGGGGCGTTGTTTTTATTTATTTATGTTTTTAAGAGCTGCATTAAGAAATGCCACTTTCAGATGTATTTGCTTGTAAGTGAACGTACAACATTTGTATTCTGTGTGTCTTTGTAGCCAGCTCCCATGTGGGTATGGACGACTTTGTTGAGATGACTAAGAAGTACGCTCAGGGTATTGCACCTTCGCCAGTCATGGCTGCAGCAGGAGGCGATGATGATGACGATGATGTAGTGGTGAAGAATCCAGATGATTTGCCCTTACACCAAAAGGTAGGAAGATCTCAGACTTTGTAAATGATGCAGCTGGTGTCTACCGTCCATTAGATTCCATGCTCTCCTCTTTGTAAAGTCCCCCTCCATTTAAAAATGTGTGTTGCTTATTGTTACTTCACTTGGATGTTTGAGCTTCACTGTGCAGATCGATGTATATGCAGAGTTTGACAGTAGAACGCCATTTCAAGCATAAGTGTATAAGTTATTATTATTTTGTATCTTTTCTGTTGTCACACTATTTTGCTTGAAATAAATAAATAAATAAATAAAATAAAACGCTGTGTTATTTATTTATTTTTTGCTGCCTTACTCCTCTCTTTGCTGCCCCCCCTCGCCAGCTGCTGAAGTTCCCTCTGTATGCTTTGCTGGAGATCAAGGAGCACCTCATTGACTGGGCGTCACGCGCTGGCATGCAGTGGCTCAGCGCCCTGATCCCTACGCACCACGTTAACGCACTCATCTTCTTCTTTATCATCTCCAACCTCACGATCGAGTTCTTCATCTTTCTCATCCCTCTGCTGGTTTTCTACCTCTCATTCTTTTCCATGGTCATCTGTACGCTGCGGGTGTTTCAGGTTAGTTACTGCTCCTATTAAAGATGTACACTTTAATACACTTGTTGATTTTGGCGATATTGAACCTGTGTAAGGGTAAATATAAGTTGTTTTTTTTGCATTAGATTTCTGTACTAAAATACAGTACATAACATAGTATATTAATAAGCATCTTTTTCTACAGAATTCAAAAGCATGGGAAAATTTTCGGGCCCTGACTGACCTGCTGGCGCACTTTGAACCTGGTATTGATCTGGAGCAGGCTGAGACCAACTTTGGATGGACACACTTGGAGCCTTATCTGTAAGTACTTCTTACATGCTCAGTCGACTACTTGTAGTTTTCTTTTTACGCAAATGTAAAGTTTAGTTTTGTTCAGGTTTTTCTAGTTTGACTACAACATTTGAGCTTCCCATTGTCACGTAGATACAATCATGCAGTTTTTGTCAAGTTCAGGCAGAGCTTTAAAAATTGTTTTAATATTGCTGGCATTAAGAGGGGAGAGCGGTGTGAGTTTAGCCAGTTTTTACTTGAGGTGTCTTTAAAGTGAGGACATGACAGTAATGTCTCCAACTAAAATATGTACATATATTTTAGGATGTGGTCTATCCCTGGGAATAATCAATTTGGACCTAAAATAAACTGTTTTCAAAATATGGCTTTCCAAAACAAAGTGAACTCTTTGTGAGGAGATGAGGGGCTGAGTTTTGGGGTGGCTGGGTTCCCGGTTAGCGATGATTCCATGGCTGAAAACTGCATTGGACAAATCAAAAATAAAACTCTAGGCTTTAATCACAATCACAGTGAAACCTGCAATGGTAAAAACGTAAGTGATATGGTAGTGTGCATTTAGCACGATGTTCAAGGCAAAAACGGCTGTCAGGGAGAGGGTACACATGGGGAGAGGATAAGTTGAGCCACATGGGGGGCGGGGATATCAATGTCATTTCATCATGCAAACTCAAACGCCAGGTCCCAACATTCAATTGCACTTAGTGAAACATTGCAGCTATGTCTCCTGGTTGTTTCATATCAATGTATCGCTTTAAAGCCATCCTATTGATCGTCATGTCCCGTGCCACCTGATTAATTGACTTCCCATTTTTGAACCTCACCCACTACTCCAAACCCACAATTGGAGTTGAATCCTGGCTGTCTTGTATTTATAGAAGCATGACATGATCTGGTTTCTGGTCTCAAGTGCATAATGTCATATCATTTCGGTGATGCATAAGAATGCACTGTAAAATTACCGTCAAATAGGTGGCTCAGCTTCCCCCAGGTCTTTTGGCTCAAATTACCCCATCCCTGTCATTTTAACAAAATTAAGATTAATGTCATGCTAACAGTATAGCCTCATATTGTAACTTTCTAAAGCACTAACACATGCGTAAGATTTTCTCAAACCTGTCTGCAATTGTTCAGACACAAGAATCAGGACTCCTTGAACATAAATTTTCTTTAACTTAAATGTGCTTATCACTTATTCCATGGGCCTCTCTCCATCACAGGGTGAGTAAAATGAATGACTCTTCAAAAATGTGTGGTCACATGACCAATTTTGTCTATGGTTGCTCCAGAAGCAAGGGGTGGCTCAACTTCCCCACAGGCTCAAATCACTCAAAGTTTTTTTTATTGATCTATTGTTTATATATATATATATATATATAGAAAATGAAAATGAGCAGTGGTGAGGTATTATTCTCAAAATAAACAGTAACATTAAAGAGGGTGAATGAAATCCAGAAAAACGAATACATCTGTCTGCTTGTGTTCTCAGGTACTTCCTGCTCTCGGTGGTCTTTGTGGTTTTCTCCTTCCCTGTTGCTGATAAGTCCTGGATCCCCTGCTCAGAGCTGGCTGCTGTTGCTCTCTTTTTCACTGTCACCGCCTTCCTCAGCCTTCATGCCTCTGCTGAGCTCTTCGCTCGTAGAGCCCTCCTCACCGAGGTCTTCTCTGGAGCATGCTCCCTCACACGCCTCCTGCCAGACTCCTTCTGGTTCCTCAGGGCCTTTGGGATGACGTTCATCACTGTGCCTCTCGGGGACGTCGTAGCGTTTAACCTGGGGATGCCATGTCTGCTATATGGACACCTTTTCTATCTCCTCTTCTGTATGGCCCAGCTGAGAGGCTTCAAGGGCACCTACCTGTGCCTCGTGCCCTACCTGGTTTGCTTCACCTGGTGTGAGCTCTGCTTCGTGCTCCTTAACAACGCCACTGCAATAGGACTCATCCGCACCTGCGTTGGCTACTTCCTCTTTCTGTTCGCTCTTCCAATACTCTCACTGGGCCTGGCTGCAATGCTCATCATCCAGTTACTGCAGTGGTTTCTGGCCCTGGAGGTGACCAAGATGGTGGTCACACTGATAATTTGCTTTGTGCCAGTAGTGTTGAGGCTTTGGACCCGCTTCAGCCTCAACCCCATTGTGGTTTTTCGGTCTTTGTCACGGAGCAGCATCGTCAAGCTCATCCTGGTGTGGCTCAGTGCGGTGGTGCTCTTCTGCTGGATGTACGTCTACAGGTCTGAAGGCATGAAGGTTTATAACTCCACCCTGACGTGGCCTGAGTATAGCAACCTCTGCGGCCCACTGGCCTGGAAAGAGTCCAACATGGCCCAAACCCAGATTCTCTGCTCTCATCTCGAAGGACATCGCGTCACCTGGACTGGACGCTTCAAATACGTCCGAGTGACCGACATTGAGAACGGGCCTCATTCGGTCATCAACCTGCTGCCTGTAGTCATGGGGAACTGGATGCGGTGCCTGTATGGTGAGCCATATCCTTTGTGTGAGGACGTGAAAAATGTCACAGCCGAGTCCCAGCCTCTGCCTGCCCCGGCTCCTCCTCCAGAAGATCCCCTCTGCAAACTTAAAAAACTGGCCAAGCATGAATGCCACATCAAACGCTTTGATCGATACAAATTCGAAGTCACGATGGGCATGCCACTAGAGAGGAAGACTAAGAACGGGACAATCATAGAGGACGAGGACGCGACTAAGGACATAGTCCTGCAGGCTAGTAATGAGTTTAAGTCTGTGCTTTTACACTTAAATACAGGAAGCCTGGTGGAGTTTAGCACCATACTGGAGGGTCGGTTAGGCTCCAAATGGCCTGTGTTTGAAATGAAAGCCATTCACTGCATGTCGTGCGCCAACGCCCACGAGCCCAGCCGCAGGCAGTATAAGATTGAGCACGACTGGAGGCGCACGGCACAGCACGCCCTGCAGTTTGGTTTTGACTTCTTCTTCAACCCCTTCCTGACCGCTCAGCTACAGCAACACTCAGAGACGAGAGTGAAACAGACATTGTGACACAGGAGGGAGGGTAGAGGAGAGCGATCTGGCAAACAAACCTGTCCAATAAGGTGTATAATGATAGTACTGTCGTCAGCTGGAGAACATTAATGATTATAAACCTCTGTTCTGAACAGAATCTATTTGCAATATTAGTGATTATTTAATAGAGGGTGGACAGATACTCAGACATTGGTGGTGTCAGTCATGTTGTAAATCTGAACTCTAGTGAGTGTGTTTGCATTCTTATAGCTTTTGAGCCAAAATGTGGGAAAATGCATATTATAATGAAATTACCTTTATAAAGAGGAGAAACACAAATTAATAGGTTTTTAGAGCAAGCAATTTACTGCCTAACACTAAAGTAAGAAAAACAACCTATCATCCTCAACTGTGGTCAGTTGTGCATTTCATCCAACTTAAGCTAGACATGTTCTCATCACAGGGAGTCTGTTAATGAAGTGATTTCAAAAACACTGTCTGCTGCAGCCATTTTTATGTACGTTTGTCAAATATTTGTGGCCAAAATAGTCAGTATTTACATTTTACAGTTTCCTTGTTGAACTGTACTCTCGTTGTGTATGCGGCCTACGAATTATAAAAGAAAAGGTTTCTTTTTTTAACAAAAGGTTACTGCTGATAATAACTCATAAGAGTTTCTCCTTTGCTGTCAAGCTGCAATTATTTAATATTACACATTATATGTCCAGTATGCCCCGCGACCCTGTACGCAGGATAAGCGGTTGACGATGGACGGATGGATGAATGTCCAGTATGTCATTTTGAAATATTTGGTATTGGAAATTATTTTCAAGTGCCTTATAAGACTCTTACTCTCAATTCAAAAATAATTTGGAAGAAAACAATCACCTTAACCTTAGCCTTGAAAATGCTCACCTGCACCTGCGTGGATTTATTAGAGCAGTTTAGTTTATCGGAAGTTTTTCTGTGCCTTCTCTGTTCTCACGTGTCTAGTTTCTTCTTTCTCCTCCCTTGTTTGTCTCCATCTCTGCTGTGCAGAGACTTAATATATATTGAATATTTGCTGTCCCTAAGTGATGAAGTGTTTTAAGTTAGGATGTCACTACCAGTTTCTATACTGTGACCCATAAAAATATTGAAAACATTAGCTTGTTGTTTTTTATTTAACACTTTTATGCAGCATGCTCTTAGTGCTGCCTTTTAGAAGCAACTGCTAATTATTTACTTTGCTCATACTGTATACGTTTAAGATTACCATTTCAGTGCAATTGGCCTTTTTCACAGCAGACATTTTGACTTGACATGTCACAGTAGGAAAAATGGGTGTAAAAGCCTCGAGTGCAGCTGTTAGGGTCGCAGAGTTCAGTTCCCTTACCATCGTAAGGGAACTGAACTCAAGTTGAGTGGATCTTTTTCACAACACTTGGACAAGTTAAACACACATCTGCACTGCATCTCATTAATTGCTGCAACTGAAGTATATTTAAAGGGGCAACAATCAATATTTTTATTATAAAATGTAATTAATTATTGCAGGTTTAATGTGATGAGTCCAATCTGTGCTTTTCTTCCTATGACAAGTGTCTCCTCTGAAAAAGTCTGAATGTGATTTGAGTGCTCAGATATTACAAGATTGTATCAAAATTCAGGATAGAAAGATTTATTTACAGCAATATGGCACATACAGTACAAGATGGACAGACAGATGCTCATCAAACAAAGAAACCCAAAACACGAAAAGCCCATCTAGTTCACCATCAGTGTATCGCAAGAGAGATGTTTTGTTTGTAGAAACCTGCATTTTTATTTGCACAAAAGTAAATGATAAACAATTAATAAATGAAACCGACAGACATTTTAGTAAATTACTAACTTAGTAAATTAGTAACACGTAATTTTTTCAGCTTCCAAAGGGGGCATGGCAGAAAAGGTTTAGGAGGCATTGCAATCTGCCAGAATCTTTTATTTTCAGATGCAATAAGTGTGTTTTGACATTAGGTGGTGCCTCAGACCACATCACTACAGACTGATGATGACCCCTTACAGGCCTATAAGCAATAAAGCGTGCACATTTTCATGATGGCACTAGCAATTATTATCAGTCTAACATTATTACACTGCAATAAAAATCACAGATGTACGCTCATTGGATGCAATTTCGTTGAAATCTTTATTCAGAAAAAAAAACATATTAACATTATTTATAACTGTCCATTTTACAATTTTGTCATCAACATACATTAACACAAAAATATGTGAATCAACATTAGTTTGGTCGGGACGTGGAGTAGAATTGACAGATGTTTCCACAAAAAACAAAAAGTGTTTTCTAAAAATAAATGCTTCAGAAAAATAAATCGGTGAGGAAGGCTGAAGAGATTGAAGTACCATCTCTCTGATGTAGCTTTGGAAGCAATCATCAATACAGAAGATCGTGTCCGTTTATGAATGATAAAAAAAAACAAACTCATACATGTCAACAGAATTGATATATACAGACACCATTTAGGCCCTTTGATTTTTTTTTCCTTTTTTCTTTTAGAGAACAACATTAATGGAAACATTCCCCATACTTCTTGGTTCTCAGTTTCAGTTGAGTAGAAACTGATTCTTGGACGGCTTCATTCAAAATGTACATGTAAGTGTATGAACCGAACACTGGTAAACATGCTTCAGTGTCCAAAGACACAAATAAAGGTAGGAGAGCTCGGTCTTCTATGGTTACTCGTGCTGCATAGGGCCCCCGGGGGCCCCTGAAGCCTTTGTACAGCTGGGTCTAAATGGTTAAGAAGGCAGCCAAGTCAGTCAATTTATAAACACCTAGGCTAAATTGGTTTGACATGCAGCATCTTTTTGCTTGATTGTTGAAATTATGTAGTTCCTTTTTTTTCTTTTTGGTTGATTTGACTTGTTTTGAACGGCGAAGTAGCACACGACGCAGCCCCAAGACCAGAAGCAGAATCCACAATATGAGAAGTTGAAGGGCCTGTTCCAGCAGAGAAAACATTAATGACTAAAACACAGTGTGTGGAGCACATATGAGAGTGTGTCCTCATTTTAGGCCACGGTGTAATAACCTATTAACTTCTGCTTCTATCTGCAGGACTGTAAATGTTTTACCTCACTGAACACAGTCCAGTTGAGCTCAGAGGCGTCTGGGTGCACTTAAGGGGAGGGTCCCGAGTTCATCCTTGCACATCACACATCATTTTAAATTGTCACTGTCATCATAATTACCATCATTAAAATCATTTAACAAGAAGTTACAAAAACGGAAGTGGGGTAGCTGATCTGAAATCAAACAAGCAGCCAATTACAGAAATGCCCCAATTTTTCATCAGTGCCACTAGTAAACAACCATGAAGGGTTTTTGTTACACCAAACAGAAGGCAAGGGATAAGAATAGGCTTTGCTCGAGCACACAAATACAGAAAGGAGAAGAGGAGGAGGAGGAAAAAGCAAAAGAGCCTGAAGAACCAAAAAAGACAAACATGTAAACATCTCTTCAGTCTGAGGGTGGGTTGGGTTATCCCCCCTCAGAAGCTGATAGCAATCAACTCACCAACCAGCACAATCCAGAGGTTAACAATCAACAAGAGATCCACAGTTCAGACAATTTTGCAATCCATAATCCATTTCGTAATCCAGCCTGTTCCTTTCTAGCCCTTTCTAGGTCCTTTCAGTTCTGGGAGGCTGAAGAGGAGGTGAGGGGAGTGTGTCAAAGAGTAGACCTAGATGTGTGTATGTTTTCTGACGTGTGTGTGTGTGTGCGGGGAGGTGTGTTAGGCATATTCCTGTGCGCGTTATGTCCATAAATGTGTACATTCTGGCATAGCTGTGTGTTCAGGTGTAAACTCATTTGAGTCCACCGCTGACATCTGTTCATTAATGCATCTCAGAGTTGAGTTTGTCCTGGAAGATGTACAGATTGTTGGTGGCGGCGATGGCGATGATGTTTTCAGTCGGGTGCCAGGCTGTATGGAGGATCTTCTTGGTGAAGTCCAGGCTGTCCACGCTGATGTCGTCCTTCCGGCGCTTTCCTCCGGCGGCACAGACCCTCCGCGGCTTCAGGACAGCGCGGGGTTTGCTGCTCTCTCTTGACGCCTCCAGGGTCACGTCGCGTTTGGTGTTCCGGTCGAACATGCGGAAAAAGTTGTTGTAGGCTCCGGTCATGATCACACTGACAAGAGGAAGAGGCGATTAAGGATAGTTACTCCAGTCTGGAAACTTTCATCCTCTTGTCTCTCTTAGTGTTAAACTGGTGAGATATAGAGGATGACTATCAAATTCCTAAACTAGCCTTAACCCCCAACTACATGCCTAAACTTAAAAGGTCACTTCCTCCAAATTACAAAAACATTTATTAGATTAGATTAGAAAGCTTTATTATTCCCCAATGGGGAAACTCAATTGCCACCAGATCACACTGACAACATAAACAGAAGACAACCAGTAAGTGTACACAGGACAAAAAATAAAAACAATATACCCAATAAAGCCTTCTGAATCTTGATTAGACCTGATGGGTTGCTACAAATAGGACTACATGTTAACCTTAAAATAAACAAAAATATTAATCTGCTTTTGGGATACAAGACTGTCTGAGCCGTTTGGTAGAACACAACAAGATCTCTACAAGATTCATGATATTCTTCAGTTTTGCACGTTCTTAGCCATTGTGGTATCTGGACATGCAGATTATTTCATATTCAAGATTCACTCGCTCGCATCAATGGTGGAAGAAGAATTCAGATCCTTTACTTGATATAAAAGTAGCAGAATCGCTGCAGTGCTGCATTCAAAATTCTACTTAAGTAAAATTCAAAATGTACTTAAAGTATATAAAGTAAAGTACTATTTATGCCCCAACTGCTGTATGTACTATAAGGTTAGGGTTAGTATTTTAACCTGTAATAATGCATAATATTTCATTATTTATCAAAGGCAATTATATGTTTTTGCATGTAAAATATTAATACAAATTCTAGTATGGCTGTTAAATAAATGTAGTATAATATTTGTATTGGGAATGCTTTTTTGGGGTGAGGTTTGAGCTACTCTCTGATCTGATGTACTGGATGTCGATGTGCTGTGCTCTCCCACTGTGCTAATCCTAAAGGTGGAGTAAGCGATATTGGTGAAATCCAATACCATGATATAGATCAAACAACACAGCAAGTAATGTAACTAACGTTAGCTAAGTTGTGGGTTAGCGTACTGTCACTACAGCTGCTGCCGTAAAGCTAACATGCAGAGAGGACGAGACAGTCCTAGAGCCAGTTCACCAGCTCCAGACAGCGATACTCACAACTCTCCTGCTACTATAGCTAACATCATCACAACAGCATGTCTTGGTAAAGTACAAAGTGAGCTGAATGTCTGTGTGAGCAGGTCATTAAACGTTACATGGCACACAAATAATTGCTGGAAAAGCTGGAATATGTTGTGTGGTGGGGTGCGGGCTACTTTGATTGTTTGCCATTTACACATTTACAGAGCATACCTAGAGCCTGTTTTCATCGCTTCCCCCACCTCTAAATGATACTGCCTCATTAAAATTAACATCTTTGAATAGATGTGCTCTCCTAACTTAACTTACTGCTGCCATAAAGATGCCAGCTTTACATTGGAAACCTCCACATATACAGATAGAAAAAGCTCAATGGATTAACTCACATACATTGATATAAATAATATGGATCAGTGGCAAGAGTGCTGTAGCTGGTACTACTTCAGCAAGAGATAGAAGATCACCATTTGTATTTTTGTGTCTTGTAAATACTATATGGAGACCCAAGGGTATGGGATGGAGACCCAAGGGTATGGGATGGAGACCCAAGGGTATGGGATGGAGACCCAAGGGTATGGGATGGAGTGGGGGGGTCGCAACGAATAAAAAGTTGATCACAAAAGGAAAGGATAGAAACAAAACACATCCAGAGACTTCAGGTACCTGTCCGAGCCGTTCCAGGCACACTCAAACTTGTCGAAGATGCAGTCGTTTTCGTAAAGGGAGCACAACTTGCTGCGGAGGTAATCATGAACCTGGAGGAACACACACGGAAATATGATTAAAAATGAATCCAGCACACAGTTGCTTCAGTCCCAGGTATCAACTCTGTATATAAACCATAAATAAAAAGTGGTGAGCAGGAGACACGTACACACACATACAAAGCTCAGATCAGACAAAACACTTTAAATGTGGGCAAGTTGTAACAAACCTCCCTGAAGGCAACTCTAATAAGATACAACACCAGCCCTCAGCAATACGAGGCCTGGAGTACATTTTAATCTAAACTCCTTAACCTCAAAACCCACCAAGGGCATGATAACAGGGACACACATGTGAAAACACACACTCACACACACATTCACTGACTAATAACTCTTTCCCCTTGTGCTTTCATCCAACCTGCCTGTGTCGGCACTGTGTCCGCTCGGTGATGCAAAGGGTTGAAATCTACACCTTCCTCTAGCCGCCGCGCTCTGCATTAAGCCCACTCAGCCCTCTATTTTCACATTCTGCATAAAGTCAGCAGTCAACAGTCACCTCGCAATCAATAAACGGTCAAGCTGAGGTCGGCTCATGGTTGTACATCAAACCCAGTGACATTTTGGTTTTCCCCTGTGGGTCTTTCTGCTCAGAGTGAAATGATACAATGTCAGCTAAGTTGAATCTAGTCTTTTTTTTTTTTTTTCAGTCTGCATGATCTCTGATTTTAGAGTACAGTGTGTCATCCCTCATGCATTTGTGCAGATTTTTCATGTTCCAGGAGGAATAAGAGTGTAAATTTACTAAAATAAGAGCAGTTTAGTGCTGAAATCCTTTCTCTCCCTTCTGTTTTACTCAGTTTACTCCACTCAACCTCACCCATCCCTCTTTCTCATCCTCTCAGTTACAAACTCTCCCCTCATTCTTCTCTCCTCCTCTCACCAAACCATCGTCAACACACCCTCCCAAACCCTCACCCCTCTACTCCCTCCCTCCTCCCTCATCCTCCCTCTCTGTGCTGCATTGCAGATCTAGGTGTCGGGCGCTGTGTAAGGTATCCCTCCTTCCAGTTTCACTTTATGAGTGGAGACTATAAATAGCTCCAGTGCGTCTTGGCCTCCCACTCCTGGCTGCCTCATGAGTCCTCACACGTCAGGCAGACACACAAACACACACACACACACACGTTTAACCACACGCCCGCAGCAGGAATACTAAAAACACACTGAAAAAACAGCTGATAAATACTTTTACTGCATATAAACCATAGACTGTATATAAAAAGGTATAAACATAAACTGGTGTAGCCTACCTAATACTTAGAAGTGACACTTCTTAGAAGAGACAAATTGAGAGTGGACGTGTGAAAGACAGCATGCAAAAATAGAAATAAATCTATTTTTATGAGCTTAGTACTTAGTTTCATGTGTGCATTTTCAACAGCATGCCAAGCCCATTTAATCTCAATACCACATACAGGGCATATTGATAATTTAATGTTTGTGTTTATCTGATGCCCGTATTCATCTGCCAAACGCACACAGCGCTGCATCTACAGATTACAGTTAAAAACTTAGGCCACATTGAGTTTCTGGACTGACGAGAAGAAGTGCAGTCTCTGGCAAGTAATCAATCCAATTATCCTTAAAAGGTTTGGGAAAAATCTAATCCTCAGTAAGTACTGTGATTCTGAGAGATAGCCATCTTCCCATGATTAATTTCTGTCTCCAATCATGAATATTTGCAGGATGACAATGCCCCCTTTCTGCTGGTCACCCAGCAGTTTAGACAAAGCAACAATGATTTCAGTCTCACAAACTTATGTCAAGCAAGAGAACATTTAATACAAAACGGTTCTTCTGTACTGTTTGATTTGGGAGAAGAAGCTCTGCACAAAGAATCTGAGCAGCAACACCCCAACATAACAAACACCTGAACAATCTTGTATTGAATTCATAGATGCCAAAGGGTGGCAAATTAAAGGAAACGTCATACTAGAGTGTATTTGGGCCCTACGCAAGCCACAAGATCAAGTCTCTGAACTCTAGTGGAGGGATGAACACAATGAAACCATATATTTCCCCTCATTCTGTGTTTAGATGATGGTGGAGAGTCCAACAGAAAATCTCCCAGAGGCGAACATGAACAAAAACATAACACATAAGCAAGACTAGCTGATGACAGCAGGTGTTGGAGGTGTAAGTGAAAAGAAGCCACTCTCCTTCATGCTTTGTGGGACTGCTCCATGATAAAACTTTTATGGGGAAAAAATACTGAACTATATCTGAGTCTAAGGGTCTAAGCATTTGTATTCAAAGGTGCCCTAATTTTAAGTTTATCGTGTGATTTATCAAATGTACCTGGACCGAATCAAATACAGACAAATACATTCAGTTAGGGTGTTATGTCAATGATCCTTAGCAAATGTCGAGTCCAAATATTATTTAAGAACTGGTTTAATTCATTCATTAGGAGATTATGGTATTAAAAAAGTGAAAAAATTAGAATTATAAAAGGAATATGAAATACATTTATGATACATATCAAGGGAACAAAATTAATTTAATCAGTCCTAAAACTTAAGTCAATTATGTTTGTGTTGTATTGAATAAATAACATAACAGATAACAGACAGATGGATAAATTATTTGTAATCCAGGTACATTATAGAAAAACTGAAAAATATGTCCTTAATGGCTTTCAAGAGAGAACAAAAAGAAATGTTATTGCTTATTCCTCAGCAACAGTGTCTGTGTCTTTGTGTTTGTTTGCCCGTGTATCATTGGTTTGTTTTTTAGTGATGTGGGTGTATTTTTATGTAATTGTGATGCATTATCTTGGTTTATGTATTTAAATAAAATTATGCAACAGCATGTGATGGTGGTATGACGGTATGAGAAGAGTAATAATGAGAACAGCCGGATTATAAAGGCTATTGTCTATATTTTCTCCTCGAACACTGGTGCATTTGTGGTTTGCCAAGAGAGTAGTTATTGGAATACCAGTATACAGTGACAGTAAAGTTGTAGAAAAGTGATGATCATTCGATATCACTATAGTGGTATCATTTGCAGTGATCCCAACCCTCTAGGAGATGACAGAGGAAATATTGTGTTTTTTTTGTAATCTAACACTCCCTCAGGCTTTTCACAGGTGGTCAGTTACACACCTGGTACGTCTCCAGGGGCTTGCTCTCCATGTTGAGGTCCCAGACTTTGGCAGTCAGGTAGTCTCTGGTAAGCAGGTAGCGGCCGCTGTGGCTGAACTTGACGTCCGACACCGAAGAGATGATCTCAGAGAAGAAGGAGCGGGCGCTGGGGTCCTCGGGCTCCTCGAACACTGTAGAGGGTGGGACAGAATAAGGGAGAGAGTGAGTGACAGCAGGGTGAGTTAAGCCAGATGACAGGCAGAAACACAGTTGTGTCACATGAAGGGGGTATGTGTGTGTGTCTTATTTCATGTTCACAGATAGTGAAATCTCTCAGAGTCTAGATGTTGACTGTAGTCAACGAGGCAGAGACACCATACAGATGACAGATGTTTATGGACAGGTGTTGCTGTCTGTGTATATCAGCTCACTATAAAGAGAACAATCAACAAAGGTATTCTAAAAAGAACAATACAATGAAAGAAACCTGTTAAATACTGGCATTTCTCATTGAATATACCCCAAAATAATTAAATCCCTTGCCACTTGAGTTGCTCCACTGAACACAATTTGCAGAGTGCAATGTACTACTCACTCATACTGATTAGAGCTGTAAAACTATTTCTAGTTTATATACATTAAATAATGGACCTGCAGTGGAAAGAAATAGTATTTAATGGTGAAAAAAATCCTTACTTACTCTTTTGATTTTAGATTATTTACTTTCCAATACATTAACAAAACCTGAGGTTTTGCAGATTTTCAGTTACTTACCTATAAACTGAATATGCCTGGTGGAATGCACCACAAGGAAAACAGTCCCTCTCTTTACTACATAACCACACATAATACATAATAAAGCACTGTGGAAGAGTTGGTATCTTAAGCAAGTCTCTGCAAGTGAACTTCATTGTTGGCGCTAAAGGAAACATCAGGGGATTGCCAAAGTTATTAGAATTCATCACCCGAGAACCATGAATGTCTGTACAAAATTGCATGCATCCAATAGCTGAAGAGATATTTTAGTCTGGGCGGAAGTGCGGGACCAACTGACTGACACTGCCATCCTGGAGCCATGCTGTTAGCACAGCTAAAAACATGCTGTAAATAACTAAAACTGTGGACTGTTTATTTAGAAACTTAAGATAATACTGTATCTAAAATGCTTTGAAACATGTTCAGCAGCAAAATTAACTTCCTCTGATTTTGTAGTTAATAGGCTAAAATATCCAGTGCTATCTGACATTTTGACCCGTCAAAAAACCTAAATGTGTGTGTCTCCGTCCCAGCTCTCAGCAGGTTTACTCACATTTGGAGTGTTTGTCGCACAGCGCTGCTTCTCTCATGTCACAGAGGCGCAGGGTGCCTTTGCTGCTGCTATAGACAAACAAGTTACAATGGTGGGGGTGAAACTCAGCCGCTGTGATCACCTCTGTCAGATCCTCCATGTTGGCTGGCTTGATGTCCACAATGTCTGAGAGGAGGCATCGCTCAGAAAAACAACAAAGAGAGGGAACTTCCCAAGGAGGGAACTGTTTTTACCTGCTGAAGTCTACCATACTGTATGTACATATTCCTTCATTCACTCATCCTTTCATCAATTTCATTCACTAATTGTCTCAATGAGAATTAGATTGTGTTTGAATTCATGAGGAAACCTACACAGGTCCATAATAAACATACAAAATAAAAACATAAATGTATGTAAATGTATGCATAACCAACACAATGTAAATAATACAATAAATAAAACAAACAAATATAAATATATCTTGGAGGGGTGGGGGTTGTTAGGAGGAAAGTAATTCCATATTCAGAAAAACTGTAACATTATAAATCTTGACTGGGTCAGGGATGTGACTTTACTGTGTCCTATTGAGCTGGATTACAACTCAGAAAGAGGCTGAAATATTTATGCAGCCTTTGAATTATTCATTAAGCTACATTTTCACTCCTCACAGATAATATTCCCCTCCCCCAACAGTGTGTGTCTTTTGTGCATTTCTTCATACAACAAAGTGGGATTTGCAATGTGGGAGTTTGTTGTGTGTGTGGGGGGGGGGGGCGGACAGGTATTGAGAATTGAGCATGTGTAAGCATCAATGTGATAATGTATGCTTGAATTATCTGTGCCCTCTATTCCTGTTCCTTCATACGTGTTCACGTTCGTGTCTACGTGATTGTGTATTTGTCTTCTCTTCACTCTGAATACATATTACAGCCAACAAAGGATACTGAAGCTGCGGTCGGTGATGTCCAGATGCCAGAGGTTGATCCTCAGGTCATCAGCTGACATGTAGGTCTCGTAGTCAGAGTTGACGGAGATGGAGTTGACGTGGTAGGTGTGGGCGTTGGCAAACACTCGCCGTGGGCTCACCTCCACCATCAGGTCCATCGGCCTCAACACCGGCACCTTGCAAAGGCAGAAAGAGAGAGCAGTTTATCATCCCATGCTGATTAGGACGGGAAAGATAGTGGAAATACAGTAAGTAGATTCAATTTAAATAATTGCATTGTATCATGAATTAATATTTAATCCATTACTACCTTTGACATCAATAATAGTTATTGGAACCCTAACTTGCTCGCTTGATGGCCAGATCAAGAGCCAATTTAGTGCATGACTTACAGCTCATTTTCATATCTTGACATTTGCATTAACACACAATATCTTTGTCGATGCAAAATGTGTGTCCTTATTTGCATACAGCACAGTGGGAGCACCGTCACCATACACACACGTCTACAAAGAAGGACATACTATACGTGCATATGCACAAACATGGGCAAACTGTGTGTGTACCGAAGCTTTGACTAATGTTGTGTTGCTGTTCTGCACACTGGGATATAGAGGTTTTCTCCGCCCCCACACACTTATGTGTACACACGTGTACTATTAAGCCAGTGACCCATTTTTGCACATGCACGCATCTGTACCCACTGACCCAGTTATGCTGCACAACTGACTGCAATTATGAATGTTTTAGTGTGTGCAATAGATAAAGACAGACAGGCAGACGTTACCTGTAGGGAGGTGACGGTGGACATGTCCTTGATGCGACCCTCCTCATCCTTCAGGTTGTATCCCTCTGGCCGTTTGTCTCTTTCACTCACCTTCCACAACTTAATGGTCTTATCTGTGAAACAGACAATCAGAAACAATCAGAAAAGGACAAATATAATCTGAAAGTGTAATAAAAAAAAAGAAAAGATATGTCAATATGCTCTGAGGTTAGGAAGCTATCCGGAGATCTCAGATTAGATGTGATTAAACATATCAGAGTATGCTAAATATAGAATTTCATATCTTATTGGTAGAGCTCAAAGCCTAAAATCTTTTTTTAATAAATGCTGTTTTATGATTTTAGATGTGGTCAACCCAGGCACTTGAACCCAATATAATTAACTTCATAGACAAGATAATCCACCACACCCCAAACTGTCAGCTCTGAAAGACAGCTTGGACTCTAAAGCTCTAAATGAACTAACAGTGAGGTTTTGTTTCATCAACACTGAACGACAAATGACTGCAAGCAGTCCAGCAGCAGCATTGCCCAGCTGCTGAGGCAGTTCTTACATTCTTCATACCCTCAATCATAAATAATATAGTGCTTAAATTAATCGATAACAGGGCGCTCAGGGAAAATCTATAGATCTTCCAATATAGTAATAAACTCTAATAATGAGACCTCTTAAATGTGATGCAACACAAGCAGCAACTCTTCCCTCTTAGGGCAAGGGACAACTCTGCTCTCTGACCCAAGAAACTCAAATAATGGTCTTAATTTCAACTGCAACACCAGGCTCTTCACTTTGTCACACACTTAAGGGAGAAACAATGGTACAATGAGAGCCATTCTGGTTAGTTCTGGTTTAAGTAGAGTGTTTTTCCACAAAATATCAATCAAGCACATCCCTCCTTCCACATATTCCTGGCTCCTCTAAGATGGACAAGTGTGTGTGTGCGTGGGGTCTCTCACCATTGGTGGAGAGGAGGAAGTGTGCGGCGTTCTGCTGAGGCAGCCATCGGATCTTATTGATCTTCTCCTCGATCTCCAGACTCTTAAGGTAGTCAAACTCGGGCTCATGGCTCTGAAAGGTGCTGTAGACATTGTACTCTCCCTGTGAGAATGGCTCAGTCTTGCTCTGTGGAATGAAAGGGAGGTGAAAATGTGGGGAGAAAAATGTAACACCCAGGGCCTGAGCCAGTCTCTGTCACCTTGATCATGTGAAGAAATGGCATGGCATGGACCCTGCACAGCTCTAATGATACACTCTCTGACACAGCAGGAGCATTACTGTTTATCTATCAATCAATCTAGGCTGTAGCTGGAGGGGAACGATGTGTTCGTCACAGCTCTCAGAGCTGCAATGAAAAACTGTATATTTGTGTGCACGTGTGGGAGTGTTGGTGTGTGTGTGTGTGTGTGTGTGTGTGTGTGTGTGTGTGTGTCTACTAGAGGCTGACATTTTTTCAGGAATCCCGTCGGGAATGGGAGTCAGTTTCACTATTCATCACAGGATTGGGACGAGACAGAAAAAATGTCAACAGGAAAGGGCAGGACAGGCATCATAGGTCTGTTTTTATATATAGATATGCTCTAACTCATTCTAACATTAATACGCTATTATATAACGTTATATATGTTTTTATCGGGATTGGATGGGACGGGAGTCATTCTTCTGGGATTGGGTAAGGACAGGAGTGAAAATCCACTCCTGTGTCACTATGTAATGTCTACCTCAGGTTCCCTCTGAAAGATGACCACTCGGCCCCCTTTGTCCCCTGTGGCCAGGAGCTCTCCTGTGTGGTTGAACTCTACAGTGGAGATGATATCAGCTGGGCAGAGAGAGAAATAGAGTCGAAGAGTGAGTGAGAGAGAGAGAGAGGAAGAGAGAGAGAGGTGTAGCATGAGAGGAAAGAACGGTAGGAAAGAGAAAAAGAGTAGCCATTAGCTAATTGAACACATATCATGATTCATCTATATTATCTGACTAAATTATTAGTCAACAGTCAATACATTAACATGCAAGTGGATTAAAAAATTCAAATTAATGTGTAGAATAAAACAATATTTGATACCTAACACAAATATTGTGCAATTGTGTGTAAGTTTTTAGAGAAAATTCAGAATACAGTACATATTATCCCATCAAAACAACAGAAAATCAAAGACACAAACATACAGCTGTTTCACATTAGGCACAGGTGTTATCTGTGTTCCAGTATGACACATACACAATGACGCACACAATGACACACACACACACACACACACACACACACACACACACAATGAACTCTAGTGACTTTATAATCGTGTGTGTGTGTGTGTGTTTATATGAATAATTAGGGGGTATAATCTATGTAGTGTCTTAAAGTGTAAACACCACTCAGTGTACTTGCAATAGTGATTCAAAATCATTCAAATATAATTTTTTCAGGACATTCAGTTGCATATCTGTGACGATGTCCCCATCACTAGCCCTGTGTCCCGAAACACCAACACAGTCTGACTCAGTGACAACACTGTAATACGAGGAGTACGCACGTTATTAACCACTTAGCATTTACTGTCTCAATGCTCTCAGTGGACCTTCCTGCATCGCACAACACACAGAATATGAAATAGAAAGCACTTGGTTGTGCCGTCTAATGAAGGGCAAGTCAGTGTGAGATCTGATGCTTGAATCTTGCGTTGCATATAATCTCCTCTCAGACTTTCTTTCTATTGAACCTCCGTTTATCATGTCTTTGAAAGAAGTTTAACCACTGAGACTTTTCCTGCCCCCAAAGCAGCTCTGTCTGTAAAGAAAACTTAAGTCAGCTGTATAAAGAGGTAGTGAAATCAGAATACAAAGAAAGAAGAAGTTTGTTTTGTTCAAATCAAAGAGAGGCGGTATGAGAGGATGTAGCTTACCTGGTAGCAAGCCATGTAAAGTTATCTCAAAGTTCAAACTAGCCACGCTAGGTAAGCTAATTTGCTAGTCTGCTGACCTTCCAAAATCAGGAATGCCATGGTCATCAATGGATAATTTATTTAATCCAACATCATATAAATATTTGATATAGGCCCATATTTTGACCTGCTTGGTCATCATCCCACATTCAGGCTGTTCAGTCTCTTTGATTTGAACAAAACAAACAAGTCCAGTCAAATTACTAACAGAAGTGAAGTGAATGTTCAGCTTAGCTGTTAAGTTTCAAATGTGTGGATGGACTGTTTTTACACTTGCAAATACAAAGGAGGTGTTTTGGACAGACACATTGCTGGTGATGCTGATCACTATGGTGATAACTTCAGTGACTGGTTAATCTTCAAAATGGTGATAATCAACCTCAGTCACGACAAACGCTCTCAAGCTTTCTTATCCATATGTTGTATTTTTCACATGACACCCGCCAACATACTGCATCATGACATGCAGTTCAGTTGCTGGTGTATGGGGCAGTAAGTCGGATGATGAATTTGCATGATTCTTTCACACTGACCAAATCAGTCCACTCATAATGAAGATCTTGTCATCATCAGGAGGTTAGGCAACCAGCAGAGACTCCACAAAGTTACTACACCCGAACAAAAAACCTCCAGTTAAACCACATCTTCATTTTTACACTGTATTGTAGAATATAAACAAACGAGATATACTGTGTTAATTAGTGAGCTTTAGAGGTGCTGGTAGGCAAGTCAGCACTCAATGCTGATACATCTGCAAACCTATTCTACCTAAAACACAAAACCTACAGTGATTTTGAAATTATGTTCAAGGTAATCAAGAAAGAAGCTGCATAGCCCCCCAGGCGTAATAACGGTGCATTTTGACTGACTTAGGATTCTAGCCTCCAAAGCAGTCCTGCCTGCCTGAGATTTGTGTACAGCAAAACCTCACATCAACTACTGCACTACCACAAAAATGAGCCTCATTTCAGATTCAGTATCCCACCAAGCCTTTGTAAAAGGAGTCCACTGAGCTCAGTTTTGATAGAAAAGGTGGTCCTCAATAAGCAGTGACTATAAAATAAAAATAGAGCTTATTTATTGAGAGTTCACTCATTCAAAGCTGTAGCCTTGCCTATTTTGTGGTGGCCTTGAGAGAGAGAGAGATTTTATGATGAGGGGAGGCAGGGACTGCTCCTCAATCTCCACACTAACATAACCTTATTCACTCTGTACTTCACAATCTTCATGTATTACTGGTTGCTTCTTACTCTCTCTCTTTCATTTTCAGTCACTGCAGTGCCTTCTTTATTCTTCAGGTTCAATGTCTTTCCTCTATTTCAGGCTTTCTCTTACTCTCTCGATCCCCCATTATTTTGTCATCTCTCATCTCTTGTTCCCCGGTCTCTCTCTTTTGCCCCACTTCACTCTCTCATTTTCCTCCCTGTTGTCTATCCACATTCAGCTCTCTCTCTCTCTCTCTCTCTCTCTCTCATCCCTCCCCCACGGCACTCTGGCTGTAGGTTAGCGGGTACATAGTGGTGGTGATGCTGGTGGTGGAAGAATGGGAAGGATGGAAAGGGAGGTGGAGGGAAGAGGCGCTGGGGCGGAGGCGGTGCTGGGTGCCTTTGGTGAGCAGGGGTTGCCATGGTAACAGGCTGAGCCAACCAGTAGCGGCGGTACTCGTAACGGTTAGCCGTATATGGCAGTATGGTGAAGGAGGAAGTTGGATTCATCAATCCAATCCTCGCAGGAAGAAGCAGCGTGGTAAAATAATTATGCCGCTGCAGTTTTGTCCACTGACAAACATCGCAAAATTAATACCAGGAGATGGAGCAGATGTTATGGTCCAAATTGAGGATATGCAGATAATTACTGCATACACACACACACGATGGCACTCGTACAAAAACAGACCCCTAAATTCATGAACACACCATGCACACCATGCAGCTTTGAATGCACACAGTCACGTAATGATGTACAGCAAATGTGTGTGCTTATTGCTTTTGTGTGTGTGTGTGTGTGTGTGTGTGAGTGTGTATACACCCAACACATTTACAGATAACTGTGTCTCCACTCAAGTCGCACAGAGAAAGAGCTAAGCTAAGCAAAACCACAGGAGAGGCACACAATATAGCTGAATAAAATATGGAGCACACACTCTCCTCTCTCATCCTGTCTGTTCTCGACCTGAAGCCTCTTTATCTTTCAGTTACCCTCTGTCACTCTCTCTCTCACAAACACACCATACACAGCTCACTCCATCTGTCTCTCTGATGCTCTTTATTAGAAGAGCATTGCAGAAAAATAAAACACTAAGAAATCACACAACTGAAGACACTTAAGAAACAAGCCTCAACACAAATGCTGTGGCTCTCCTCTAAGAGGGAAATGTACAGTACTAATGTAATATGTGTGTCTGTCGTCAAGCTGTAAGTCAATGTCTTATAGTGTGTATATGCTACAGTATAAGCAAGCTAGCTGTGTCTCAAGGGTTGCAGCTGGTTTCACCATTTCCTGTGGTATGAAAATTTGTAGTTTTACCATGTACATTTGCTTACCTATGGCATTGAATTCTACCGTATCAGTGTTATTAAAAAAGCTGTTCAAGTTTCAAGTGTTTGTTCAACCAAAAAATAAAACTTATAATAAAAATTGTGTAATATCGTGATCTGAGATGGTTATCATCCCGTGAAACTATCATATCATTGCAACCCTATGTGTCTGTCTCCCACAGATAGTCCATTAGCATCAGTAGGCCTGTCTGACTCATCACCCCACTGCAGGAGCTGGGGGAACACAATGTGATTGCAAGTGCATGCGCCCACACATACAGTACAAATCAACGCAAAACAACAGGCAAAGATGAATGCACCCAATGACACAGTGAAGCATAAAATAATGCACAAATGATAATCATTACACACACAAATGCACTGTGAGGTGTTTATAAGGACAGCAACTCCTCAGTGATCAAAGAATGTTGTCGGGAGAAATGATTAGTAGATCAGCAGAAAATCAGTTCATTATTGGTTTAAGTAATTTGTTAAGCAAACATGCCAAACTATTGTTGTCTGTAGCAGTTTTCCTGTTTTACATAACTGGAAATTACATATCATTTTCATTTTTGAGGATGTTGGCTGAACAAAACCAGCAATTTTAAGATGCCACTGTAGGAAAAATTGTGATGGCCATTTTTCACTGACAATTCAAAGACTGACAGATAGAGCTGGGGTGATTTGTTGATTAATGTACTTGTCGATCAACAAAAATTTAATCTGCAACAGTTTTGATAATTTATTTGATAATAAACATTTTTCAAGTAAAAATTACAAATGTTCCCTAATTCCAGCTTCTTAATTGAGAGAAAGTGCTGCTTCCCTTTGTCTTAAGTGATTGTAAATTGTATATCTCTGTTTTTGGATGACTGGCTGGACAAAACAAGAGATCTGAAGACGTCACCTGGGGCTTCAGGAAATTGTGATCAGCATTATTCACTATTTTCTGACATTTTATAAAGCAAAAGTTGATCAACTGATCAAGAAAATAATAATAGGCAGATTAACTGATGATGAAAATAATTGTTCTAACCATAGTTTGTATTATACACATTAAGATGTGCTCATATGTGGCTACAAAATGAAACAATGCAGGCACTCTTGAGAGGAGAGAGGAGGTTTATGGGATAGACGAGGGTGGCGGCAAAGGTCGAGGGAGGTGGATTTCCTTATTTCTTTTTGTTCAGGCTACTATGGGGACAGAGAGAGGAGCAGACGTCCTACAGTCCCAATTATAGATATCTTAGGTCTGGGTAAACACAGACCATTAAAGCTGAGCCAAAACCACACACTCCTTAAAAGCGAGGACAAGCCACCACTCAGCAGGAGATGTGTGCGCACGTGTGTGTGTTGGTGAGTGTGTGTGCATGCTGCAGCTCAAGCACCCCGCATTTCCTGTGTACGTGTGCACAAGTGTGTGTACTCAATTACCCTGCAGAGAAATAGACTGGTTGGAGCGAGAGGAGGGAGCGAAGGAGATGAGGGGAGAGACTGCCGGAGGGAGACGTTAAATTGATCCCTGTCCTGCAGTTTTGGAGTTATCTGGGGAAAAAATGGTGCATGTGTTTGTGTTAGAGGTGCACATGTGTGGAGACGAGTGATTTAAGCCCAGCACAGCAGGGAATCTGCCATTTCTCCAAACACACATCGGCACAATGGAGCAGAGCCGGTGTGAGCCTAATGGTTATAGACACAAACAATTAGAATCACAAACCAAGCCAGCTTCAACTCCGTGTGTGAAATACACCTGTAATCCTGTATTGCCTGGCTGCAAAAACATCTGCATGAATTCTCAAAGCAGCAATGTGTGATTAATTTTTGATAGAAATCAATTAGTTTTTTCAGCAGATTTGTGAGACTGTAATATAAAAAAAGATTAGGAGCTTAGCTGGTTTATGGTTTATACCCAAAACTGAGATTATGTGTCGACCTCTCATAAATATTGAAATGTAATCTCCATATTCAGAAAAGTCTTGCCCTTTTTTTATCTGCCACTTGTTTATTTCTGTGCAAATGTGTGAAAAGCTGAAACGATTACGTGGCCAAAATTATACTGCAACGATATTCATATTTGATGAATTGTTGTCTAAAATGGCTACTAATATTCACTGGTTTTACCTTCTCAGATATTAATCTTTTACAATAGCAAACTAAATATCTTTGGGTTTTGGACTGCTTGTCAGACAAAAAATGCAGTTTGAAGGCTCTGGGAGATTTTGTAGACATTCAATTAATCAATACATTAAGAAATGAAATTGCAGATAAATTGATAATTAATGGGAAAAAATGTTGTAGCCCTACTTGTGTGCGCATGAATATCTAAATAGTACATGTACAGAGTATATGTGTTTAGAGGTTAAGAGAGTTTGTCATATTTTGTGTCTCTGTGCACCTTCCTCCATATATAAATAAAAATAGAAGTAAGATAGCTATGAAGGAGTCAGGGTGTCGTCTGGTCAAACTATTTAAAGAAATCAATCACATTTACACAAACACACACACAATCCACACTGAAGCAGGCAGACTGAGACAAAAATAAAAAGGCAGGTACAAAAATAGAGACATACAAGAAGGATGAGGCAGACAGACAGAGACAAAGTGATGTTTTAGATATTTATAACACGCAGACTCACGTGAGATTTCACCTGACTCAAACACACGCACAAACTTAATGACACACACACACATACACTCCAGCAGAACACAAACACACTCTTACATTAAGCTACCCACACACAGGCGCACACACACAAACTCTCAGTACCTCACATTGGGGTCATGTGGCGCAACTGTGCGACATAGATATGACCTTCGGGATAGAAGAGGATAGAGCACACACCTTCAGTGTAAGAGGCAAACGGTTCGGGCTCCAGAGAAAGGGTAGTGATGTCGGAGCACAGGACCTGGATGGGACTCAACATCCTGGGGGAGGACTCCAGGGTGGAGAGGGGTGGACAGGATGGGCCGAGCTCTTCAGGCTATAGCCAGGAGCAGCCCTGCAAGAGGAGCAAGGATGGAGGGAAGGGAGGAGGGCAACAGGGAGAAGCAGAGGGGAAGGAACGAAGGAAGGACCAGGGAGGTAGGGTGGGGTTAAGGGTAGGGACTGAGTTACTGCATCACCACACTTGGCCATGAGTACTCATCAGACAAAAAAATAAAAAATAAATAAATAATTTATGATCATTCTGTATCTATTCATTATGATGTATTTACATGTTGGGTTTGGCAGGAAGGCTAGCAAGACATGCAGGATGGACAGAGATAGACAGCTTACGGGACAGAGTCTTAATATGTCTTAATAGGCAGAAGTGTAGATAGCTGGCATTTCCCCAGAGGTGACAATAATTGGATAACAATTAGAAAAGTGAGCAGTGAGCAGCTTGTGAAAGCTCACATACTTACATCCAGGTATGACAACTAACAATTATTTTCATTGATTGATCTGTCAATTCAAATGTCAAACATCTCCTCATCACAGGTTACTAAAGCCCAAAGCAATTTCTTATTACTCTTAAACTGTTGGTGTGAACAACAGTCAGAAAACTCAGAGGAAGACAGTTTGACGTATAAGACGCTGCGATCAGCAAATGTTTACTTTTAGAGTTACATGTACAATTTATATTTAGACATATTGGATGTTTTACTATGGTAAGAATAAACATTTGGCTTTAATTAAATTCTTACTGGTTTTACCTCCTTTGTACTTGCAGTATGATGTCCGGGCACATGTTAGTGTCAAGATCTTGTAATCCCATGTTTGGGATTATCTGTTTCCAGTTTCAGTTCCAATAAGAGGCTTGCCCATCTCTACAGGCAACTGAAGAACTATTCAACTTCTGAGGTTTCTCAAACATTTTCAAAACCAACTAGATTCTGTCACTAACAATCAATCTTAAAAATAAAGCAGTTAAGCTCCTTAAGATTTACCATATCTGGTTTTCACTTAAAAGAATTGATACTTTTGTATATTGTGCACAATAATAATGTGCTTGCATTATTTATGAAATGGAAACAGTCATAAAAAATGTATTTACAAAACTATCAAAAATGCAAAATTTCAGAATTTTGATGCAATGTATCATTTTTATTTTCTCATCCGCCCTTGAACCCAAGGCCACTCCAGGTGGAGGAGGTGAAGTTATAGCAAAGGAGATACTGAGGAGGGCAAAAGGGATTAAGAGAAAGGGAATAAGAGATGGAGGGAAGAAGTGAGGGGAGGGAAGTTAAGGTAGTGGGAGGTTAGGCATCCCTTCCCTGTAGGAGTTAAAGGGCAGGGGAATCCCCACGGGAGGATCTACAGACACACTGTTACGTATGCGCACACACATATATACACACACATACACAGAAAATCCTTGCAGACACACACACCCATACACACACAGACCTGAGCAAACAAAAAGACACACGGTATGCACTCAAAGACACGGACATGAATATGAATGCAACAACGGCAAAAAAAATAAAGACAGATGGAGACACACAGGAGCTAATAAAATACACCCAAGCATAAAATCACATGCGCCACCGCACTCTGTCTGTCTCTACTACAGTCTGTCTTTCTCTTTAACACACACATACAGAGGCACATTGTTTTTGAGCAGCCTTTAGAGCACTGTTGGATAATTGTTTGGCAGACGCACCACTTCAGTCCCGGACAATGCTGCGAGTTGCATTAGATGGCCGATGGGGAAAGGGAGGGAGGGGGAGCAGTGGGGGATGGAAATAGGGAGGAGGAGTACGGGAGATGGGGTGAACATGGAGGAAAGGTGGAGGGTGTGGGAGTGGATGTAGGTAGGCAGGTAATGAATCATTTTGTTGACTGTGACAGGAAAGTATCTTCTGTGGTCATTAAGTGAATGACTTCTTCTGCAACTACCTCTTTTGAGACTGTCCATGTGTTGCACAGTGCTTTCAGACCAATAGTGTTCATAGGTGTGTCCACTTTGGTGTGAATTCATCAGAAATTCGCCCTGAATAACATCTGTGTCTGCCTGAGATGTGGAATAATTAATACTACCATTATAGGTGGGTGGGGACGGCCTGTCAATCATAATGGCCAAGCATGAAAAGCAGCATGTTTTTTATCACGGACCGTTGCTATGGCAATAATGGATGGTCGGTGATGTTAAGACAGATTTTTTGGCGCTAGTTCGTGAAAATCCTCTTCTGAAATGGACAAAGACACATATTGGTCATGGAAATACTGTATAAAAAAAGACACTTGCACACACTGAGATAAACAAAGACACACACAGATATCCTTCAATCACTGAGATACAATAGGTTGAATACACACACACACACAAACAGACACACACATACACGCACACAATCAACAGGCTCCGCTAAAGGTCTTACAGACTGTGGTCAGGGGGAATACATACAGAGTTTGTGCTTTTGTGTGAGGGAAATTATATAACAGCACAGACACAGGAAGCATAATTTCCTTCCTGCAGTGATCACAGATGAGCTCACAACACATTCATGACCCCCAAATGATAATCCCCTGCTCTGGTCTAAGGCGTGGCGAACAATGAGCTAAGTGTAAGAAACAGATTGGGGACACACAGATAAGCAGGAAGAAAGGCAGACAGTGTAGCTAGTGTGCAGGTGAGATTAGTGGTGTAATGGAGATTAGAAGAAGGGGGGTTTATCCAGGGTTATAATCCATCTGTTTTATGAAACAAACCAAAGAAATCCAGTGGTTTGCAGGGCTTTTGTGCTGCAGGGCCTTTTAATAAACCACCCATCCGAGGCGTGATAAGCTATATATTCAATTTGACACCTGCACCTGTTTTATTCAAGAGGAGAGAGCAACAGAGTGTGCATGTATGTGATTCTATTATGATGTGAGAGGTGTACTGTGGTGCTGTTACAGTTAAAAATATATACTCTCCCACTCTCTCTGTCACTGACATACAGACACAAACAGAGACACACATACACACATTCGGATACAGGCCAGATCAATGATTCCCTGCAGTGTAGCAAAATAGCTGTGTTACACAAGGTACAAAAGTGGTTACAAAAGCAAAAATAAACAAAAAAAACTGAAACAAATGAGGGTACATGGAGAGGAAACTGGAATTTTGCAGTAATAAGAGTGTTTTTCCCTAGTTCTTGTTGCTCTGTCTGCAACTCTGTCTGAACACTGATCAACATGGAGCTTACAGAAGATTAGGAAGCCGTCCTAAGCTTGTTATGTCTAATATCTAATAATAATAATCTATACAAGCATACGCACACTTTGTCACACACACACACTCTCCAGAAGTCGTATACACAGATACTCATTCACATGGGGTAACATTTAAACACACACTTAGGTAACGTACAGACACATGAGGCTTTCTCTGTCATCTTCTTACCTTCAGTCACATAATTGTGGTCGGGGAGGAAACCGCGGTGGTTGAGCGTCGGGGGGCGTCAGTGTCTTCGCCCATCAGCGGGGCTGGGGGGAGCGCCCGTCTCGGCGGGGCAGCGGGGTGGTGGCAGATCGGTGGTGGTGGGGGTGGTGGTGGGGATGCCGGCCAGCACAGCGCCCATACTGCTGCCCGCCGACGCCTCCTCAGCACAGGGCCGCAGAGCCGGGCATCATATCTTTAAATGAAGATGAGGGGCAGGTAGGGAGGGGGTGGGCCGGTCCCGAAGGAGGGATGGGTGCGTGTAGGAGTCCACACAACTGCTTCTCAGAGCTTGATGCAAACCTGCAGGAGGGGGATTATTTGAAAACAGTTCAAAAACTACCAGGGGTGAGCTTGATTTGTGCCTCACAAGAGCACACATCAGTCGTGAGGCAAGAAAAATCCACCGCACCATGTGTCCACCCTGCAGCTGTCCAGGTGTGGCCAGACCAATTGTACTCTCTCACTAGCACACAACATTCATAGCACTATGCTCCCAGAAAGAGCTAAATCCTGACTTGTTAATGGATGCTACAAGAGAAGCGAGGAGATGAAGAGGAGGAGGAGGAGGGCGAGGAGAGTGGGGGGAGGGGAGAGAGGGATGAGCAGAGCCCCTGGTCGGTGTATCTGCAGTGCTGCTGCTTCTGCAGTGAACTCTCACACACATGGACACACACACACACACACACACACATATGCAGTGAGACAAACACACACTCACCTACACACTTGGCAGCTTGTGGGTCAGGTACTCCTCAGTAGATCCTCCATGAATAACATCTCTCTCCTCCTCAGCGGGAAACTGTCTCTGCTTTCTCAGCTGTTTCAGTATGAGGAGGAAAACTCTACTGACCCTGTGTTCTGCTGCAGTCTGCGCTCTGGCGTATGTATGAAAAGCAGAGTGAGAGGGAGAGAGAGGGGGAGGGAGAGAGTGAGAGAGAGAGAGAGAGAGAAGATCGGTCCTGCTGCGCTGGTACGTATGTGATGCATCAGAGCAGGCCCTGCCCACTCCCAGAGCAGCCAATCATCACAAAGCTGAGATCTGCCTGACCACTGACTGCTGGTGATTAAATATGATAAAGAAACAGAGAGGGATAGAGAAGTGGGTGGCAGAGCGGGGATGGCTGAGTGTCTTATAAGGCAGTGACTAATGAGAGAGAGGGTGCGAGTAGGATGAGAGCTGAATGTGAACCACAGTACAGTGACTACTAGAGGATTCACCTGGAGACATAATCCAATTAGCACAGAGACAACTTACACACCACTGACACACACACACACAGATTTTAATACCCAGCAGAATCTCTTCTACGCAAGTCTGCATAGAAGGTAGGGCTCAGCGATAATTAAATAACTTTATATCAACTTGGAGCAGTATCATATTATGATTTGATCTTATCAAGTGAACGTTCTACAGATTTCTTTTCACCTTTTTGGAATTTGGGAAATATACTCATTCGCTCATTTGTTGCTGAGAGTTCGATGAGAAGATCGATAGTACCACTCTCAAATCTGTCTGTTATGAATATGAAGCTTCCACCTGAGGTCTGTCAGCTTAGCTTAGCATAAAGACTGAAACAGCTAGCCTGTGTGAAAAAACCCAAAGTCCAACCCAAAGGGAGTTCCCATCTCCCACAGAAAACTCTGCTCTGAACTGCCTGAAAACAGCTCGTTTGTAGTCCAGCCGTTTCCCTTTCATCCCTGTGACGTCACAGGGATGAAAGCAAAAGGCGCGTCATATTACACTCTCCAGGTGGCTAGTCCAACACGCCCTCACCGGTGGGAAAACACTGAGCTGCAGCACACACCTCTCCTCTCCCTTCCAAACACTAGCTACCCGCCAGGCAGTCAATGGACATAAAGATGTTACTGTGATGTAGAGACAGAGTTCAGTTAAAACTTTATGGATGAAAGATACATTTGTTACAGATTAATTACTCACCACTCTGAAACTCTTGCTCCAGTCTATGTTGCTAAGCTGGTAAGGGGGTATACAGCTGAACCGAAACGTGTTTACCGTGTTTACCTTCTCTGCTTCTTGGCTAGTAGTCCTTAACTAGGAAGTGCGCATGTGCAGATCATGTCGAGGAAAGATGTATCACTCCATAGCTAAAACGAAGCCTTCACACACAAGGTGAAAAGAGGAGCTGCAGCAATATGCATTATGACAAAAATATGGTGTTTTTGGAAAATTAAATCACATAAACCTGTTCTGGTACAACCCCTAAATAAGATTCTAAAACTGAAAATGAGCATTAAACCACCTCTTTAATCCAAACAAAAACCAAAGCGTATAAACAACAAGTTGTGATTTTCTGGGGGATTGTGCGGCAGAGTCTTGTCACAGAGAGGCGCAGAGGCACATAGCCTCCCTAAAACCAAAGTTTTTGTACAGATTAAACAAACAAGATGTGTTACTACGGAGCCAGGCTAGCTATTTCTCTGTTTGCAATCTTTGTACTAAGCTAAGATAACACATGTTCAGCTATGGTTTCAGAAGTTTGAATCTGTAAAATTTGCTTATGACCTAAACAATGAATCAATGCTGATTAATTTTCAGTCTAGTTGTCGTATCCATACTCTAAATAAGTATCAGCAGTACACTTACCCACCCCTAATTTGCACATCAGTTTGATTGTTATGTGATCTTGAATTCATTAGCCATTTTGCGATATACAGTACATCGATATCAGATATACAGTATATCAACATCAGAAAATGAACATAATTTACTTATATCTTACGAATATGAAGATAAATATTCATGCCCAGCCTTACTAGCAGGAACCAGAAATGACCACTGACTGCAAGATAAATACTTAAATTCACACACTAACACACACACAGAGGCTTCAGTCAGTGTGGCAGCAGAGAGTGAGGGGCTGCCAGGGACAGTTGGTGCCATCCCTGATGCTGGCTGTCGGCCACCAGGCTTTAACACCCCCCACCCACAGCAGGGAACAAGAAGAGCTGTTTATCTGATTTACTCCAAGACTGCCCACATCGCCCTCCCCCACCCACTACTTACCAATGATGGGCAAAGCTCCACACAGCACTGCCATATCTGCCCTTCTAACTGCCCCCCACCAGCCTAACATCCACCACAAAGCTCCCCCTAAGCCCACCCACTGTTTCCCATATACAGCTACTGTTCTACCTGCGAGTCTCCACCTATTTACCCCAACCATATGCCACCAAAATACCCCTCTGGTTAAATCCATAAGCTTTGGTGTTTAGCTCTTTCAGAAGGTCCCGTCTGTCTAAGATCTGACCCTTTGCCAAAACCAGAGAGCAGAGAGGGAGAGGTGTGACATACTACAAATGTTTTTATAGTTTTCAGTATTTTTTGACACACTTTTAGTGTGTCAAAAAAAGTGTAGTCGATTAGTAATAACTATGCAGGCCGGCTAAAGCTATGTTATGTTGCTGCATACAGTTTATAAAGTTGTACTTTGTTCAATCTGTGGTTCACTCAAATAAGAAGGGAGGTTTGTAATGGTGAAGAGGTTAGTCGATAATCAACTAATTCATCATGAATTTATTTATGTAATCGATTACGCCTTTATCAAGCACTAATGCCAAACATAAACTGGTTCCCCCTTTTTTGGCATTTTTCTGACACTTTTGGACTAAAATTCATTGAACAAAAAGGATAGATTAATCAGTTACAAAAACCATCTGAAGCTGTAGGCCTAGACCTTGGGTTTTCACTTAAGACACTTCAATAAAGGTAGGCATTCTTACTTAGCATTTAGCCACAAATGTTACCACAGTGGGAAATATTTGAATATTTGACCAACAGGGAGCATAAGGTGGCAGTGTGTAACATTAGGATTTTGGTAACACAATAACATAAATAACTAATCGGTAAACGTAAAGGTGCATTTATGCATCTTTTGAAGCAGAAAACTGCAATAAAAAATGAAGTCTCGACTTACACATGCAAAACTGCCCTCCACAACAGTCTGGACATTATTTTAGGCTGATAGCATTGCTATGGCTCACGTGTTAGCTAGCAAACAGTTGCCTAGTATCTTAAACATTCAGCAGAAAGTGTGTGTAGCATAATTATTGATATGACGTTAACTCCAGTATTCATTGACCTTTTGCCTCTGGCTCGTCCTCCACCAACGCATGAGATGACAAATATATGCTTTAGCTTGCTACTAGTGGCTGTCTGCATTTGATGCTAGCAGGTAACCTACAGTTCAGCTTGTCCTTGCCATGCCTGACCCTGGGTCTGTGTGATTGCAATCTCCAGTCTGTCTCCCATAACCACTGTGACATTCAGTCGTAAAGGCTTGGCCTCGAACCACTCCGGTTACCTTGGTGACAGTGGAGCGTGACCACCCAACGTCCCCAACGTCACTTGGATCTGTTGCCCGGAGTGAATCTGAGCTATAGCTACTGAGTCCTCACACCATCTCCTTCATTGGAGATGGTGTGAGGACACTGGTGGTGAATCTTCATGTGGTCTTTTTTATTTAACCAGAAGATTTAAGTCATCATATATATATATATTTTTTTAGTAGTCAGACTTGGAGAAGACAACACTCTTAGTTAAGGAAAGGATCTTCTGTCCTGGTTGCAGGTCTCTTGATTTTCTGCTGAAATTTTTGTGAGAAAACATTGCTCAAAATTAAGTGAAAAGTGATTTACAGCTGTAAATATCAAATATCTCTGACCTATAACATACCAAAAGGATTGTGCAAAAGATTTCTCTATGACTGTTCTCATATCTCATCTGTATCTCAAAACTTAAGACATTAAATATTTATCTGTGCAAAGGAGGAACAGATTCGCAGACATAGTTTTTATTATTTGGAAGCTTTGAATATGTCATCAAATCAACAGACAGAACACACTCAAAAGTAAAAACAAAACCGCTTTACTAATAAATAAGTGGAATTTAAAATTCCATTAAAAAGAGACCTTTGCTAATAGCGATTATCTAAAGTAAGTCATCTCAAGCGGGTATCAAAAAGCCATACATCAAACCACATTCATCGTGTCTCAAGAAATTACACAGGAGGTACCCATGTTTTCCCTTGTGCAAGTTTTTCCTCAGTGTATGGCATCACTTCTTCAATTCATCTTTGGAAACAAGGTGAAATTGTTGTCTTCCAGTCTTTGACAATCAACATGTTTTAGTTCCATCATCAAAGCTGATTCTGTATGAGAGGGAAGTGACAAAGTGTACTCAGAGTACGATAATAACTAATCACTATAATATGGCTTTGTGAAACATGTTTTTTTTTAAACTACATTGGTCAAAATATTAAACCAAAATAAATATAACATTGGACATCTGTTGCTCTTAGCAGTGTGTAAGAGAAATACAATCTCAGTTTCTGATACAGACAAATGGACTTTACCTCTGTGGAGGGAGGGAGTGGACTTTGAGACCCAGACACAATTCAGGCCTACAGCCTGTCAACATGATAATCATCAGCATCATTCATCAGGAGCACCGATGTGTCCAATCAGACGCGGCAATGCTTGTGAGTGTCTGTCTCTGTTGACCTGCTGCTTCTCTCTCTCTTCCCACCACCCCCACTTCACTGTGCAGACACAGCGTTGCTTAGCAACCCAAGAGCAGCCTATGGAGAACACACACTCATGCGTGCAGACACACACACACACACACACACACACACACACACTTGGAAAACCCAGGAACTCTGAAGGAGGAAGATAATGTACTCCCACTCCACCCCTTCGTTGTGCTCTATGACCCCCAAAATGTGAAGAGAAACTGGCAACTCCACTTCCTGGAGGAGATTCAACCCAGTAACCGTGGCCCAGTGACTGCTCCTCACTGCCTTTGATACACACACACACACGAAAACATGCACACATAAAGTCTGCTGCATCCAGAACCTTATTTAATATTTTGTGATTGTGACTGATTACCGATGGATTTAAGCCAGCAGCCATGAAATCAGCATTTCCAACAGACAAAGCGCTTTAGAAGATGAAAGTTAAAAGCTGCTGCGTCTCCCCAGTCTAACGCTATTAGCACATTAAGTGAGTGCTTAAATACAGTAAGCAGACTATGTATCAACTCAGTGCCTTGAGCAGGAGACAGCACTGTAATCCCCTAAAGGGGGGTTTCACTACAGTAATGGCAACCCGCATGAAACCACAGCCTCTGGGGAGTGGTGGGACTGGGTAGATTATGAGCTGCCTTGGGGCGACTCTAAACCCCTTATAGCCCCAGCACACACACACAGAAAGATGCTGGTAAGTGTACACATGTAAATACAACCATAACATGCATCCATATATACACATACACTGAACAAAATTATAAATGCAACACTTTTGTTTTTGCCCCCATTCATCATGAACTGAACTCAAAGATCTAAGACTTTCTCTATGTACACAAAAGGCCTATTCTCTAAAATATTGTTCACAAATCTGTTGAAATCACTTCTCCTTTGCCGAGATAATCCATTCACCTCACAGGTGAGGCATATCAAGATGCTGATCAGACAGCATGGTTATTGCACAGGTGTGCCTTTGGCTGGCCACAATACAAGGCCACTCGAAAATGTGCAGTTCCATCACACAGCACAATGCCACAGATGTTGCAAGTTTTGAGGGAGCATTCAATTGGCATGCTGACTGTAGGAATGTCCACCAGAGCTGCTGCCTGTGAATTGAATGTTCATTTCTCTAACATAAGCCGTCTCCAAAGGCGTTTCAGAGAGTTTGGCAGTACATCCAATCGGCCTCACAACCGCAGACCACATGTAACCACACCAGCCCAGAACCTCCACATCCAGCATCTTCACATCCAAGATTGTCTGAGACCAGCCACCCAGACAACTGCTGGAACAATCGGTTTGCATAACCAAAGAATTTCTGCACAAACTGTCAGGAACTGTCTCAGGGAAGCTCATCTGCATGCTCGTCATCCTCATCGGGGTCTCGACCTGACTGCCGGTCGTCGTCATAACTGACTTGAGTGGGCAAATGCTCACATTCGTCAGATACTGACTGGTTTCTGGACCCCCCCAGACTCGCCCAATACAGTGAAACTGCACATTTTCGAGTGGCCTTTTATTGTGGCCAGCCTAAGGCACACCTGTGAAATACCCATGCTGTGCGATCAGCATCTTGATATGCCTCACCTGTGAGGTGGATAGATCATCTCTGCAAAGTGCACACCAACACATATTTTGACAGATACTTGATCAATATTTGAGAAAAATAAGCCTTTTGTGTACATAGAGAAAGTCTCAGTTCAGCTCATGATGAATGGTGGCAAAAACAAGTGTTGCGTTTATAATTTTGTTCAGTGTACATACACACATCGAAGCATGCTTGAAAATGGAAAGCATAAAGACAGAGAGAGATGTACACACATACAAATAAACACAAACAATATCAGGGAATATAATTTGACTTGTTCCTTACATGCTCATACATCTTCTGCTGAGTATTTTTTTTACGTTTGGGGAGGAAGCTGCATAAAACTGGGTGTCAGGGGTATAATTCTACTCCTGGAGGATTATGGGATGGTGATGGAATGACTCTCTGGGCCGAGGGCAAAGCTATGGCAGGAGGAGGAGTGTTTTTTTTTCTGCCAAATTAAAGAAGCAGCCTCAGGGGCAACAGAAATAAACTGAAACATGGTGACATAAACGGTAAAGAGCACAATATAGCCTGATATCTTCTGGAAAAAAGAACTACAACACAGCGACCTGTCGATAAACACTTCCTAGGACATATTATTGCGTGCAGACTGTGAGAACAAACAGAAAGGTCTCATTCAAACCACATCAGATCACTGGAGGAATGGCCTATGGACCCATTAGTCTTCGGTCAAATTATTTTATCTGGTTTTACCCATACCCTTACAATGCATTTATCACATAAATTCAAAACACCCATAGTGTATCCACCCTGGTCAACTGTTCATTTGGTGACGCTCCCCTCTGGGGCAAAGCAGCTTAGAGCAGAAAGGAGATTACACATAACCAAATATACAAACAGAAAACACTGCAAACCCTGTGTAACCCTTGCCTATGAATCCACAGACACATACACACCTATTTTGAGACCCAAATCTGTATATAAAATTGTGTTTTTATCTGACCCAACGCTTTCATCCATACATAAATACAATACTTACACAGTACATTTCCCTAAATGCTCTGTAAGAGCGTACAGCTTTACTTAAAGGAGATTCAGTCCTCTCGCTTCAATAGTAGCTCACTCACACAGTGTCCTAAGCTGAATTATAAATCCATAAATATAAAACTCTGTTTGCAAGACATGCATCATTCCTATTAATGTTTGCCTTCCTCTCTGTCATGTATTAGAGCCAACATAGGGTTGGCTTTTGGCTGTGCACTCTTTCATTTTTTTATAACTGAGTATAAAACCCAGAGGGAGACACAGACACAGGTGACCCTTGGGGGAGGGGAGGTCACTGGAGGAGGGCAGCGAATGTAATCTTTCAATGAGCAAACCAAGGACTCAGCAGCCTGGGGAATACATTGGCACAGCTCAGCCAAGCCTCACTCAGCAGTTGAGACTACGTGAGAAAGGGAGAGTGAGAGAGAGACGTGGACAAATCTCATTAACATTCACACATCCCACTTGCTAGGACATTTTTTTTTAATGTAGGCCTTTGTCTAAGTCATCGGGCACAAAAAGCTACAGCTGCAGCAGTCTGAGTTAATCAAATTGAATGGGTATTTTCCAAAATTAGTCTTATTAGTATACAATTCCCTCTTTGTGTTCCACCATACAGAGCTGCAGTGAAGGGATAGCAACAGAGTTACATTTCATACTAAAAACACTAACTCTGACTAACCCAGGCTGCTGAAGCCTCAAATAAGCCTCACCTGAAATTCTTTTTGCATTTTGTCTCCTATTGCTTAAAATGCAATCACATTTAGGAGGGGATATTTTATGGGCCAATGTGTGGAGAGGAGGAACAACTGCGGTGACTGATGACTCAGCGTACAAGAAGGCTTGTGAAAACAGCCTTGGAAAAAATGTGAGCCTGTCCTGTCCTGAGATCAAAATGTCATGGTTCTGTTAAAGGCGAATGTATGAAACACAAGGACATTCAGATTTTACCTTATAAGCACATTGCTTGCAGACCATGATCATGAGAGAGATGGCATGATGACACAAGTGCATACATCAGGGGAAACGATCTGAAAATATAGGGCACATGGTAAAAGGTGCTGAGAACAACACTTTATCAGAAATCTATTAGCAATGCTGTCCAAAGCTATTTCTATAAATCCTTTGTATGTTGACACTGCCCCCTGGTGTCTGCCAAAGAACAGTGCAACAACATAATACTGCACTGTACAAAACATAAATGTTTCTGGCTGAGGAGAACAAATAGTTTATACGCGAGTATATTATTTAATTTCAAAACAGGATGTAAAATAAAAGCACAGTTCTTCTTCAACAACACATTTCCATTTTACAGCACAGTCAAAATAAAGGCTTGAGGAGATGGGCAGTACATAAGCACTATTGTGATGGAAGAGACCTGCTATCCTACCTCTGCATGCCACATGTCTAAATCTAATACCAACTTTCTTTATTGTCTTATAATGAAAATATAGTTCAGTCTGTTCAGTGACATTTCACTGTGAGCAAAGAACATTATTGGACAGGGTCATCCTGGAGAAACATTTGTTTCTTTACAATAGCCAATATTTCTTACGATTTTTTATCTAGTCATTTACAATACAGATAAATAAAAAGCTCTCCCTTTTAGTGTGACCCACAATTCTGACACAGAATTAAATTTAAAAATTAAATTAAGACACTCAAAAATTTACTTTTACCATGTACGTCATTGATTACATATGATAAAATGTTACGGTGGTTCATTTTATGGTTGTCCCACATAAAATTTGACAAAACAAATAAAACAAACACATCAAATCCTTTCAAACGGTTTTTAAGTGTTCCGTTGTAAGTTTATGTGGGACACAATAGGCAATCCTGAAACATGTTCCTAGGGTTTATTTTGCTAGCAAAATGAAATGTGCAGAACCATATTTTTAAAGTCTTTCAAATGGGATTAGGTCCCATGTCGGACTCCTGCTGATCATCCATGTAGTAGGGATCTCCTTGATGGACTCTGTGATTGTGCACCCTCAGGTTCCCCCTGTGAGCAAATCTCTTCCCACACTCTGTACAAGCAAAGGGCCTCTTCCCCATGTGAACGTCCCGTTGATGGGCTCTCAAGTTCCCGCTGCGGGCAAAACGTTTACCACACTGAGCGCAACCAAAAGGCCGCTCGCCTGTATGCGTGCGAGTGTGCACAGTAAGCTCAGAAGGAGTGAGAAAACTCTTGTCACAAAACTGACAGGGATGCAGTCTGACTCCTGTGTGGCGTAAAAGATGTCTGCGCTGGTGGGAGGGGTAGGTGAAACACTTGGTACAGTATGGGCAGGTGTAAGGTCGTCCGTTCCCTCCACCAGGAGCAACAGGATGGCTGAGAGTGTTTGTGTGTCGTAGCGTGAGCGACTGTGAATTGGACTGTGGTCGGAGAGGGTCTCTGTTGCCAAAAGTTGTGACCCGCCGTGTGTGATTTATGGGGCCTCTCCCACCCCTGTCGTCTCGGGGTCTCCATGGTGATTCACCAGAGGGTGCCTGAGGTTGAAGCTGCCGAGCCCCCCTCTGCCCCACGCTGTGGCCCTGCACTGAGTTCTGATTGGAGTTCTGGTTCTCAGGCTCCTGGTCCAGAAAAGGGAAAGAGCTATCATCATCTTCGTTGCTTGTCTCATCAGAGCCAAAACCTGGTCGGAAGCAGGGTGTGCCAGTGCTGCTGCTAGCTGGACCAGAACCATCTGCCTGCAGGTTCTCCAGACCAGACACCTCACCTCGGCTGGCATCCAACCCTGGTAACCACTCCCCTGGTTGAGCTAAGCTTGGGTCAGGCCTGGGAGAGCAACGTCCGCTCTGGGAGATGGAGAGAAAAGGGGTAGAGGCTTGATCTTGGAGGGGTCTGTGGTCTGCACCATGACTGCCCTGATCCCAGTGAGACACTGCAGAGAAATTAGGGGGAAAAGGTCAACTGATGCACTTTCATTTCACCACCTATATCAAAACACCCTTACACTCATACACAGGTCATATTGCTCTAGCACTGAAAAGAATAGTCTTTTTATTGACTACAATAATCAATAGTGAGAGAAGAATGAATGACCTCTTACATTTTGCCTTGGCTTGTGTGGCAGACTGTGTATCTATCTGCCTCTGGTCCACAGTAGCAAGACATCTCTCTTGGGCTTGGCCTGCAACAGAAGCCAGGATAGGCCGTGATCCAGCACGCTGAGGAGAAGTACAACAGGTGTGTAAGATGCAGAAAAGCCAACAGCAAGACATGGTGCAAAAGTCACTTTGTCCTTGGCTATTCAGAAATCACATAGGCTTAATAACTTCAGTTCACTGAGCAGCCAAGTTTTGAATCATGGAGAGACAGGATAGGGTCTGACCTCATGTTTTACAGAAGCTCCATCCTGGCCTGTGACCTCCTCTTTCAGCTCGCTGAGGCTCTGACTGAGTCCATCTACTGGGTCTGAATGAGAAGACGACACATCCTTTGCCACATTCAGCCCTGTGGCAGAAAAATGCAGTTGTGTAAGTGTTCTTTAACGCTACAAATGGATTGGTTTGAGATATAGCTTTGGATACAAGATTATCCTAGACGTTGAACATAATTCCACACTTCAATTATATATGTATTTCACTTCCACAAGTTGTTTTTTTAACTCATCTGTCGTACATTGACAATGACCAAAGTGAGTTGCTGTGAACTCTTGACTTGAATAAGACCAACTGAGCTGTATTACCTGGTCCTGTCAGGGTCTGATGCCTCAAGCTACCATCTCGGTCTCCTGATGGCATCTCCCCTTCCTCGCTTCCTCCACCTTTTGCCTTCTGCCTCCTCTCCACTTTCTCCAGCTTGCCTCGGAGGATAGAGATCTCCTCTGTTTTCTGCGCTAGCTCCGCCTGCTGTTCACACAGGCTGCCCTCAAAGATCTTGGCGATCTCGCAAACAGCAGCTGCCAGCAGCGAGTCCATGACTGTGGCCAGCTGAGCGTGGAAAGCACTCCTCACAGACTCCATTGTCCTTTGTTTCAGTGATGATATTTTAATGTCAACGACTGACTGACACCGCTGTTTTCTTCTGAGGTTGCCCTCCACAGACAGTTGAGGGACGATGTGGTTACTACTGTACACTCCTCTACTGAGGCATCTGTGAACTGCCATGAGATGTTGCCATGCTATCTAACGTTAGCCATCTATCGCGGCGATTTCCTTTCTTAACCCAATCTCCTTGTGGTTAAACAAATACTGATAATCAACCTGTGCGGCGCTTTTAGCGATCTCAGTAAAGATATGCTGTCAATGCTTTATGTTGTAAGCTAACGCTGGTATCATTTAGTGATGACATGCTATGCGGTGTCGTACCGAGAGCCAGTTTGCATAGTCTAAGGACATAAACGTAACCAACGTCTAGCTAGCTGTAAGAAACCTGGTTGTAAACAGAAAATGCATTTGGTGTTTGCTAGTGTAACGTTACATTAGCTAACACATTAACTCTAGCTAAAGTGTAAACAAGGGAGCCAGTGAAGCGTAGCCAGTAACGTTACAAGCCCGTCCTAGCTAGCACTCAAGTTAACTGTGTAAATGAAATGGAAACAACCAAAGACGAAGGACGGCAATTACTCTTGATTGTCGGCGGCCAAATATCTTCGATGGCTAACATTAAATCCACGAAAACACTCGTATCACATTCAAAGATGAGGAGACTCGTCGTCCAGCTAGGTTAGCAGGTATCTGCGATGTGATAGTTGTTGCACGTCTCGCGATAACACGGCAGAGGAGTCGGACACTGCAGATCAGCAGCCATGTACTGCAGAAAAAACAACAAAACCATCAAAGATTCAAAATACATGTGTAATGTTGTATAGATAAACATTCAGATCAATCTCTTCTAAACAGTCTTCAATAAGGAGGTGGTACAACAACTTTACACACATAACTCCAATATGCAAGACAAGGTGCACAATGTGAACTTTTTATTGGAGTAATGTTGACAAGCTAAAAACATAACACTTATATTAAAATGACAAAAAAAAAGAAGAAAAGAACAGTGGGCTTGTAACACTACATCTTCCTCTTTTAATACATGTCCTTGTGAAATAATACAACCATTACAAATAAAACACTTGACATAATACAATGACATAATATGCTCACTTCTCTGGTTTGTTTCAGAACTCAAGCATCAAATGAAAATTCAACAGAACATTGAACGTAAAAAGTCCTCAACAATGGAACGTTTTCAGATATCTGTCAAGTAGCAGGAGATATTTTACAGGATCAAATTTTGTCCAGTAACTACAGTCAACATCACAAAGCTGGGTCTGACTCCAAAATCACCAAACACTCTGGGGTGATCTGAAAGCCTTTTTGAGTGATGCAGTTTCTCCAATTCTGCTAAAACATCATTCCAAAAAACACAAGCTCTGATTTTTAGTAAATACAACCAGGTAGGGGGATCTGGCGATTTACTGTATACCGTGAGACAACAGAATTTTATGTAGCGATTGTTATACAGCTTCCACCAAGGTAGTATTAAGACCATTGTGGCGAATACTACAGTCAAAGAGCAGGTCTGCTTTAAGGCAATATTGAATTTACATTACTTATACTTTCAATAAAGTACACATTTTTAATTTGGTAACCCAATTATATCTTGCTGACATGTCATTTTCAGAATCCCTCAGTCACCTGATTTGTTATTACTGGTTTTACAGTACTGTTTCCATATTTGAAGGAAATGTGGATTACGGATATAGTCATAAAATCAATATATAAATCACATCTCAAAAAAAAAAAAAACCCAACAGAGCAGCTTAACTTAAGCCATCAAAACATGTTATATGTAGGGAATCTTCACCATCAACCAGCATTAATGACAACATCCAGTGTTTCAATGTCCACAGAAAGGTGATGCTAGCTGTATACTGGGCTTACTTATGACAACGCTCCATATGGTTCCTGAGGCGTCCTGCAACCACGAAGCCTCTTCCACAAAACTTGCAGAAAATAGACCAGTCCTTGTGATATTTAGACACATGCTTATTATACCTTGTTCGTGAGAAGAAGTTCTTCTCACACTTCTCACACTGGATCAGAGGATTACAGCCCCCTTTTTTGTGCACGCTAAGCTGCCAGTTAGAATGAAACTTTGCGGGACACCGGTCACATTTGATGGGCCTCTCTCCTGTGTGGGTGCGAAAGTGTTCAGTCAGCATGTACTTGTTTCTCACAATCTTTGGACACAACAGGCAGCTAAAGCCATTAGAGCAGCGTGTGCCCATCGTTTGCCACTGTCGACTTGGCTTTTTGTCTGGGTTGTGTTCACTCTGAACATCGATTGCTTGACGCGTGTCTTTGCTGGAAGAAATCAAATCCTCTTGATCATCTTCAATCTCCTCTAAAGGCTCAGTCCACGCAAGTCCTCCGTTAGTCTCACTGGAACTCTTGTCTTGGTGCATTCTCGTTAAGTGTACTTTGAGTGACTGATTAACACGGAATTTCTTTGGGCACAAGTCGCAAGGAAATGGTTTTTCCCCAGTATGAACACGCATGTGGTCTCTGCACTTGCAAATTGAATTAAACTTCTTGTTGCAGTGTACGCAGGAGTGCTTTTTGGTGTAGGCATCTTTCTGAACAGATGATTGACTGTGGTTGCTAGAAGAAGGCGTGCTGTCCTCCTTAATCACTTGTTTTTTGCTTGGCGAGGTCGATTCTTCTGAGGACTGAGGTTTTAGAGGGTCAGCGGACTGTGCTATTTTTGTCAACAATTTCTTGAGTTTTCCACAATATGGTTTGTGATTCTTAAGAGCACTTGGAAAAGGGAACTCTTTTTTGCAACCTCGACACCTCTTGTGTGATCGTACGTGCACACTTCGGCCAAACTCTGTGTCAAATACCTTCTCACAAAACTTGCAGGAGTACCTTTTTTTATGGTTACTTTTCACCGTCTCCCGTTCTGCAGACTTGGACTCAGCTACTGCGATATTTCTTTGATCTCCTTTGCTCTTCAGTGTATTTTGCTGTGCTTTTCTTAAATGCCTCCCTCTTCTTTTGAGACCTTCAGATCTGTCAGTATATTCCTGTTTGATGTCCAGGAGCAGTTTTTTCATGTCGTTTCTTATTACTGTTTTTGTTGTTCCTTGGTCACATTTGGCTAAGCTTCCGTCCTGAGTGTGTTTGTGCCCCTGGTTTAATGAGGAACCTGTGGGGAAAAAAACATTGCAAAAAGTATTATTAATGGAAAGTTATTAATATTACAGTGAAGGAATATTTCCTTCATTAAGATCATTTGCCGAGAGCCTGTGACTCTCCAAAACAGTAGGTCAGACTCCGTCTCTCCTGTCTGACTTGATTGACTAAACTAATACCAACGAGATTCTCTTTGTTTTATTACAGACAGGCTGACTGGCTCTCTTTAGAAAGCGTTGCATGTGACTCGAATGACACAACATGACTTAGGTTAACTTAGGAAAGTGTAGTGTGTTGTTTTGAACCAATATCCAATAGAATCTTCACACCTGTATAAAGGGGTGAGCAATGACTTTGTACACAGTTTGGACACTTGGTCCGCCATCTTCAAGGCTGTCCTAAAGCTCTTATTTGTGCTCCAGGGAGGCATGGATCTCTGAAGAGCCATGAGCAAGGACACACGAGAGTAGCCTTGACAGACGTATTTTACTTGCCGCCCCCTGGATATCAGTTATTAACTGGGCGCTGCAGCTGATCAGACTTACCTGATGCAACACAACATCAATGGAGATTCATACTGGAGTGAAGACACAACAGATTAAACCTAATGTGTATCACTTGCATGTTTTATTTGATTTGTTTTCTGATTCCCCATTTAGTTAGAAATCTGTGTTCATCGAAGGTCTGAATAACAAAAGGACCACAAACAACTTTCTTCATTTATTAGAAAGATTTGTGTTTTCATGATCTGTTATTTCCCCCCATTATCTTTTATTATAGATACAACTCAAGTTAGTGTCGGTGAGTCTGTCAGCTTTTTAACATCATTTATCGTTTGGTTTGAGTTTTTTTGTCCCTGAAACATTTAGAATAATAATTTATTAGGTGATGCAAGGCCAGCTACATAAACTAAACAAAAGATAATAGTGGGATGACAATAATAATACAGGCTTGTCATCAACGTTTAGCTATGTTAACGTGCAAATACAAAAGTTATCAGGGAAGATACTGTGATTACCGCTGCAGACCGATGAATCGTATTTTCATTGCCACTGATCTGAACAGGCGGAATAAACAACGCATAAGACTGCCTGAAACGCGATATAGAAGAAAATTAATTGTATTTAGGGATAGGCAATGAAACGCAATATTAAATAGGCCTCAGGGCTCAAGTATTATTAGTATTTGTTAACAGGCTGAAGTCTCTTCCCTGCTCTACTCTAAGTATGTGCAATGAAACCTTTGGAAGTAAAAAAAAAAAAAAAACAAACAAAAACAATACACCTCTTAACAAACACAAACATGTAGGAAGTGATATTTTAATCTGCCGCTGTGTTTTAGCGAGCAAGCTTGGCTATTAGTGAATTGCTACAAAGAAGCGCAAACAATAGTCGACTGTCTGTAGCCTAAAAGTTTAGCTTAGTTTGCCATGGACATTAAAATTTGGCACATTGTTGGTAACTTATCTGCAGGCTGAGACAAACCAGCCGCTCCTACCAGCAGTAACTTTATCTGCAGGCAGTGAATAACAGCAGCAGCAGGGAGGACTGATACGGACTGATAATGTCACTCAGTATTTTGATGTCAGGAATATGGTTTAGTTGATTGACACTTTAGATTTTTTCCCAGTGAGATATTATTCAGTTTATATAGTGACTTGTAAACTTTACTGTTGCTGCTCTAGAAATAACTTCAGTTGTATTTTAAATATTACATTATACTCTTGTTCTGAAATTAAAGACAACCAGGCAGCTAATATGCAGACGTCAATATTTGTTTATTTATCACAAGTCATATCATCATCACAATACAGAACAATGTTATCACACATCGCAGATTTTCCTCATATCGTGCCGGCTTACTTGCCGTGTCAGCAAGGCAATCTTCGGCCCAAATCTGACCTCTAGAGCATTTACCTTTTAATCCTCCCACAATATATGCAGGCAAGTATGTGAACAACCCTGCAGCTGATTGTCTGTGATTCCACGCATTGGTAAAAAGGATTGTATATCACAACCTGTACTCTGGATAATCTATAAATCACCCTGAGCAGTTTTGACTACAACAAAATTCTAGTGAGGAATAGTCCCTATAAAAACTTAGTGTTCTGTGGACTATCCAGAGTAATGGAGACACTTTCTGGAAAAATGATGCTCCTGAATTTTTCAAACCTGACTGACAGCTGTGAGCACCACAAACAAAATTCTTCTCCATTGAGGGTGGACGCAGTAATCTCAGCGATAGACATCTTAAAACCTGGGCGACTAAAACCAAGCAACCAAACTATCTAACTAACATTCTGTGTAATTTTGGTGAACCAACCCTTTGAATTGTGGATAACAGTACAGTTATTATTCACAAAGTGAGCCTTGGAAATCATTAAATAGCCACGTGAATATGAGTGAATATAAACGTGGATGTGAGAAAGCAAAAGATAATTAATCAAAAATGAAACTCACCTCTCTTCGATCTCCTGCAACCCTTTGCTCGCTGGTGGGAGTCAATGTCACGGTTAACCACCTAAAATACAGATGTTATTAGCTATATTTCCAATGATTAACAATGCAAAGTATAAAGAAAACACATACGTGCAGAACTGGGTCTGCATAAGTAGCAATTAATGAGATGAATTTTATTTCCAGCTTATTATGAAAGAGGCAGTCTATACAGAGCAAATAAGTGCTTTAGCCTTTTTTGTGACTTTTTTTAACCGGAGGCTCTACCCATCATTTTTTCGATTTATGATGCTAACTTGTACAGTGATGCCACCACATCCTGATATCCCCCCTTCTGTTACACACCTCCTGCTTGATGTTCGGAATGTGCCACAGAGCAATAGACAGCGGGCGCAGTCTTATGCTGGGACACACACCCTCCTCTTGCTTGTTCGCGGTCTCGGAGCCCAGGGGAGCACACCAGTCATCGGGTACTGTACACACAAAGACATGATGAAGCTGTATGTGTAAGCTATATAATGCACTCGTTCGTATTGCTGCAATGATGTAGTAAGATATTTACATGCATGCAGGTAAAAAGGCTCTCTCTCTGCTACCCCCATGTGAAATTGTGATATACTGGTTACTGTACTTTGAGCGATATTTAATGCCTTGGAAATTTTCTTGAAGGTTTAGGACAGTTGTATTTAACTTAAAATTAAATTACTTGATTGAACACATTCTGAAAACATCTGGCAACACCAGGTATGCTTCAATGTGTCCTAGTAAAGGGTGAGAGTACTTGTCAGATCAGTTCTTTTGTGTATTATGTGTATTTGTACTTAATCCTCTTGTAGAGACCGGTTTTCACTTTTGGGGTGAATACTAAAATGGTCTTGAACACACAGTCAAGTCAGTTAATAAACAGAGTTCTCTCTAAAAAAATACTGACTATATTTAAATCAGAAAACATATTTCACAGTACAAATCAGCATATTTTGTTAAGTTATTCTCCTCATTTAAAGATTATACCTTCAAAGTCAATCTCAGGAACATCAGAAGTTTGTCCAATGGCGTTCAGAACATCTTCAGGATCTCTATGCATTTCATTAATCTTACTTATATTCATCTCTGCTCCTCTGTCACCTCCACACTCACTGCCTCTCAGCTTGATCTCTGCGGTCTGCAACTTTATTTTTAGCTGAACAATCTCTTCTCCCTTCTGCGCCAGCGCCATTTGATGGTCATGTAGACTGTTCTCAAAGATCTTCATTATTTCAGACATTGTTCTCCTCAGGACTGAGTCCATGGTTGTAGTCAGCTGGGCCTGGAATTCTCTGGTCAGATAGTCAGACATCTTTGAAGATGGCTGGCAACAGATGTCCTCGATCAGAAAGAGTTGTGTAATGGTGTACCGGTGCTGCACTTTTCAATCAGCAATCGCTTAACCCTTAAAAGAGAGATAAGAGATCAGGTTAGGTCAACACCAATACAGCATCCTCAAGGGCTGCTAGGTATTCTTTATATGGTCACTTTAGCTGGGTGTATGTTTGATGAAACAGGGCTTTACATCCCAGTCAGCTGGGCGAGGGCTGACTGACTGGTAGAGTTGGGATTGTTTAAAGCACAGTACTGTGTGAACGTGTGATGTTTTGAGTAACCAGCAGACACAACGGGCAATCATTCAGTCACAACATATAAGTCGCCGTCACATTGTTTGGATTTAACATTAAGCAATAGCATGCCAGCATTAGGGAGGACCATCAGAAATAAACATTACGGTGTGTTACGTTAAAATGTAAAAACAATTAAACAGATGATTAACCTCTCATGTTCTTATCACGTTTCTCGCTGAACCATCGTCTGCTAATGATAATTAGGTTAATGACTACAGTTGGCTTTCGACGAATAACGTTAGACACAAATTTGGATCCAGCATGTCGTTTCTTTAAACATCAAGAAGCGTTGTAGGTCCGTGTTGTAATGACAAAGACTGCAAATGTACGTTAGAAACTAACAAACATTCAAGCAACGTTAACGTTACACATGGCGGGCAGATGTGATGTATGCTAAATACTGACCGTTCGGCACAAGGAGAACTCCTCCTACACTTTGATGATCAACGGTCTGAACCTTTGTCTGGGCCACAGAAACTTTACCACATGAACAGTAAACCGGCTTATCCTCATCTGACATCTGAATATTAAACCAGCTGCATTTGTTTCGTGTTACTTATCCAGCGTATACAATCACACGATAGTATGTCTCTCCGCCATTTTTACCCAACACTTCGAGAGGCCGTCAGCCCGAGAGGCGTTTTTTCCCACCAGTTTTGCGAATGAATGCTTTGCGCCGTTTTGCGGCAAGTCCCGCCCTATTGTGCTGTGAATGGAACAGTGCTCAATGCGTCCTTGTGATTGGATGCTTGCACTACCGGTTTTCCAGTCGAATAATTTTCAGATCCCGCTTTTTTTAATCATCTTTATTGCAAAAAGGGGGTTAGAGCCCGCTAAAAACACCAGAGCAACGCTGTTGACACTACTGAAGTTGACGATAATGAAAAATTAATCATAATAAAATATAATTATATTTTAAACCGTAACTTTCATACTGGCATCCAATTACAGCACAGCAGGCGGAACGACTAATAGCCAATCACAGCACAGCTGGGCGGGACTTGCCGCAAAACTGGTGTGGGGAAAAAAATAACGCCCCAGGGAGGGAGGGAAATGATACGTCATTATACGTCATCTTTCGCGAGAAACTCCTGTTGCTGCATCACTTAACATAAAAAAACAAACAAAAAACTATAAAGATAAAAAATAAAATGCTTGAAATAGGTAGATTTTTTCTTCCATTCAGGCGCTACTAAATATGCTACTGGTGCTCCAGTCCCAGCCAGGCAGTTACCATAGCAGCTAGTCTGTAATCAAACAACATGAATGCATTGGATCCACCACAGTTCTTTTTGCTAAACACAACAAAAACATACATTTGAGCTGAGCAGGATTACAACAAACTGTTTGCATAACAAATGTGCTTTCTGTATTAATGCATATTGTCTGCTATATAGCAGAAGGGAGTTATATTGTGACAAAATAAATCTACCTACCTACCTACCTTCAAGCAGGTTAACAAACATCTCCCCTTCAGACTGGAAGCTGAGCAGGAAGTCTTTTACTTCAATTTATAGAAAATAACGAGCAGCTGTATTTTATTCCAGCCGACCTGTCCAGCTGAGAGAAAAGAGGTGTTGAACATCTATGGGGTACCATATTTGGGTGACTTGTCAATCACAAGGTAGCCCCGCTCTAGAGCCTCTCCTGCTTTCTGGTGTATTTTCCTCTAAATGGGACCATAATTTGCTAGATGAACATCATGCTGTGTTGAAGAAGACTAGCGACTGAGACCATAAACTCATTAGGAAAGTGGTTACTCAGGTAATAAATCAGCTGAGAAGTAGCTACATTTTCTCAGAAACTTCTATACGATCCAGTGGAGTCGCCCTCTGCTGGCCTTTAGAGAGGCGCAGGTTTGAGGCTTCAGTTTTCAAACCTGGAGGTTCCTGGTTGGTGAAGACACAAGCTGCTTCCTGGTTTCACAAATATCAAATTTTCCGTTGTAGTTTTGAAACAGACCAATTAAAGAACAAGACGCAGATTTAGGTTGTCCTTGCACAGAGGAGCGGGTGGAGGTGGGGTTATGTACCGAGGCGCTGCTGGAGGCCCTCTCCTCCTCATTGTTGGTGGGCGGAGCCGCTCCTTTCCGGCAGCTAGGAAGGAGGCTGGAGCCTACTTAAAAAGTTTAAGTAGGCTACTAACATAAATATCATCCACATCTTGTAAACAACTCTGTGTTAAACGGCGGCTTGGTTGTGAAGGGAACAAGTAAAATACGTACATGGTCTTGGTTAGCACAGACAGTGTGGTCACAAGTTGATCTGTGTCTCCCGTTTTAAAGAGTGATGGCTGGCTGTATGCTCTAGAAGTTGTTTTATGCCACGCCGACAGCGGAGTGAGAGGTGATAACAGCATAGGCTAGTGGAATATCGATCCGACTTTGATTTATTTTCCCACATTGATCTGAGTTTGAATCTCGTGATAAAAAAGCTGAATTGTTTTTCTACATGACGTGTTTACTGACACAGACTCCAAAGACAAATATGTGTATTTAGAACATTTAGAGAAAATGTTTGTCATTCACAGGAAGAGCAACTTGCCCTCTTCCTGTTTTCAACATTTTCCATAACAATAAGCAACGTTCAAAGCGTGACAAAGTGGTACATGACAGGTTTACACACACACATGACTCCAAAGACGAAGAACTTCCTGTTTCCAACAGCTGTCGTATCTGCGACAACCACAGACGCATTCAGGTGACGGTCACCCGTTAACAGGGCCACCCGTTAACAGGGCCACCCGTTAAACCGAAACACCGGTCTCCCGTCTGCAGTTCCAATCACTCCCATTCAAAAATCCACACGGTCTGGCGGCGACGGCAGGGTAGACTGCTCCTTATCCTTCTCCTGGTAATCCCATTGCTAACCCTATCTCCCACTGCTTCGATCGCGCCACCGCCACCTGCTGCTTGCTCCGAGCAGCTTTGTTTGTGCTCAATTTACAGACCCAGGGGCTGTGTAGGAAACCGGATTTTTTTTCAGAGCACACGAAAAACAGAGAGCTACCTACCCATAATATTTGCCTAATTTAACAAAAAGTGTATTAGATGAGAATCGCAAAGTACCCCTTTTTAAGCCTTATTTAGCTTAGACCTATTGTCCTCATTAGTGCGCACATGCCTGTGCCCATAGGGTCCATAGCCATGTTCTGATGTCTGTTTATTCTGGGTATACATACAAATTTTTTCTAAAAGTACGCCCTGTTCAAAAACAATGCTACAAATATAAATACACACAGAATCAAAGCCCAGGGGCCTCATTTATAAACAGTGCCTACGCACAAAACAGTAAACGTGCATATGCCACTTCCCAAGCAAAAATTTGTGATCTTGATGGGAGAATATGCGGCCCTGTACGTAAACTCTGAACCATGCATACGCACATAAAGCAACTCACATGGCAGAAGGATGAAAATGTTCTCTCATCTCAAATATGTTGGACAGTTTAATCAGCAATCATATTAAAGCCCCCTCCAGCCAGTTTTAACTGCCGTTTTTGGTTAACGTTCTATCTCAAACAGAGAATGGGGTTGTGGTTAATAGTAGGACGTAATACATACCATGACAACCAAAAACTGACTGGCTGGAGTGTTCACTAACGATATGCTGTCACTACACTGTAAAGTTTAGTACACTTTACTGTCTGGCAGGAGTAGCTATTACTACCCATGATAGAAACTAATGTGCGCGTATCCGCTGTTAGCAATCATACAGTCGATGGTCCTGTCACGCACTGCACACAATAACTCCCACTACGTTTTATGGTGCGCTTACTTTACCGCGGGGATGTGGGGGGTCTATAACTCTGTTGAACTGTATGTAAAGACTTCTGATACCGTTGCCTCCGCCGATGCATTGGTAAAAAACTGATAAACATTGTTGTTAGCTAGCTAACCAATTTATCGTGTCATTTACTTAGAACTTACAGTAGGTATGTCTCTCTGTGTCTGATTGTTGGTTTGTCTTTCTAGTTTAGTTAGCTAAGTTGTAGTTAGCCAGGTGTAGTTAGCTAGCATAGTTATTGCAGAAAGTTGGCTAACAGAGGGTCTTTAATTTTTTTTTTCATTATGGCATTTGTGCGTGCGGTGTTGGGGGAGAGATGACAGAAAACACGTCGCACTTTCACCTGCCGCCGTCTTATATTCAGTCTGCAGCACGCATTTTACTGACGGCTGTTTTACCAATGCATCGGCGGAGGCACCCACCACAAGAAAGCGCACCATAAAACATAGTGGCTGTTAACTGGTGACCGTCAGTGGCTCTTTCCTGTGTGCATCCTTATAATTTTATTTCGGTTCTCTGAGGGGTCTGGCGACTGGTTGTTGGAGGGGTGGGGGAACGGGAAGAAGTGGGTTGACGGGGTGGGTTGGGGGTGCAGGCTGGTCCTTTTTGAGCTGATTGGGGGGTGTCTCCTCTGGATTTTGGTGCCCGGACTGGATGCTTGGTTGTTGTACGGGGATCCTGTGTGGAGAAGGATTGTGCTTTGGGGTGTGTCAATGGTTGTTTGTGGTCGCGTCATGGCCCTCTGGATCGTGTCGGAGCTGGCACAACCCCCACCAGTGCTCCTGATTGTGTGGGAACGGTGAGGTGGGGGGGGTGGCAGTGGGGCTGCCGGAGGGGCCCCGGAGAGGGCGGGGGATTGTTGGGCTTTGGGTCGGGGCTATGCTGAGCTGCTTCGGGGGTGTGTGGGGGTCTGGGGCAGGTCTGCGCGCTGGGGGGGATGGGTCACCTGGACCTGTCCTGGGGCTGGGCGGGGTTGTCACTGACTCTGGGGTGCTGAAGGTTCTAGAGCGTCACTTGCTATAAGCCCTGGGCTGGAGGGACCTTGCGTCCTCCTGCTTAGGGGGGGTGGGGAATGGAACTGAATGATTGGGCCAGTCAGGAATCTGGTCCCAGTGGGGAGGACCATTCTAGCCTCCCTATGACCTCCTTCACCTTCCCCCCTTTGGTCATGTCTCACTACATACACCCTTAGGACTCTGGGGGGCGGGCAGGCCTCAGGGCGTTTGGTGGGTGGAGCTGATTTATTGCGGCCTCGCCCTTCTTCCTCCCCCACTGGCCACCCCTCAAGTTTAATTACACATTAGACACAGAGGGCTTGGGGGGTGGGAGGGGCACGATGGGAGGCTCCACTACCTGACAGTTGTGGGGTGCTCTGGACCAGGGGCTCTGGGGACTCAGGCTTCTGGCTTTTGCTCATTTCTGGGCGGGTGGTGTCTCCCTGGGCCTGGGGGCCCGTTGTCTCCTCTCCTCACCTGGGCCCTCTTCGGCAGGGGTGGGGCTTCCGCTACTTTCCCCTGCCGGCTCTCTCACAGTGGGGGCATTCGGGAGTCTCTGGGGCACATGGCCGATGTTGTCGGGGTGGGTTTTGGTGTTCCTCCTTGAGGGTGGTTGACTGGGGGCGCTGGGCCCCTGTCCAAGAAGGAGACCGGCCTCGGGTTTATGGGGCTCAGGGGCTGCTGGCTCTGCCTGCACTCTGGGGAGGGATGCCTCTGGCTTGGCTGGGGGACTGTTGGCCTGGTTCTCCCTTGTTATCGCTCACCTGACGGTGGGGACCAGCTTCCCCCGGGACACGCGGTCTTGGGTACTTTGCACTTTGGGCGGTCGCGGGGTCCCCTGGCTACTGGGGGTGGGGGTCTCTGGGCGCTGTGCGGGTTGATCCAGTTGCGGTTTGGAGGGCTGTGGTGGGATTATGGGGCGATTGTCGATGCATCTTGATGCATTGTGTTTTTGTTTTTTTTCCCCTTCCCTGTGCAGGGTCTCTGGATGGCTACTGGGCGTTTAGTTTGTGCACTGGAGTCCGAGGGAGGCATTTCCTCATTGGCTTGGAGGGACCAGTTTGCGTCCCTGATTTGCTTCGTTGGCCTCAGATCCATGCTTCCCCATTTCTCTATCGGCCAGTTGTTGGACCCCTCTGGATACTGAAGTATAAATACATTCTGGTCTATGTTGTGTGCACACATACAGACACATTCACCCACACGCACACAGACGCACACAGTCTCACAAATAGACACAAACAAATTTAGATTGTCCCTGGTAGAATTATTCCTGATACTTTATTTTCAGTTACTTATTTAAATTAATTGTTATTAATCCAGCTCTCATGGCTGTGCTGCTTATTTATTGTGCGTCACTGTTTCTTGTTTTCATTTTTCTCTTAGTTGTCTTACTATGTCAGCTGTTTATTGCTGTTGTTCGGCTTGTTGTCTTTTACCATTATTATTGTTTTTATTGTTTGTTTGTTTGTTTGTTGTTTTCCTCCTCCCCAAACCCCCCTCTCTGGCTCAGCCGGTCAGTTTTTGGTTGTCATGGTAATGTATTACGTCCGACTATTAACCACAACACCATTCTCTGTTTGAGAAAGAACATTAACCAAAAACGGCAGTTAAAACTGGCTGGAGGGGGCTTTAACGAGGCATGATGGCCTGACAGTTTTTTAATAAGGCATGACAATGCGCCTGCGCAAGCTTGGAGAATGACGTATGAATTACGGAATTACTATAGTCATACGTCACAACCCCCGTTTTAACAACTAAGCAACTTTTGCCAAAAAATTTGTCAAAAAATATTTTTTGACGAACTATGTGGGTAATCAACATTGTAAGGAAATATGAAATATAGAAATGTCAAAATACACTGGAGGGGGGCTACTTGCATGCAATGAAATTTATTCTCATAAATAAGGTGAAAAGGAGGACAAATTGCATTTAAATTGATGCCGTTTTTAATGCGTCAGTCGAGCAAATACTAGACTATAGTTTCATATTGCCTATTGTTATCACATGTTCGTTGCCTTTTTGAGCCAAACGCTGTGTGCCAGCATGTCGATGTGATGCGCTAATTGTAAAAACACATTATGGAAATATAACGTATTATGTCATTTACAACAAGTCATATTTCTTTTAAGTCATCTGCAGCCTCATTAAGTGAGGACTGTTCCCCTCTCCTTTAGTGAGTTATAAATCTTTTTTGTGCATGTAACAGGTTTGCAAAGTGAAAAAGCCCAAAGTCCAGCCCAAAGGGAATTCCCATCTCCCACAGAAAGCACTGCTCTGAACTGCTTGAAGACAGCTCGTTTGTAGTCAAGCCCTTCACTTCCTTTACTTGTGACGTCACAATGAAAATGCGTCATAAAGCTTGAAACGGAGAACGGAGCAGGGCCGAGTAGAGTTGAGTCTATCAATTTGCGCTATGGTAGCATTTTTCAGCAAGGCAGCATAGATCGTCAGAACACCGGCAACAGTTCAACGTTTAGTCCTAAAAGACGATGCAACTCAGTCTCTGTTTGGGCCTGGAAATTCACAATCACAACCTGTAAGTATGCTTTATTGGTTGTGAATTATATTTAAAATAAACACGGCAATGTAACTTCACAGACTGTTCTAGTGCGTAGTTGTTGTAAACGTTGGCTAACACAGCTAAAGTTATAGCTATAATGCTAACGTTACACCCGATGTGAAAACTACTGAGCAAACGTTCAAATTGTTCGGCCAATTTTTGTGTAAAATTTTGTTGAAATATGGCGATTTTTGTAGTGGTTTATGGTAAGATGTGGAACAATGATGTTGTGTGGTTGTGGACATCTGAGTAACTTATACCATCTGCTAGGTTACGGGTGCAGTCTGAATATGTTTTGCAGTTTTTTTGGCTTTTGGGAGCACGTACACTTTTAGTGAGGTTTCTACGCATAGTTTATAAATGAGACCCCAGGTGTTTGGAGGTTTGGGAAACATTTTTTCTTGAAAGGAGAAGTCGGATTTGTCCCTAATTTCTAACAATTTGGCTATGCTTATGAAGGGGATGCTAATAGCATCAAGAACCTTTTCACTACTGTGTTTCCCACTTGTAAGTGCCTGCACAAATACAATAACTATTCCTGTTGAAAATGTGAAAACATACAAGAAGTTAGATTATGAGATATAATGACAGCAGCAATCAGAACGGGTAGAGACTGTGTAGAGGTCATGTTTTGTGACCACTGATGTTTACTTCTCCAAATCAAGCAGTATTGTGAATTTTTTTCTCATTTCTAATGGCATTTTTGTTTATTTATCATTTTTTCTTATTCTGAGAGAGTCTTAACAAAAAAGACATCTAGCCCAAGTCAAACCATAAAAATAGCTCAACCTTAGTGTTTGGTTCTCCCATTGCATTGTTTTTTTAATTTGGGACCTCTGCTACAAATTTATTTGAAAAAAGGTAATTTAAGAACTCTATTTGCATTTTGTTTGCAGAGCATTGACAAATGTACATGTAATGTAAAATCTTGAAATTTTTCAGTGTTACCTGTACTATTGAAAAGTTTAAATTGTTCAGTCTTCCACATACACATTAGTTTCAATACGTGTATGGCAAATTCATGTCATTCAAGTGGAATCAACTTTGTGGGGGTTTACATTTACTAAATCGTCATCAAAAATTAACTTGGTTGATGTCAAAACAATAAATGGATATAATGCCTGTGGCCTTTATCATTTTCATTGTGAATATTAACTTAAGTGTTTTACTTGAGTCTACAGCATTATACTGTGAAGGGGAACTGATGTGTTGTTTCCAACTGGGGAAAAAAAAAATGCATTTCAAATACACAGCTTTATTTTAAATTCTTCATTACCAAGATAGCAAACATGGCATGTTGAGTTTGGTGGATGTGTTTTGCAGTGTGAGATAACTGTCTAATGGTATTTAAGATATCAGTTTAAAATATCTGCATACACTAGATTTAAAAGTTTTGCCAATAAAAACTGTTGAAAGCTGTGGGAGGTTCATTTGGTTGTTTAAAACAAGTAACGTAGCATAATAAAACAGTGTTGTTTATATACTGCATAGTAAAACCTATATATCCTAAACCTTCTCCACAATAGTTCTGCACAAATACCTATTCATGCAAGCAATTACAACTTCATTTGTAAGAATCAGATAAAATTTTTCAAATCACAAAAAACGCATGACTGCATGTTATCCTGCCAAGTTTGAGTGAAATGTTACATAGTAAAGCACAGCCTTGTAAATGTCTTTTCCATTGTCCTGGGAGGGAGTGATAGGATTGATGGCTGCCCTCAGTCCAGCCATAGCTGTGGCCCAGATGGCACTGGATAGGTGGTAGAACTACTCCACCAGCAGCAGCATCTTCTCGGTCAGGGTTGAAATCCAAAAAGTGATCGTGCAAATCCCAAAATGGCAAGTAATTTTGTAATTGCCTTTTGTGTATTTCACACATTTGATCTTCAAATAGTTCATTTTAATTTGTTGAGAGTACGAAAATACTGAATATACATTGCCATTAAAATGTATTTCGACTTCTGATTTGATCTATTGTTGCATTATTTGTCATAATTGTTTCAGACAATGGATAAACCTAATAAAACATAGCTTGGATTCAACATTTTTGAGGTCTAGATTCTCTGGAACAGCCACAGGATACTGGAGAAATTCAATGGTCCAAAGTTGATTGGGAGTCAGGTTTTGTTCCGTTCACAGAGGATGGTTATCCAACCCGGATGTAAAAGTGTTGAGGTCCATTTGGAGGCGTGGTACAAATATGTACTGGGTACAGAATAACAGCAGGCTGTTGGCGGGATCAAGCAGGCACTCCTCTGCGAGACCATGAAGTAGCTCATAATATACCCTTGTTACTGCCATCCACACATCACGCCATATGCACTCAATTTTACTTAGATATTTTTAATGAATTAATTTCTGGTGAAGACCGTTTACGGATTATCCCAATTTACTAGGACAGAGATGTTGGTGTTACGGTCTTCGCAATGCAATTCTTTAATGCTTTGCGCGTCAAAAAATAAATCACATTCACCTCCATTGTATTTTGTGAGAACAAAAGTGTTAGTGACAGACGGAAATTTCAGTAAATAAAAACACTGATGTGCAGAAAAACTGCTTTTTTCTGATTTGGGTTATTATTATGAGGTAGTAATAACGTACATAGGTGTAGTAGTCTAAAGTAGTCTTAGAGGTTATCATTAATGTGGACCAGAATCAGAAGACGCTAAATTGTTAAGAGCCTGAGAATTGAATGTCAATTAAAAGAATACCATACCAGAATGACAGTTTGTATTAAGTGTATTAAATACACAGGGCTGCTCACGTAAATAAAACCCTTTTTTCAGTTTCTTTGAGCTCAGTTCGTCCTCTTTTCCACTTGCTTTATTCAGTTTTCACCGTTGGGGCCCTTTTAACTTTGTGTTAGTGTTTGTCCTACCACCATGAAGATGAAGAAGATCATGGCAACCCGTCTAAAGTCAGAGTCACAAACACGGTTGGCTTGCCACCCAGCCACCTGGACTGGGAATCTATGAATCTCTGGGAGAACGCCTGGAACATGTGGATCATCACTCCGTGGAATGGATCTCAGCTGCACGATGTTTCCAACTCTTTACCAAAAACCTGACCTATAAATAAGGCCATATCATTTCTCTCAATTAATATTCAGAGAATAAATGGACTGCTACAGGCTACTGTAAAATAAAATGATATTTCACTACACCTATAATGCAATATCAAAATCTCTCGTTGTACAACAGCTCTTATGTTTTTTCTCAAGTATCAAAACTATGAATTTCTCACAAGTACAAAAGTACATTTACATCAAAAATTACATCCTTCATATAAACACACATTTCTAATTCAAGTTTTATGAACCCTAAGTAACATTAGCAGTATCATAAATAAACTGCATGAATTGCATGTAAACATTGATCAATTTGTATCACTTCAAATTCGGGCATTAACGCGTTAGCGTGCTTATTTATCCCCCTCTGCACCGGTAACAGTGGAGAGAATGCACAAAAAACAAAAAAAATTTAAAAAAGAGACCTCTTTCACCTCCAGTAAACACAATTAAATCCACAATATTTAACATCATTATTTAACAAAGTAACCATTTAGCAACAGTATGGAAAGGTAAATTTTCTTCACTATTAGCACCTTTGCATTGTGCAATGCTATCCAGGATATGTTTTCGTTATCTGGTTTAACTAACCCTAACAATCGCGATCGGGATAAGCGTACCACGAAGCTGGTTATCAACTCGGTAAATCAACCCAGGGTTTCCCAATCCATCCGGGAGCATGTTCACATAAAAGAGGCGGTGTTAGCAGCAGATGACCAATCGCAGACACGAACAAGTCCACTGTCAGCAGAGCGTCATATTTTATGAACGAGGATTAAAGTGTAACATTACAGAAATCACACAGTAGCTCGCCTGCATCTGACACATGCAGGGAGACAGAAAATCGCAGACAGTGTGAATGCCTAAATAAACAGGCGTAGTCTATAATAATGCGTCGATTTCATGTGTTCTTATGAGCTGTATGATAATATCAGCCCAGCCTTATTCTTTCCGCTACGGTGCGTTTCCACATTAAAAGACTCGGGCACTGAATAAGTGGTCTTCCACCTCACTTGTCACTTCAAAAATGAGATTAATTTATTTAAACCTATTTATTTTAACGGCTGCCTCAGGGTGTGTGAAACGAACTGAGAGCAAATAAAAAATATTAAACACATTTCAAAGAAGTAAGTAGTCTTATCCTGCTGTACTGTAAAAACCTGTAGGCAACAATAGCCTAAGACCTTTAATCAGTCTCTGTAGGATTATATCGCTATAGTCAAGAGTTTCTCCACATCACAGCTGCAAACATAAAGCAGCCTATTGGCCAAAACAGTCTGTGGGATTTCCTACAGATGGTGATGTCATTTTCCAAGAGAGCCGATTGGGGCAAAGTGCTCAAACGGAAACTAACATTCACACTCATTCATACGCTGGCGGAACAGCCACCAGGGGCAATTTGGGGTTCAGTGTCTTGCCCAATGACACTTTGACACGCAACCAGGGGGAGCCAGGGATTGAACCGCCAACCTTCCGATTAACAGTCAACCCTCTACCTCCTGAGCCTAGCAGCAGAGTCTCCAGATATATCTGTATTGGGTTGAATAAATAAACAACTGAACTTGATACCTTGTCTCAGCTGATCCTTCTCATCAACGAATTCGGGAAAGTCTTTGCACTTCAACATGGTACATGCCTCAGGCTAGGTTAAATACAAATCGGCATCAAAAGCCTGGGGCCTGTTAGCATGGATGCTAGCAAACTCAGAGGCCTAGCGCCAAGTCAACAACTCACCATTTTAGCGGAATTCACTTCCTTTAGCTCCGTGACCACAGTGGATTCAGGCACAGCTCTCTTTTACTCTCTATATTACAACAGGGTATAGTCAGTATAAGCAATAATGATTACAGAATTTGTTTAATTCACTCCATGTCGTTTCGCGTCTTATCAAGTGGATAACGCAGCCTCCTATGCTCAGGTGCAGGCGCTAAAAGAACGTTTGTTTTTTTGTTTATTGAAATTTAAAATACAAAACAGTCAGGGGCTGCTGTATAAGAAAATACATAAATAATAACAAAGGAAGGACATAGCGAAATAAATAAAAAACATAAAATAAGGGTAACATCGATTCAAAGTAATATCTCTTCTGTCCAAAAGACATTTTGTCAAACTATTATTAAGCCTGGGCTACAGTTACCTAAAAGATTTTGATAAAAAGACAATCATGCTCTTGCCGTTTTATTACCTTAATGGAAAGCCAAACATTTCTACTGAGCTCATGATGAAGCCAAATGCTGATGATGTCTTATTATTTGCAGAACCCAGGTACATTATCTAGAGTATAGTAACAAAATACTTAAGTGAATGTGCCATACTAAATAGAATAATACTAGGCTCACCCACACTGCTTTGTTTGGAAAAAATGTCAAATGTTTACCTTTCGTGAATAACCATCAATCCCAGATAACAATACCATATCTGAAAGGAAAAATACATTTTCAGAAAGTATATCACCTCTGACAACAGTTCTACATTGTGTACACAAATTATTAAGTTGGTCAATTCAGATTTTATTTACAATGAACCCATGTAACATTTCGAATCTTTTCACTACAGAATTGCATTTTTTTCTGTGCAGTTATACTGTAAAAAACCCCAAAAAAACCCAAAGTTATCTTCATGATTCTGCTTTAACCAAATTACAATAAAAAAATAGGATATTCAAAAAGGCATCCTTAGGTATAGGTATGTAGGTCCAAATAGGGCTACACAGTCACTGGAGAAAACACTGCAAAGACCTTAAAGAAAAACTGTCAATATTCAAGATGATGTTCTTGAGATAGTCTCATAGAGTGAAGTCCAGTTATTTGTAAAAGCTGCACTTTAGATGGGCCATCCTCTTATAATATGAGAAATAAAGCTAGCCTCAGTATGTGCATTACTGTTTTTTCCCTTCTTTTATTTCATGTAACAGTTAAACCAATGTTGTACACATAGCCATGTATTATTATGTGCGGCAACAGCAGACTTTTCCTGACTGTATGTCATCCTCATCCTGTTGTTGTTGTTTTTTTTAATGGTAAACCAATGCATTTACTTCCTAACGCTGAACTAAAGAACCATGCCAAAATAATCAAGCCTTCTTGAGGAATGTTTTTGATTTACAGCATAGATCCACATAGTATGGAATGGATTAAGAGTCACTAAGCACCAATCATTAAATAGCTACCCATTCACATGTTGGAATTTTATAGAATGGCGGCACAAACTAACTATAAACTATGTTGTAATAGCATACAAAATCTACCAGCATCCTTCATCATTCTATAACCTATGTGCGGCATCCTCAATTTAACTGAGTGCACAAGATTGTCCAGCTCCTCATCTGTAAGATTGCTGTATGATCCTGTAACTGATAGTCCATACTCACGCATCCGCCGATAAATTGTCCTTTTGCAGACACCCAGGAGCTTAGCTACACAGGGGATGGGCAACTGCATGTCGATTTGGTTTTGAAGACCTTTAGAAATTAAAAGTTTTGGCTGTCCCCTATCACCACCTAGAACCTCTGCATAGGTAGCAGCTGGATAACGCTCCTCTTGTAAATGAAGAAATCTTAATAAGTCAGATAAAGCACGAACAACATCTTGAGGTAGTCCTACTACATTGGCAAAAGATCGTACAAGTCCCACTCCATGACTTGTGTAAATAATCAAAATCCACAGGCTGACGTTGCAGAACTTCCTGAAGTCTTCTAAGCATTCTCTCCATGAACTGTCTCACAATCGAAGGTTCTTGTAATTAACATAAAAAACACTAAAGTGAGGACACATTTATCAGTGCTCAAGTTGCCATGACAAGCTACTCTACCTTAGATCTGCCATACAGTGACCTGGAGGCAAAACAACAGACCAACACTGCAACTCCCCTGTAGAGATGCTGCAAAAGCAGTCAAATTTTATTTGTATCACCTTTCAACTTAAGAAAAAGAAAGATATGAACACAAACTGCAAGGTCCCTGCTGCCGCTCGACTGCGGTAATGTTTATTTTTACCTTCTGGGAAATCCCTCACCTAACACTGCCCAGGCTTGTCTCCTCCTCGATTATTAAATCCAAAAGTACGATAACCATCCAGCATTTTGGCAACGCAAAGAGTAACAAACTCAAAGTATCACTTGCATATTGGTTGGCAGGCAGCAGAAAATAACGTATTTTTTGCACCCTAAGGGAGCGTTTTCCTTGGAATGTGACGCCACGTGAAAACTATTAAATATTAATTATATTTAAATTGAATAAGATATGAGCAAATGCAAAAACTTTGAGTTTATGACTTTATGACTTTATGATTTGACTTCATGAGATAACAAAAGATATATTAAAAGAAACTTGTAATTTCCTTGGATCGTCAGGTCAATCTGCCATCAGCAACACCTCCCTTGACCTGAAGCAATATTCCGGGTTTGTGCTTGTCAATTCTGGTGCTCATGTGACTGCACTGGATTCTGCTGTGCAAGGGTGTGATGCTGCTGAATGTTTTCCATTAGCACGTTTATGAGGCCTTGTGAAGCAGCAAAATCTGACCTCTAACTCCTAAAGAAAAAGAAAGGAGTCATCACAGGGCTGGAGACTGAACGCTAACTACCATTAACCACAGGTTAGCTAGTCGACATCTCTTAACTTAGCGTTTGTTTCAGTGGACCGCTGCAGAACCAGCACAACAGCCGTTCAAAGTTAACTTTAACCCAGCCATGTTCTTTGTGTAAAACACAACAGCAAAACATAACAGGTCATAAAAAGATCAGATCTGAGTCACATGTGGGCAAAAAAAATCAGATTTGGGTCACATTGGCCTGCAGTTTGAACGTAGCCTTACACAGCCGAAGCCCTGCTGTTTATCATGTCAATGTTAACGTTGTTAGCCGCTGTTGTGAGTGAGGGTCTGAATACTTATGACCATGTGATATTTCAGTTTTTCTTTTTTAATGAATTTGCAAAAATTTCTGCATTTCTGTTTTTTTCTGTCAAGATGGGGTGCTGAGTGTACATTACTGAGAAATAAAATGAACTTTTTTGATTTTTGGAAAATGGCTGCAATGAAACAAAGAGTGAAAAATTTAAAGGGGTCTGAATACTTTCCGTACCCACTGTATGTTATGTATTTAATTTAAACAAAAACAAAGCCAAGCAAGATGCAGTAAAGACTGGGTAGTGAAAACTTAAAAAACTACACAAAATGCATTTAGAATATAGAAATCCTATATAGGCCTAAGCATAAACAAATTGTTAAACAAATACTCAAAACTTGATTAAATGCATTTACAATGTTTTAATCACTAGATTACATGATGTGTAGATTATAGCATCTTTCAAATTATTCTGAAGACATGATAGTGGGATCTATGAGGCTGTAATACTTATTGACAAGAAAACCAAAAACATTAATACTTTCAAATATGGTTTCAAATCCAAAATAAATTCTTCTAAAAATATGAATCGTCATGTACATCCTACTAGTTACAGAAAATGTGTGCAGCCAGGTGAACCAGGGGTACAGAGTTAAATAGTGTTAAGTGGGTTATAATGTTATGTAGTTGCTGGTGAGATTACTGCTGCGAAAACTGTCCTCTGTATTTAATGGCACTGTCGCTTTAAGAGTTCTACATGGGACGGCTCGCGCGAGAGGGTAGAGTTTCCGACGGACACCGCAATGTAGAGAAACGGCAAGGGATGTACTTTGGTTTATCAATACGGAGGATATCTCCATATCCCATGTACAGTAATAATCCTTAAGATCGGCAGACGAAAGAGTTAACTAGCTAGCGGACCAAGGTAGATGCAAGAAGACCTGGGTGTCCCGGCTGATTCTTGATGATTGATAGCCGAGTGAGTGAGTGTGTGTGTGTATGTGTGTGTGTATCTTCGCCACGAGGGGAAGAGACTCTAAGCAGCGGCGACAGCGTGAGTGACAATTAAGTGTGTGGTGTTCATATTTTTGTTATTCAGCCAGTGTTCGTGGGTCTGGTGGACCCGCTGCATTTTGGGGTTTTTAATTCAACACAATCAAACAATTTTATGTTAAAATACTCAACAGATGTTTACTTCATCCCAATTACAAGCAATATAAACAGCATATATGGTTAATATTTTCTCTTTACCTTTGTTAGATCACATTTAGTATTAAAGTGCTACTCGTTTTTTTGTTTATTTTTTACTAAAATTACATTAAAAAAAAGAAAATCAATTATAATCAAGGTATGAGTGGAAAAATTCAACAAATTTACAAATGAAGCAAGGTTTTTCATAACTATTGACTTTTATTTATTTGAACTTCATTAGAAATTTAACCCATTCAGGTCAGTTTACACAACACAAGCTGAACACATACAGTAGCCATGTCAGTCTAGATGACACATTAGCCACACATTGCCTTTACATACCAGTCTATACAACACATGAGGGGCAGAGTTTTACTGTGTGTGTGTTACATATGTACTTCTTGCACTTTATGCATGTATATTGTGTTTTTCTGTCCATCTTGGGTCCACACACTTCGCAGCGCTTCTTTTTGTTGCTGCTGGCCGCAACCTAGAATAATGAAAAGATCAAGAATTTTACTAACACCTCTCTCTCTCTCTCGCAAGGAGATACTATACTGCAACAGCATAACACACTTACTTCAGGCTCTGCAAATGGTAGTTCTGTAGGTCGGGTGGATGGGGCACCACCATTCTCCTCCTGAATCCTCCTCATGATGGCTTCTGACGCTGGGGTTCTTGGAACATGTTGTTTTCTCTGGATTTGAGGTTTTACCAGTGCTTTTCCCATTTCCTCGAGAAAGAAGCGTCTCCTCTGAGCTTCCCTCTGTTCCACTCTGGGTTCAGTCCCATCCAGATGACAAAGACATTGTACGCTGAGATGTCCAATATGTCAAAGAATATAACAAGTGGCCAGCGTAGGGTCCTCCTTTTGCAGCTGTAGGCAGTCACCAGTTTGTCCATGTTATCCACCCCTCCTTTTGTGGCATTATAATCCATGATGATCTCTGGTTTTTGATGCTCCTGGCCACAGATTCTTACATCCCTGTGCAGTGTACTCATGAGTACCACATTCTTCCCTTTCTTTGGCACATAGGATACCAGGGTTGTGTCAGCTGTGTACACAAACTTGGAAGACTTGACAGGTCTGTTTTTTGTAGTCAGCAGTTGGGGTGGGAGCTCTGTCTTGTTTTTCCGTATCGTTCCCACCATTGTCAGCTTCCTCTTTAGGAGCTCCTGTCCCAGCTTGTGTGAGGTAAAAAAATTGTCACATGTGATGTTGTGTCCACTGAGTCCCTGAGTCATGTCCAGGACAACTCTCATTCCTTGATTTTTCTCAGGGGCTCCTCCATCAGGTTTCCCTGTGTAGACTTGTAAGTTCCAAGCATATGAGGAAGTGGCATCACAGGCAGCCCAGATCTTTATACCATATTTGGCAGGTTTAGATGGTATATACTGCCTAAAGGGGCAGCGGCCACTAAATGGCATCAGCTGCTCATCAATGGTGACATTAGGCCCAGGGTTGAAAAAGGGGAAGGCGGACATCATGTGTGTAATGTAAATGTGTAGGGGGGGTGTACAGTGTTTTCATTGAAAATGTGTTCTGATATATATTCTTCACAGAAAATGAGCCAAGGCAAATGAGTCTGAGTTTGAAAAAATAAATAATCGTATAATTTTTCTTTGATAAAAAATGAAAACCGGTCCAACAGACCCGAACACCATACAAGGGTTAACAAACAAAATCACATTATATTTGTGTATACTGAAGCTGTAAATAAACGATGTTTGTTTCCTATTTTTCCGCTGACTTAGAGGGGAGATACACGTGCGGAGTTCTTGGTGTGTGTGTGGGCGTGTCCTGAGGATGCACACTGCACAGTAGAATAGTGAGTTACTGATTTCATTCATAAAATGTTAATTCTGAGTTTCTGTACAAAGTGTTGGGCAAATTGTGTTCTGTGAATGAATGTATTTTATGTTTTATGGTCAATTTAAATATTTCACCTTGAGTTTATGCACTAAATGCATTATGTGACTAAGTGAATGTATTTATTTATATTTGTTTTTTTATTTTTCTCTGTTTAGAAAGGCCACTACTGTTGTCTAGCCTAGAGTGGTGTTATCTAATCTAGATGTCTAGATTTTGATGTTGTACAGATTTTGGCTGTTTTACAGCTTTGGTTGTTGAGAATTTAGGTTCCTGTCTAGAAAGTGAGTAACTGAAGTCTACCAGAGTGAGTGTGAACTAGTTTATGGCAGCTGTTTACATTTTGTGGTATGGTTAAGGGGTACTATAGAGTACTATTGAGCACATAGTTGAGATCAGATGCAATAAGCAAAGGACAAGTAAGAAAGTTTTGTATAACCACCAACTGCCTTAACCTCTCGACTTTACATTATTAAGGCTGTTCTCATTGGAGTCCAGTCGTGGAATAAAAACCAATAAAATTTATTGTGTGTTTGGCCTCATCATTCCTGGTCTCGCCACATGTGTTTACTCCCTAACCAGACACACAGGTGTGCTGAAGAAACTATATCATTTTTAAAAGTGTACTGCAGCTAAAGAAATTTGATTTTTTGAGATGCACTTGTAATTGCTTTCCCCCTTTGCCATACTTGCCAAAGGTAAAAGGGGTGTCACAGAGGGTTGAAGTGTGTAGTGAACAAGCCAGTGTGGATTTGATCATTTTATATCAACAAAAATTTGAAGATCCCAAATTCTCTTTGTCTTTCCCTGAGAGAAAGAGGGGAAGGGTTGAGATATCCACCCTCAACAGACAGCCGAAGTACCACAAAGGAGGGGGTGAAAGGTTTGCTCCACTCCCAAGTGCTGCTTGGGTAATTTCGGCCATAAAACCTACCACCTCCGGTGAAGTTGAGATAACAGACTCTATGCATGACTGTTAAACTGACAATATTAACATTACACAGAGACTAACCTCAACATGAACCAGGCTGTGAGGACCTCAGTGACCATAAAGGTGTCACCCCGACACTTCCCAGAGACTAATTTCAGCCCAAACCAGCCTATCAGAACCATTTTAAAGAAGGTCAAGAGACGCTAACTGCCCCACACATGCTAGCCATGGCAACCGTGCCCCCCTTTTTTTTATTTTTTAAAGTTTTTTTTTTATATATATATACCTGTGTTGCCCAGCAGCCTGGTATAGAGTATGATGAGCTGGATACTATATTGTGCGAGACAGATTTTACTTTAACAAGAGAGTATTAATATACTCCTTTGTCTGTTTTATTATTTATTTAAATATGTATCGATTTGTCACCGGGCCGGACAGAGCGGCAGACATGGGATGGGGGGGCACAAACAGACAGCACAGAGAAATGACAACCCCTGCAAGAGAAGGGGGATGGAAGGTGAGGATAACAGGGAATAGCAGAGGGGAAACACCAATTGCAGAAAGCAACGAAACCTGCAATAGAACAGAGAGGGGTGTTTGGGGAGGAGGAAAACAACAAACAAACAATATAAATAATAGTAATAGACAACCAGCCGAACAGCAGCAATAAACAGCTTACAACTAAGAGAAAAATGAAAACAAGAAACAGTCATGCACATTAAATAAGCAACACAGCACAGCCAGGAGAGCTGGAATAATAACAATAAATTTAAATAAGTAACTGAAAGAAAAGCATCAGGAATAATTCTACCAGGGACAACCTAAATTTGTTTGTGTCTATGTGTGAGACTGTGTGTGTCTGTGTGCGTGTGGGTAAATGTGTCTGTATGTGTGTGTGTGTGTGTGTACATGTGTGTGCACATAAGCCTGTTAAAGAATGTAGTTGTTAGAGAGTGGGATGCCACACCTACCCCAGCAACAGGCAGGCAAGAACCCCAGTAGCAAATAGGGGAGGGAGAAATAAAAAAACAAAAAACAAAATGACTCCCAGATGCACCACGATGCAAATGCGGAAGACCCCGACCCAACCAACATATGCCCTCCAAAAAAACGACCATCCAAATGCCAGTTGACAATGCAATGCCGACGGAATGCAAGAGGCGTACCCGTCAAGGGCCGAGAACTCCAGGCAAAAGCCCACGTGCCCCCCTTTTGCTAATTATTCCAAATATCAAAGATCCCCTTCCTCAGTCTTGACTCTCTACCCCACCAAAGAGCCATAAATTTGGACTCTTAACATGCCCTCTCCCTCTTCACACCCAGTTGTGAAACTGCTGAGAAATTCTGGATGCCAGAGAAGGACACTGCCCCGAATTCCTTTGTATGGACAAATGAATATTGTCTCCTTATAACTTGCCTATTACCTTGTTTAATTAAATAATCTTTGTTAAGTTACTTAGTAGTTCTCGCCACTTTAATTTGAGTAGTTCTATTACCATGTTCTTAAGACTGTGTTGAAAAGAAGAATCCATAAAGAAAGTTAATTTGCAGTGTTCTAATCTTCCTCAATACTCACTGATGTTCCTTTAATTTATGTTATACTAATGCTATGCTTCAACACCTTTTTATATATTTTCTTGTTAAAGACCGTGTAACAGAAATATTATCCTGTGCTACTTAATTAATTTTCCAGCTCGAAATGTTGAATAACCATTCTTCCCTAGTGAGAGTATCAATTGTTCTCTTGTGGAACCAATCTCCCCCAAGAGGACAAACTAAGTATTACAGGTTCCTGTTTCTTTAATCCCTTCCCGCTGTTTTAATGTATCACTCTGTATTTTATTGGGTATAATCTGATGCCACGTTCGTGTAACTTGCTTATATTCTCTAAGTAAGAATATTTAACAGCCTTGTTCTCTGGTCTCTTCGCTCTTGTTTATGGTCTGCTCTACACGCTTACAGAGCGTGTCCCGTCTCCCAGCAACACCCTAAGGAGTCCGGCCAAGTTTTTTGTTCTTCTTAAGCCACACACACGAAGTCTCGCTCCCTTTCGTGGAAGTTATTCATTTCTTTTGCTTGTTTGTAAAGTTATGAGACCGTTTTAAGTCAAGCAAATTTTAATTCAGAAACAACCAAGTTTGTTTTTAAACTTTATTTCCGTCGAATCAACTAACCTCACTCCTCCCCACGACAATGAAGCCCGGACGCCAGCCACGTGGGTTATTTACACCAGCAGCAGCCCAAAGGACATGAAAACCCACGAACCGAGCCAAGGTTAACAGCCATCACTGCAAGTTTCTTCAACTAAGTTACCAGCCGAAGTGGCGGACTTCCGGAGCAATTCCCTTGCAGAGAAAGCGACCCGCAGACGGCGGTTGAGCCGTCTCAACCGAGAACGCACGAAACTCAGCCAGCGTGAGGCCGGCCGAACACTAACCGGCTGGAGAAACAACAAGCAGTAAGGAACCAAGGGCATTCTGTGGTTGAGTTGATGTTGATGAGTTATTACCATAACTTGCGTTTATTGTTTCTCTTGCCTCTTTAGACCCAAATCTTTTCCACAATAGACCACTAAATCCACATTTAACTCCATCATTTTCACTGATTGCATCCTGTTTGTTTAATCATTAGTTGTATGTCTTTGATATATCTAAACTCACTTTATATCCACCTTTAGTTAGTTAATAAATTTCACCGTAATCACAGGAACTGTGTGTGTATTGTTTGACTCCAGGTCACTGTAATGGAGGATTTAAGCCTTCGATATGAGACTGACTGATTTATAGAAATTATTAAGCAATTACTACTAACTGATCACAGGAATAATTGGGTTATTATTAAACCCATAACGTTACCCAGGGAGCCCGGAGACCCTGGAAGAACTGAATTTCTGGTGGTGCCCCCAAATGAGAGAGATATGAATTTATGAATTAATATTTCTGAATAATTAATAATCAGAATTTTTATTTAACCGTCAAGTAGGTATGCTACAAGTGGCATTAGTCTGCAACAATCTTCTCATATTAATATTAACAAATTCTACACAATTACTTAACGTAGTTTGTAGTATACCCATGTGACTAGCACATCTAAAGGCAAATAAGCACAGTTACCTTATCTTCAAATGTAGAAGGACAAACTATTTTTACTTTATTTTTACTTTTCCCTGTATTTCATGTTGTGTGCAAATGTTAAAATTGTTCCTGCATGTGCAGAAAGTCATCTGGAAAGTGAAAGCAGTCCCAGGTTTACAGACGAAACAAAACCTGACATGGCCCTGACACTGGTATAGCAATTATGTGTCATTTATTTCACTGACTTTGATCAAGTTTAAGTCTTGTCTTATCTTGCAGTTTAAGTCATAAAGTCCAGCAGCAGGTCTAATGTATTGCAGTTGATGCCAAACACAAGCCTGATGCAAAGTCCACCCCACCCCAACTCAGACTGATAAATAATTGTACAAATTTTCAAATTATTATTATTTTGATTGCTTGATATTTTAGTAATTGTTTTGATTTTACATTTGATCCTGATTCTTTTTAATTATTATTATTATTATTATTATTTTCAATCAATTCATTATTTTCTTAATTTATTGTCTATTAATATATACACACACACATGTTTACGTTATTATATATTTTAATGTTTAATATATATATATTTTTTTTTTTTTTAACACAAACGCTTACTGTTTTATTTATTTGTTTTATTTTAATTTTTTATTTATTTTATTTTTTAACACAAACACATATTCGCTTTAATTACTTTACGCTTTAATTACTTGTTTAATGAAATGTATGGGGTTGATTGTTCTTATGTAGTTTGTATGAGGCTTTGGCAATATTGTTACACAATTTGAATTGAATTGAATTGAGAGATAGAGAGAGAGATGGCATAAACAATATATTAATAACTGAACATGTGTTAAAGATTAAATGTAAGAGGAATCAATTGTCTGCCATTACAGCACCCACCGGAATGACTCAAATTTACCAACGTCATTTGGCTACCAGCCTGCTATTTCCTTATTCCCTTATAAAGGCATGAACACATCTGTAATCTTAGCCTTTCCCTTCCTGTGTTATTCTCGTAAAGTTTCACTTTAGGCCAGAACATTGGTCACATGGTCACACTGTTCTTTCTTCTCTCCTTCTCTCATGTGGTATTGTGCTACGGCCTGGACTACTTCCTGAATCTCGTGAGAGATTTTTGTATAATTGTATCCTGACTTCGGTTTTTGTTTCTGCTTCAGACTCTCCCTCTTCGTAGAGTTTTTCTTGCCAGTCCTCCAGCCTCAGTGTCTCATCTGTGTTTCCACTACCTGCCCTGCTCTCACTACATGTCCATTTCCCGGAGGCGAATTTGTGAATCCTATTGGTGAAGGCTTGTATTGGGAGAAATAGACTACGGTAGGCCTATGTTATCTAACTATGTATTTAATTTAAACATGATAGTGGGATTTGTGAGGCTGTAATGCTTATTGACAAGAAAACCAAACAGCAGATGAATAAAAAAATTAATACTTAATACGCAGTCATAGTAAAGTATATTTTAAAATGGTAATATGTTGTGTTACACGTTGTTACAAAAGGCACACATTTCTACGTCCATCCTTGCAGTACCTACAGGTGCATCTCAAAAATTTACTCTGGGCATTAATCAAACTCTGCCTCCGGGTTTCAAATATGAATTGCAGTTACAAAAATCAGTTTTTTTTCTAATCCTTTCAGATGCACTTGTAATTGTTTTCCTCCTTTGCCATACTTGCCAAAGGTAAAAGGGGTGTCACGGAGGGTTGAAGTGGCATTAGTCTGCATCAGTCTTCTCATATTAATATTCACAAATTCTACACATAACAATTATTTAATGTAGATTGTATTAGTGACCACACAATGTGAATAGCACATCTAAAGGCAAAAAAGCACAGTTACCTTATCTCCAAACATAGAAGGACAAACAATTTTTTACATTTCTGTATATTTTGCTTTTCCCTGTATTTCATGTTGTGTGCAAATGTTAAAATTGTTCCTTCAGGGGCAAAAAGTCATCTGGAAAGTGAAGGCAGTCCCAGGTTTACAGACGAAACAAAACCTGACATGGCCCTGACACTGGTATAGCAATTATGTGTCATTTATTTCACTGACTTTGATCAAGTTTAAGTCTTGTCTTATCTTGCAGTTTAAGTCATAAAGTCCAGCAGCAGGTCTAATGTATTGCAGCTGATGCCAAACACAAGCCTGATGCAAAGTCCACCCCCCTCTATGTTCTAGTCCAAGCATGACATGAAACCACAGCCTGGGGACTTGATTGAGATCTTCCGGGCCCCTATCAGCACTGGGCTGTGTATATTGGCAATGACTTCGTTGTTCACTTGGGATTGACAACATTCTGTGAGTCCCCCCCACACACAACTCCATGGACTGCTACTGCCAAATCCTGAACAAAAACAGCCTTTAATAATGGCCCACATTCACTGTCTTTCAGACCAAAATATCAGCTAAGATTGTTTGGTTTAAATTATTCATAATTAATACACCACTCAGAATTGTTGTATTTAGCACATAATCCCGGACATATTATGTCTGTTTCTCTCTCTTTCATTCCTCTTTATTCACAGTTGATGTCGCGGGTGCAGACACCAGCATTATGATGTCTGTCCTGACTGAAAAAGCCATGGTGAAGAAAGAGAAACTGCAGGACGTGGTGGGCGACAACAAGTGGAAAATCAACAACAGCCTGGACGAGAAGTACGAGCCCTGCCCAGTCCAGTTTATTGTGAAGGAGGCCTGTGCACGTGTGGGCAAGGAGCTGCCGTATTCCATCTTCACGGGGAACTGTGAGCACTTTGCAAATGAGCTACGCTATGGAAAAAAAGAGTCCCGGCAGGTCAGTGAACCCAGTCTTTCAGATGCAGGACTCTCTTGAGGCTGGGGTGAAAAACATGAGGGTTCACCAATGTTAAGGGTATAATCAGAGGAGTCTGAGTTAAGATAAGTTAGAGCTTATTGATCCCACCCGGGGGAAAATTACTTTCGTTACAGCAGCTCCAGATAAAACAAAACAGATCATGAAACAGACATACACTGTGATTGATATGAGTTTAGTTTATTTGCTAAAAACAAGCATGGCATACCACAAAATATTGTGCAAGTAGTTTTGGTCATCCAATGAGCTTTAAGCATACTAGGCGACCATCCAAAAACTGACATGTAGTTGATGAGAGGCCAAGTAGGTCAGATTTATCTGCCTAGCGCTGACTGTCCAAAGAAGTCCTATCCAATTGACCCTTCACACCCCCCTGTTGCACTGTTGCAAACTGTCGGACCTGTCGGACTTTTATCACAAATGTCTTCAATGAACAACAAAACACAAGGAATTTGCCTTGCTGTTCCAATACATTTGGTGGGGACTGTATAATGAGTATATAAAGAAGTAAATTTTTAGTATAAAAAACACAATGCATTTATATATACAGTATATACATACATATATATACCTGCGATGGACTGGCGACCTGTCCAGGTGTACCCCCCCTTTCGCGCATGTCAGCTGTGATAGGCTCCAGGCC